>NW_027187358.1:7857569-7919247 GCF_028583685.1 Petaurus breviceps papuanus | reverse complement strand
TATGGCTATAAAACTGTGAATATCCTTTGATCCAGTAATAGCTCTTCTACATCTGTATCCCAAAGAGATCATAAAAACCGCAAAAAAAAAGACTTACATGTACAAAAATATTTAAAGCAGCTCTTTCTGTGGGGGCAAAGGATTGGAAATTGAAGAGATGTCCATCAATTGGGGAATGGATGAGCAAATTGTGGTATGTGATTGTGATGAAATACTATTGTGCTGTAAGAAAAGATGATCAGATAGATTTCAGGAAAAACCTGGAAAGACTTAGATGAGCTGATGCTGAGTAAAGTGAGCAGAACTAGGAGAACATTGTACACAGTAACAGTAATACTGTGTGAGGATCAACTGTGGTTAACTTAGCTCTATGCAGTGATACAATGATGCAAGACAGTTCCAAAAGATTCATGATGGAAACTGCTATCCACATCCAGAGAAAGAATTGATGGAGTCTGAATGTAGATCAAAGCATACTATATTCACTTTTGTTTTTTTCTCCCTTTTGTTTGTTTCTTCTTTCACAACATGACTAATGTGGAAATATGTTTTAGTCTTGTTTGGTTTTTTAAGAAAGAGACCTCTTCCTAAAGGCCAACTTTAGCCCAAAGTCTAATTTCTGCTATTTCCCAATTTAGTGGTCAATGGACCGGTTCAAGTAAATTCAACACTATTTACTGAGCACCTAGTCCATGTGAAGGATAGAGCTAGTCACCTTGAGGAATACAACATATAAGTTCTTGCCCTCAAGGAACTTATAATCTAATTGAAGAGGCTGCATGTTTACATAAAGGAGTTATGTAATATTGCAAGACAATATGTAATAAACTTCTGTTAGGATTCAGAGAAAGGAGTGTGCACTGTGAGTAAGAGCAAGTGAGTAGGCATATAGGAGAAGAGCTGATCTGAACAGAGCATTGAAGAATGGGTAAGAGTTGACTAGAAGGAAAGGCTTATGCTAGGCAGTGGAAACAGTAGAAACAAAGGTATGAGATTCTATTTAATTTAATTTGATTCAACTCAATAAACATTTATTGAGCATGTAATATGAGGTCAGGAAAGGAAGCAGAAAGGCAGGAGGCATCTATGGCCTCAAGAACCATCTAGGCAAACACATGTTCCCATAAATGCTATAAACTACCATTGCTGCAAGGCAGAGAGGTGGATGGGAGGTGGGTATTCATTTACTATGAGTAAAACTCCATACTAGGTGCTTGGTGGTTCTTGTCCTTCATTTTTGAAGAGGAGCATAATGACATCACTATATTGGGGTCAAGATATAGTATGTTCAACTGTGACTGATCAGATCAATACGAGCTTGGAAGGTTCTACCACGGATCAGGCATAGATAGTCCATATGAACATTTGGAGTGAGGTATTTATAAATTTGTATGTCTCGTGTTTCTTTTGAGCTGATGCAATTCTATTTTGTTCATAGAATATAGTGTCTTCTTTGATGTGGGCACATCATGCTGGGCAGTTCTGTGCCACTCTTCCATGTCTCACAAACAATTTCAGAGACAAAAAGAAACAATCTTTGCCTCTGAGGATCTTACATTCTATTGGTTGAAAACAAAGAACAGCATCCAGAGAGAACATCTCTACATAAGTAAAAAGCCTGGCCTGGATAGAGTTCAGAATCTATGTAGGAAGAGATAGAGTCAGATAAAGTTAAGTTGGAAAATTGAAGCCAGATCGTAAGAGCCTTGAATCCTAGCCACTGACGATGGATAAAGATTTACTGCAGATTTTAACCACAGGATTATATTCCCCTTTTTTCCCAAAGAGTTGGTCACATGCAAACATTATTCTGCAATGCAGAGATCTCACTGGAAGCTTTTCCTCTAGGGATTTCAAAGCACTTATACTCAGAGAAAATCCTAAATAGAAGGGTAGGGTGACAAGTCATGCCAATGGCATGGTTTTCTGTGATGGGTCCATTTGTCAGCATGCTCTGTCTGTGATCCCTACAAACCTCTCTCAGTATCCTCTTCCTCCTGAAATGACTTTGTAATAGTGAACATGCTATATCCTCCCACCCCCAATCCAAGTAGAATTAAGTTCCTCATTGAGGGTAGGTACTGTTTTTGGTCTTTTTATTCCCAGAGTCTTATACAGCATCTTACCCATCATAAACATGTAGGAGGAGTAATAAGGGAAAACACTGATTTACCTGACTGAAACACCTCCTATAAAACTGGGCATACACACTATGGCATCTTTTTAACACAATACAAAGAGTTCTGGATTGGTTCTCAGTGACAAGGGCAGAGCAACTGTTTGCCAGAAAGACGGATCATTGTCAATGGGAACTATACCACTTCTCTGTAGACTAGATGAGCTATGGAGATGATTCTACTTTCCTCTTTTGGGGCTGTTTTCCAGTTTTTAATCTCACTTGAACTACCAGCAAACAGGGAGAAAGGATTTTTCAGTGGGGAATTTATCTCCTCTTATATCCTCCTTCTCCTCCAAATAGTTGTCACACTCTAAGGAACATCTTGGTTTTTGGTCTTCCCTGCTGCAGCACTTTCTCATGTGTGCTATCCTCTCTAATTAGATTGTGAAGCCCACAGGAGCAGGAACTGTCTTTTTTTTTAATGTATATCACTTAGCATAGCTCTTGGCAAACAGCTAAGGGGCCAAGAAATATTTTCCTATTCCATTCCATTTTGCTATTCAGTTTCTGTGGTGGAGGAAATAAGTAGCTGTCCTATACATGATACTCATATTGTAAGCTTAATATGATTTCTTCAAGGAACCTAACTGTGCTGGAGCCAGCTCAAACCACATTGGTAAAGCAGATTGCTATATTTTCAGTGTATTTACACCTCAGAAATAGGCAAATGCTACAAATCAGGGTAGCTAGGTGACACAGTGGATAGAGCATCAGAGTCAGGAAGACCTGAGTTCAAATCTGGCCTCAGACACTTACTGGTTGGGCAAGTCATTTAACCTTGTTACCTCAGTTTTCTCATCTGTAAAATGAGCCGGAGAAGGAAATGGCAAACCACTCCAGTATCATTGACGAGAAAACCCCAAATGGGGACGTGAAGAGTCAGACAGGACTGAAATGACTGAACAGCAACAGCACAAATCAGGACATGATTTAATTGTTTGTTGATTGTCTAGAGTTAAAAAAGTGATGGAGGAAATGTTAATAAAGCCCATAATAAAGCTTACACTCCCCCCTACCTTCATAGAGCTTATTGTTAAACATTTACAAGCACACCACTGCCTGTTACCCACATTTTGGGGAGACTTCAGATGTAAGCCATGGCTAAACTTTATTTTAGAAATTTATCTGGAGTTACTCCATTGTAGGGGTAGAACTAGAGGAGGAAAATGACTCTTGGGATCAGACCTGCCCAACATGAGCCCAGCTCCACATGAGCCCAGAGCCCCTTGTTGGGGTCCTGTGAGTCTTGAATATTTGCTAAATTGAAGTTCATGCTTTTCCTAATTGAGCCTCTAATCTGGATTTTTCATCTGAAGACTCTTGTATGTGGCAGTCAGTATGGAGTACAGGAGGTCCCCAACCTCTCCCAGTAAGGCTATTCACTGGCACTTTGCCTTCTGGGAACATCTTGGCAGTATTTAAGGTGCCTTGGTCATCTCATTTCATCTTTCCCTTCTTCCTCAGCCACATTGTTAAAGTTCTTTATTCCACAAACATGCCATCAGCAAATCTGATCTTGTACCTGTAAGACTGAAGAATGGTAGGAATGCACTGAGGTCAGTCTGATCTCAGGGAGCAGGAGGAGGAAGGCAGTGTTACCTTATTAGAGTCTAAATTGCTGTGAGCTCTTTGCAAGTCAAAATTCTTTCATTCTTTGTGTTTGTACACATGTCTACTTGTGAACGATCCTCATTTCTCTCCTGGCTGCTCCATTTTGGGACTCCTTTGACTTCTCCACCATGCTCCAGGAAACTCATTATTGGGAAAACATCATTATCCTGCTATATGCCATCAACCTTGGTATTCATCACCAACTTCTGCCCCTCTGACTGGAGGGAGGAGCCATGAACTCCCAAACTTTAATTTAAGGAGGAAGTCCAGGTCAGAACATCTTATTTCTCACCTGGCTGTACTTCTCTGACTTTTCTTGTGTGAACTTTCTTCAGAACTCTACCCCCTTACATCCCATCCCCCAAAGTTTTTCAGCTTCTTTTTTGCATTGTTTTTATCCATTAAATTGTAAACTCCTGGAGGGCAGAGAATATATATATATATACATATATGTATGTATATACACATACATAAATACACACATAAATATGACATATATTTGACATTAATATGTGTGTATACATACATACATACATATTTGTATCCCAGTATTTAGCACAATGCTAGATTCATAGTAACTGATGCATAATTGGTTGCTTGTTGTCCTTTGTTTTTTTTTAATTAATTATCTTTTTAGGTTTCAGCATTCATTTCCACAAGATTTTGAGTTAAAAAATTTTTCCCTGTCTCTCTCCTACCCACCCACCCCAAGATGCCAAACATACTGAATACCCCTTCCCTGAATCTGCCCTCTCTTATATCCACCCATGTCCCCTTACTTTTTTGTAGGGCAAGGTGGATTTCTATACCCCATTGCCTGTATATTTTATTTCCTGGTTGCATGTAAAATTTTTTTTTGACATTTGTTTTTAAAACTTTGAGTTCCAGAATCTCTCTCTTCTTCCCTCCTCACCCACCCCCACTGGGAAGACAAGAAATTCAATGTAGATTATACATGTGTAGTTATGCAAAACATTTCCATAGCAGTCATGTGGTGAAAGACTAACCATATTTCCCTCCATCCTATCCTGCTCCCCATTTATTCTATTTTCTCCTTTCACCCTGTCCCTTTTCAAAAGTGTTTGCTTCTAATTACCCTCTCCCCCAGTCTGCCTTCATTTTATCATCCCCCCTCTTATCCCCTTCCCCCCTACTTTCCTGTAGAGTAAGATAGACAATTGAGTGCATATGCTATTCCCTCCTTAAGCCAAGGTTGATTCA
Source organism: Petaurus breviceps papuanus (assembly GCF_028583685.1). Classification (NCBI taxonomy): domain Eukaryota; kingdom Metazoa; phylum Chordata; class Mammalia; order Diprotodontia; family Petauridae; genus Petaurus; species Petaurus breviceps. Next base: position 7,914,236 of record NW_027187358.1, on the reverse strand, counting down.
TTCCCTTTTACCTTCCTGTTCTTCCCCTCCATTGTAACAGCCCCTTACCTCTTTTATGTGAAGGAATTTACCTTATTTTTTCTCCCCCTTTCTCCTCCCAATATATTCCTCTCTCACCTCTTAATTTAATTTAAATTGAATTTTATATTTATTTTTAGTTTATATCATTCATTTCCACAAGATTTTGAGTTACAAATTTTCTCCCCATCTTACCCCTACCCACCACCCAAAAACAGCTATCCTATTGTATACTCCCTCCCCCAATCTGCTCTATCCTATATCCTCCCCCATATCCCCTCTGACTTTCTGGTAAGTCAAGATGGATCTCCATAGCCCAGTAACTGTATATCTTATTTCCCAGTTGCATGTAAAATAACAACACAACAATAATAATATTTTTTAAACATTTGATTTTAAAACTTTGAATTCCAGATTCTTTCCCTTCCTCCCTTGTCACCCACCCTTACTGGGAAGATAAGCAATTCAATATAGGTTTATATGTGTAGCTATGCAAAACATTTCCATAGTGGATATATTGTGAACGACTGACTATATTTCCCTCTATCCTATCCCACCCCCACTTGTTCTATTCTCTACTTTGACCCTGTCCCTTTTCAAAAGTATGTGCTTCTAACTACCCTCCCCCCAGCCTGCCTTCCTCTCCACCCCCCCTCATACTTCTCCCCCCTACTCTCCTTTAGGGCAAGATACTCAATTTAGTGTGTATGTCATTCCCTCCCTAAGCCAAATTCAATGAGAGTAAGGTTGACCCATTCCCTTTTGCCTTCCTGTTCTTCCCTTCCATTGTAATAGTTTTCCCTTGCCTCTTCTATATGAGATAATTTACCCCATTCTGTCTTTCCCCATCTCCTCACACCATATTCCTCTCTCACCTGTCAATTTCACCTTTTAAATAGCATCCCTTTCTATTCAATTGATCCTGTGCCCTCTGTCTATCTATACATATACATACATATGCCAACACTCACATATATATTTATATATGCATAAACCCTTCTATACATACATATATATGTATGCATACATATATATTGCCTTCAACTATCCTCATATGGAGAAAAGTCTTATAAGTTACAAATATAGTTTTTCCATGTAGGAATGTAAATAATTCAACTTTGCTAAGTTCCTTATGATTTCTTTTCCCTGTTTACCTTCTCATGCTTCTCTTGCTTCTTGTATCTGAATGTCAAATTTTCTATTCAGCTCTGGTGCTTTCATCAAGAAAGCTTGAAAGTCCTCTATTTCATTGAATGAACATATTTTCCCCTGAAACATGATGATGCTCAGTTTTGCTGGGGAGGTGATTCTTGGTTTTAATCCCAGCTCCTTTGACCTCTGGAATATCACATTCCAAGCCCTTTGATTCCTCAATATGGAAGCTGCCAGATCCTGTGTTATTTTGATTGGGTTTCCACAATATTCAAATTATTTCTTCTTGGCTGCTTGTAATATTCCCTCCTTGATCTGGGAACTCCGGAACCTGGCTATAATATTGCTAGGAGTTTTCTTTTTGGGATCTTTTTCAAGAGGTGATTGGTGAATTTTTTAAACCTCTATTTTGCCCTCTAGTTCTAAAACATCAGGGCAATTTTCCTTGAGAATTTCTTGAAAGATGGTGTCTAGATTCTTTTTTTTTTTGATCATGTCTTTCAGGTAGTCCAATAATTTTTAAATTATCTCTCCTGGATCTATTTTCCAGGTCAGTGGTTTTCCCAATGAGATATTTCACATTTCCTTCTATTTTTTCATTTGTTTGGATCTGTTTAATAGTATCTTGATTTCTCATAAAGTCATTAGCTTCCATTTGCTCCAGTCTAATTCTGAAGAAATTATTCTCTTCAGGGAGCTTTTTGAAATTCTTTTTCCATCTGGTAAGTTTGGCTTTTTAAGGCATTCTTCTCCTCATTGACTTTTTGGGTCTCTTTTGCCTTTTGAGTTGTTCTATTTTTTAAGGTATTATTTTCTTCTGTATTTTACTGGGTAGGTAATTTTTGCTTTTAATCCCAGCTCCTTTGACCTCCAGAATATCACATTCCAAGCACTTTGATCCCTCAATGTAGAAGCCGCCAGATCCCATGTTATCCTGATTGTGAAAAGTGATTGACTCATTTTTCCCGATTTTCTTGCATAATTCTCATTTCTATTCCCAATTTTTCCTCCACTTCTCTTACTTGATTTTCAAAATCCTTCTTGAGCACCTCCATGGCCTGCAATCAGTTCATATTTTTCTTGGAGGCTTTTGATGCAGAAGTTTTTACTTTGCTGTCTTCTTCTGTTCTATGTTTTTATCATCTTTGTCATGAAAAAGCAATTCTACAGTTTTATTTTACTTACTCTGTTTGCTCATCTTGCCAACCAGTTACTTGTCTTTTGAGCTCTTTGCCACAGTAGAACTCTGCTTCCAGAGTAGAGAGTGCTATGTTCCAGATTTCTGGGGTTTTGTGCAGCTGTTGTCAGAATTTCTTCCAACCACCTGCCTCAGAACTGTGAGGATGTCTGCCTCTCCACAGCCTCAACAAGCTGTGCCACATTAGCGCTCCTCACCCCAGGACTACCCCCCAAGACTGCGACCCAGATCCAAGCAGGGTAAAGCAAGAGAATCCTGCCTCAGAGCCACCAAAGAGATTCCAGCAATTGCCCTCTGGTCAGCCACTTGGTCCCCCCCATGATTTGTGGGCCAGGAACTCTGGAAGCAGCCACCAATGAAGCAAATGCAGACAGCTGCCACCTCTGCCACCTGGGGGGCAGGGACTGTACTGTGCTCTTCTCTTACCCAGTTTCAAAAGAGTTTCCCCACTGACCTTTTACTTTCTTTTTGGTGTTTATGGGTTGAGAGGTCTGCAATCCACCAAAGCTGCCAGTGAATCACTCTCCTGAAGTCTGCTCCAGCTAGTCTATTTGGTGGGTTGGGGCTGGGCCCACATTGGTGCTCTGCTCCCTGCCTGGTGCGATAGACCCTTCCTGTCATCCTGCCAGGCTGCCTTCAGTGGGAGATTTGTTTCTCTCATCACTTTGTGGTTTCTATAGCTCTAAAATTTGTTTAGAGTCATTTTTTTACAGGTATTTGAAGTGGCTGGAGCGGGAACTCAAGCAAGTTCCTACTTTTACTCTACCATCTTGGCTCTGCCCCCCTTGTCCTCCATTCTTGCAGAGAACCAAAATGACATCACTATGTGGGAGTTAAGGTACAGTGTATCCAACTGTGACTGATCAGACCAATACAAGTCCAGAAGGCTCTACCACAAGCTGGGCACAGATAGTCCATATGAGCATTTGGGGTGGATTCTCTAAATCTGTGCATCTCATGTTTCTTTTGAGCTACTACAATTCTGCTTTGTTCATAGAACATAGCTCCTTCTTTGATGTGGGCACACCATGCTGGGCAGTCCTGTGCCCGTGTCTCCTACACCTCACAATTGATTCCAAAACTCTTCAGAGAGACCTTGAGACTGTCTTTGCATAGCACCTTGTGAACACCAGCCTTGTGTGAGTTCTCCATAACAGTGTTTTAGGCAAATGTATGTTTGGCATTTGAACAATATGGCCAACCCATGGGAGTTGTGTTCTCTGCAGTAGAGTTTGAATGCTTGGCAGTTCAGCATGAGAAAGGCCCTCACTGTCCAATATTGTATCTTTCTAGGTGATCTTCAGAATCTTCATAAGGAAATTCAAATGGAAACAATTCCATTTCCTGGCATGGTGCTGGCACACTGTCCAGGTTTCACAGGCAATTGCTGCTTAACAAATGTTTATTGAGTGACTGGTGGTATCCACACTACAAAGTACATAGTAGGTGCTTATAGTTCTTATTTATTGATTGGGACAATAATCCTGCTTCCTCAACTCTCCTTCACCTAACAATTTCATCCTAAATCTACTTTGAGGGCAAGAATCTAGCATGCATTTCCATGGCATTGAATATTTTCAGCTGCCATCCCAAGTTTGATGCCTTCTTAATCATTTCCAGAATACTGGTAGTTGTTTCATCTTGGTAGAAAAGTTAAGATTCCCCATCCCTCCCCACATATACACCTATACTTCAAACTTGCTTCTGACTCCTCTCTGGGGAAATATTGCAAACTAGTCATGCTCAGAAGCAAAATCGATGTCTGGGAAGCTTTGGGTCACAGAGTTAATAAGGAAAGCATGAGGCTGAAACATCCTTGAAAACAGGGAATGACTTGGCATTCCACAATCTATATACTTTGCTGTGAATATATTTGTCCCAAGTGAACCATTCCAATTCTGACAAAGATCTTTAGTGGACGTCCATATAGTTGATACCCACAATTTCAATTATATCATGCCTCAATTCCAACTGTGTCTGAGAGTCATTATCTGTTTCCTCCTTCTGACTGGGCAACCTATAATTTATGGGTGAGTTCTTGCCTTATATTGCCAAAAAACAGCAACATACTTCCACATTAACCCCTCACTGCCCCACCACAACTCATCTCTTTCCAGGTCCCTTTTATATATAGACTTCCCCCTGTATAGAATATAACTTTTTTGAGATCAGAGATTCTCCTACTTGATTATACTTATATCCTGAGCCCTTAGCACAGTTCCTGGTGTATAGTAAGTTCTTAGCAAATGTTCTGTTTCCTTACCACAATATTGCTTATATTTCTCACTTTTTTGACCCTCACTGTAGCGGCAAGCACCCCAAGCACGTCCTCAGGGTTTGCTGCCCATACAGGTTCTTGGATCTGCTTTGATAAAGGAAAGCAACTCAAAATGGATTAACAAGCTTACTTTAATCAATCAGACATATATCGTTTACCTTGTTCAGGGGAAAAGGTCAGCACCCCGAACTTCAAAGTATACAGGCAGAATTATCAAGACAGAAACAGATCAAGTAGACAGATTTCCAAACTGTCCAACCATTACATCCATACCCAGCCAACATCTGGGTTTCCACATCTGGGTTTTTCAAAGCCAGGGGGGCCCTGGACAACGGCTTCCCAGAATTCAGATCAAATCACAGAACACTTCTCAAAGTGAGCCCCCAAAACAAAGCCTCACATCAGGGCTTATATAGCCTTCTCCTGGCTCAGAGAATGTAACAACCTTATTGACCCACTGGCCAATCAAAAAGTATCTACTGAAAAACAAGCCTCCCTCCCCAGGCTTCAGGTGCACTTTAGCCTAGGGGCAGGGAAGATCTTCCAAATTTGCATTCCCATTACACTCACCTAATGCATTTCCACAATGTTGATATGCAGTATTACTCTACTGACCCTTTTTGGGTCTAATCTTTTCCTTTTGTACAAGATATAATACTCTTCCATTGATGTTTTGAGTTGCGTTCCACCAATTTCTGATGATATTTGTGAAATTACATATACCTCTCTGCACAAGAGGTATTCAAATTTCAAGTCTCTCTGGAAAGGAGATGGGTGGCATCCCAGAGAATTCAAAGGCCAAGGAATAGAATTGGGCGTGAAGAGGTGAAGGCTTCCAAGTACTTAGAAGTGTGAGGGATGGCAATGAGAGTAGCTGGAAGGAGGGAAACCCTTTTCTTTGGGTATTAGAATGGGGCACTTGCAAGGCCATGAAGATTTATCTTAGGCACTCCATCTTGGTGTGTGTGGCTAAGGAAGCAGCAAGGCCCTTTTGTGCTACTTACCCTTTCTTACCTTCTACCATGTCTTATATTCCTCTACATTCCATTATATAGCAAATAATTACTTCCCCTAAGTCAGTGAAGTCATATGCTAATGAGGATCAATTGAGATAATTTTTGTAAAGGCACTCCTGGCACATAGCAAAAATATTAGTGAAGATGATGTTGATGTCCGCTAAGTACTTGTGAATATTGTAAAGGGGATACATGCCTCAGATAGAGGTTGGGTTACTTTACCTTGGAGATTCCTTCCAATTCTAATATTCTATGACTTTCATTTTCTCTTGTTTGATGAGAAGGGGAGAAAACATTTCTCACCACCTAGGTTCTAACACAGGTTATTTACTGGAACCAAGCACAACTATGACAAATTTACCCAGATTATCTAATGAACCTCTGAACTCCCTCTAATGTTAAATATCAGCAACTTTAATTAGTTAATAAATCAACCAGGTCTTCATTGACTACAGCCTCATCCTATGCTAGTTCTATGGGGTACAAGAGAAAAAATTATGTTCAGGAGGAACAGGCATCTGTTTACATACAAGGTTTTTAACCTTGGGCTCATGACCTTGTTTTTAAAAATACTTTAACAATTGTATTTTAATGTAATTTATTTCCTTTATAATTTTATATTGTATTTTATGCATTTAAAAATACTATTCTGTGAAGGGATCAATCTATAGGCTTCACCAGACTTCCAAAGGAGCGCATAACACAAAATAGGTTAAGAACCCCTAGTTTATAGTATGGTTTCAGATATATAAGGAAACACACTTTCCTTCCCATCAAATCCCCTTTCTTCTAATCAATTATGTGGATTACATAATTACATCATTTACATTGATTATGGGAAGAGGAGAAGCAAACATTTATTGAATGCCTGCAATACTAATATAACCCTATGAAATGGGTGCTATTATTATCATCCTTATTTTACAGTGGAGGAAACTGAGGAAGTCAGAGGTCAGTTATTTGCCCAGGGTTACAAAGCTACTAAGTATCTGATACTGGATTTGGGATTTAAACTCAAGTCTTTCTGATAGTCCTAATTCACTGACTGGGCCATCCAACTGCTCCTTTAGTTTAAAGGCCTCAATTTATTTATCTCCCTGGCATCTGGTATGATGTACAGACCTGGACCTTAATAAATGTTTGTTAGATGCCCATTAAATGAATGACTGCTATGGATGATTGAAACACTAAATAAAGTCTTCTGTGAATTATTGGCTTTGCAAATCTTGATATTTTCTGATTTAATGAGAGTCAAGGAGATAGGTCTTTTTCCTCTTGGTTCTCATACCTCAAGTACTCAGTTGGTTCTGTGATCTAATCCATTTAGATGGTCTCTCCAACCATGAAGATCACAACCCATTTTGGGCTTCCCTGGCCTTTGTGGCTCTTGCTCATGTCCTCCCATATAGTCACTAATAGGGGGTCCACCCAATATAGTAGAAGCCTTCTCTCTCACTTTCTCCTAACATTGAAAGGACACCAGTGGAAATTTCCATCTATAGATTATCTCCAATTTATCTTGTGTCTATCTTGTTGGTAATAGGTCTTTGCACGTTGTCTTTCCCATTAGACTATAAGCTTCTTAACTGGATCATCTGCAGTTGTCCTGATCTCTATCCGGCCACTGGACCCGGATGGTTCCAGAGGAGAAAGTGAGGCTGGTGACTTTGCACAGCCCTCCCTCATTTAAATCCAATTCACTTACAAGTCATGGCATCATCTTCCTGATGTCATAGTCCTTTTTGAGAACAAAGGACAAACCACAACCACGGTAAGCTTCTTGAAATCAGGGACTGGTTTTTGTCTTTCTTTGGATTCTCAGTACCTAGCATAGCACCCAGAACAGAGTAAGCACTAAATGAATGCTAGTTGACTGACTGACACTTGTAATCCCCCCTCTTACCATATGACTGGCCCATCTTTTTTACTCCTACATTTTCCTGCTAACATCCTTTATTTCAGTTATTCTTAAAGTCATTTCTCTATTTGTTTTATGTTGCAGTTTACTCCTGCCCACCAAGAACCCTCTGGACGACATTTCAAGTCCTTCACGGTCTGACCTCTTCCTACCTTTCCAGGTTTCTACACTTGGGACCTCTGTGCATTCTACAATCTAACCACTGTGCCATTTTTCTCTCACGTGATACTCCATCTCTTTACTCTGTGACTTCTCACCAGCTGTCTCTCATGCCTGGAATACTCCCTCTACCTTCTGACTCAACTCAAATCTCACTTTCTATAAGAGGCCTTTTCCAGTCCCTCTCTCCCCCATTGCTAGTAACTTCCTTTTGGGATTACCCTCCTCTGGATGTCCTAATAATCTTAGAACAGTTTTAGGCTATTAAAGTTTAAAACTTAAATACTACTAAGGTTTAAAATGGCAAAGAAACCTTTGGGAGACCTCATTAACATTGTGCCTTGTACATACCTAGTTATGTTCATGTCGTTGTCCTCGTTAGAATTGGAGTTTCTTGAGGGCAGAGACCTTATTTTTACCTCTCTTTCTACCCCAGAATTTTGCACAGTGTCTGGGCACATAATAAGCTTTTAATAAATGACTCTTGAGTTATTTTTAAAAAGCAGTTATTCTTAATTTTCCAGAGACTTTAGTGTTCCTTGGCTCACATCTGTGAAACACCAGTAGACTATCTAGGCTTAGATATATAAGGTGACAGATGAACTTGACAGCAGGGAAATTGCTGAGCAGATTCCCAAGCAAGAGGGTGAGTCAGGTTATGTGTGTCTTGCCAGAATGGGAGGGCTACCGGTGGTGAGTGAGCATATGAGGAATTAGAATTCTCCACTGTAAATTCATAAGGCTGTTATCTTGTTTGGCTTATTGGTGTCTTGGCCTGTGGAGACAATTGTAATCAGGGGTGTGCTGGGCTTCACAACCAGCTCTCTAAAAAATAAAAATGTATGTGTGACACACTTTTAAGTTTAATCTGCATTATTAAAACTTTCTTTAGTGTAGGCATTTAACAACATAATAAATCAAGTCCTGATTTGTAGGCTTTGCTGATTTCTGAGGTGTGAACACTCACACTGAAAATTCACCAGTCCTTTCTTGCTAGTTGGTTGTAGCACATCTCTGCTTGTAATTCTACCCCCAGCACAGAATTACTCTTTTGGGTCCTGATTAAGAGTTAGAGATGACTGGAGAAAATGTCCAGCACTCCATCTTGCTAGTCAGAGAATCCAGAAGTTTGTAGATTATGGTTGCATTAAATCCAAGGATATTGAAGAGCCTTCTGGAAGAAATTTGTAACCATAAAAGCATTTGGCCTATCTCCACAAGAGAGGCTGAGTGGGTGAAGAATATCTATTGTCCATATTCTTTTAAAAATTTTTTTTAAATTTTAAATTTTTTCTTTTTGGATGGGCAGTTGGGGTTAAGTGACTTGCCCAAGGTCACACGACTAGTAATTGTTAAGTGTCTGAGGACAGATTTGGACTCAGGTCCTCCTGACTCCAGGGCCAATGCTCTATTCACTGTGCCATCTAGCCTCCCCCAATTGTCCATATTCTGCCACACAGTTAAATGAAACAGAATCTCCATTACATATAACTCGTTATTTTAAAAATATACAATCTACATTCAATACTTTAGCTTTCTACATCAACCTACATTCTAGATAAGATATATACAAGATATATAGATAGATATAGATATATACTAGATAAGATAGATACAAAATCTTTCTACATACAATCTACATTCAATAATAGCTTCTCACCTTTGTTTCCTCCTGAATTTTGTTATGTCTCTTCTGTGTACTTTAAAAAATTATTTTTATCATTTTTTGGAAATTATCATTATCACTACATTTCACTTCTTCCTAAATTTTATACGTATGTATATACACATATGTGTATGCATACGTGTATATACATAGACACATATGTGTATATATGTATATGTAATTTATTTTTTCATTCATTCACTAATTTATTTTTAATTTTTTTCACAGTCATAGCTGCAAGAGCGTATCTCATCTCATTCTCTTCACATTAAAAAAAAAGTGTTGTAACTTTTGGAGTCAGGCCATGTACCTCTTTTGAGTTTTGTGTGATAAAAGTTATACAATGTGAGTCTAAATCAATTTCCCTTCTTCTGCTGCAGTCTCTGCCAGTATACCCTACCCCTACATTTACCCCACCATTCTGTAGCAGCAAACAGCAAACCTCAACTCTTCCCTTCCACTTATAGAAAAGGAGGAGGAGGTCTAGAAAGGTGAGAGTAGCACTCAGTCAAAGAACTAAAGAACAGAGGGAACTTAGGTAGAGTCCCAGCATGTGGGAGGCTCCACAAGGCCTGAAGGAACTGAATTATGAAACAGCATAGATAGTAACACAAGGATAAGGAGAATTTACATTCCCCTCTCAGAGATGGACAAATCTAACAGAAAAATAAACAAAATGGACAATATAGAGATGAACAAATTGCTGGAGAACCTAAACTAAAAAACTTATGGCACCTTCTTATTTCTCAGCATCACATGAAACTTTTATAAAAATTGGCCATGTATTAGAGCACAGAGATATTACTAGTAAATATATGTATTATTCATAATTCAATAACCACAATTCAATAAAAATAATGATGAAGCAGTACAACCAAAATATACAGATCCAAATGGAGACACAATAATTGAATCTTAAATAAAAGGGGAGGCAAGGCAAATTATAGAAACAATTGACAATTAAATAAAAGAAAATTATAAGGATGAAATGGCATATCAAAATTTCTGGGATTCAGCTAAAGAAATCATCAGGAAAAGTTATATCCTTAAAAAGCATGCATTTATTGGGGTGGCTAGGTGGTGTAGTGAATAGAGCCCTGTCCCTGGAGTCAGGAGGACCTGAGTTCAAATCTGACCTCAGACACTTAACACTTACTAGTCATGTGACCTTGGGCAAATCACTTAACCCCAATTGCCCTGCCTTCCCCCCTCCAAAAAGCAAAAAACAAACATCATTTATAAAACAGAAAAGATTAATGACCTGAAAATACATTAAAAAAAATTGAAACTCACAAAATAAATAAAATCTAAAAGTAATTGAATGAAGACCTCACCATCCATAAGAAATTCCCCTTCAACTTTGCATTGGATTTATCAACAAATATGATCCAATATCCAATCTGAATTGGATTTTATCAACAAACAAAATGGGATCTTGTATTCCCTACATCTTTAAGACAACTGTGTGATAACAAAGATAGGGTCTACTCTGGAATATATAGGCAAACACCAGCCTGTTCCCTACACTCATTTTAATACATGTGATAATAATAATGATAATAACTAGCATTTATATAGCACTTTAAAATTTCCAAAACACCTTATCTCATTTGATATGTAGATGATTGCCATAAAAATTTTACATAGATATGAAAACATATACAGATATAGTTTAGTACCTGTTGATATTTTCCTGATTGTCTCAGTATTAATAAAACTCAGAAGTTTTTGCATGCCTTTGATATCACCCCCTCTTCAGACACTTTGCACATCCAGCACAGATCTATCACCTTTTCATTTGCCCCAACCTATCTATTTTTCACATCTTCATTCTCTTTAGTACCATTTGAACCTCCAGAATATCCAGGATTGTGACGTTAGTGTCCAGATGTGATAGCTCTGCTTTCCTTGATGGTGAAGAAAGTTTGTTAGAAAAATCTCAATGGATCTTTTCCATTTTCCTCTGATTATTGTCCTCCTTTTGTCTCAATCTTTAAATGTTTTCTTTAATGTATGATTGCTCAGTTGGGTTAAACTTCCTTTAAACTGATTGCCCTCCACTGCTATTCTCTGTTTTATGAGACCATTCTGCTTTTAATTGTCTATCATCATTCTCTGTAAGATTTTATAAATGATTTCATATTTTAAACCAGTGTTGCTTTTAGTTGGCATTTTGCAAGAAAGTAAAGTGTTTGCTATTTAAACTCTTTGCTGTTTTAAAGCCCTTTTTGTCTTGTCATTAATGACATTTGTTTTTACAATGGCTAACCTTCTATATGAAATTGTTAGTCTGTGTCTATGTCCTTTCTTCCATCCATTACCCATATTTCATTATTAATAGCTTGTTTGAATAGGTCAGGATTTTATTGTTGTTGTTCTTATTATTGTCCAATTCTTCATGACCCCTTGTGGGGTTTTCTTGGAAAAGATACTGGAATGGTTTGCCATTTTCATCTGCAAAACTCATTTTACAGATGAAAAAACTGAGACAAATGGAATTAAGTGGCTTGCTCAGGGTCACACAGCTAGGAAGTATCTGAGACCATATCTGAACTCAAGAAGATGAGTCTTCCTAACTCCAGGCCCAGTACTTTATCCACTACATCATCCAACTATCCTAGGTCAGGATTAAGTTGTTTCATTTGTGTGCTGTATTTTTTTCTTTCTATTAATTTTATATAAATTTTGTACTTTTCTCCAGCAATTTAGTAGTCTTGCTGTTCACAGAGAGCTGATTCATGAATAATTCCTACACTAATAAAAAATTGCTTCCTGTCTGGTAAAATGTAGCTAATCTCTCTCTCTCTCTCTGATGTTTTTTGGTGCTCACCATGTCTACTATATACCAACTTTTTGCTTGAAGAAAGTATTCAGGATACTAAGAGGCTTATGTGATGTCTTTATAAGTCTTTGACCTCTCCTTTTTTTTCCAACACATTTTCTATTATGTTTTTCTCCATTATCACCTACCTTTATGTTGAAGATAATAACTATCAAGGAATATGTTTATTTAATTCGGAGTTCTTCTAAGTCTTCAGAGTTCACACAATTTCTCTCCTTTTTCATCCTCTCTTATAGATGCATAAGCATCAGTTATTTTTGTGGTGGTCTCTTTGCAAATACTTACTACAAATACTTACTACATCATTACTACAAGGTGACCACATTTTCCCTAATATGATCTTTCTTGGTGTCTTTAAGCACATAAAACCCAAATCTCCCAATTCCTTTATTTTCCTCTCCAAGAAGAGCTTATGAGCCATCCTTCCACTTAACTGTGACTTCCATCTTACTTAGGGTCTCATTTATAATAAGAATGTCAAAATTGATACAATTCAATTTCTCCCATCATGTGTTTCCTAGCTGGTCATAAGACAATGATCTCCTATTTAGAATATCAATAACCTACTTAATGGAGGGGGAGGGAGAGAAACATTTCCTGACAAGGCTGGGGATGAGGCACTCTCCAAACCCAGGGCCAAGTTCCAGTTGAGGAAAATTTTCAATCAGACTTTATAAACTCAACATGATCAGTTATAGTTTATTCTATGTATTTAATTTTCTAGCATTTAATACAGTGCCTGCACATGGTAATAAACACATAAAGCTTAATAAATGCTTGTTGACCTGACTTTCCTATGGGCCAAGTGAAGTATAAGAACTTGAATATTCTTAAAACTTAGACTTAGAAGAGTGGCTAAGAAGCTTTGGAAGGATTCAGAAAATCACAAATTCATGTGTCTTTGTCACCTTTGATTCAACCTCTCTTGGAGTGTGACTTCTGTTCTGAAATCAAGGGTCCTTTATGCTTTCATTGTGATGCTCCAAAGAGTAATGAGAAGAACTGTTTCCCAATAACTATTAGCTTTTCCCTGACATAACATATAGTTTTCCCTGCCAAATATTGATGAGAAAGACCAGCCCTAGAAAAATAGAGAACTTGGTGCTTTCTACTCTCCATTTATGAACTTCTTTCCCATCTCTTATACCCTTTTTTTATCTCTTTGGCTCCTTTTCCACATTCCTCATATATGGAATGCTTTCATCCTTTTTCTGGTTTCCCCCAAATCACTACTAGAATGTTCCCCTACATAACACCCCTCCCTTTATTCTCATTGTCTCCAGAATTACTCTTCTGCTCATCACAACTAGGCAATGAAATGAGATTTGATTAAACTAGTTCCCAAAAAGATGTGAATAAGGGAATGACCACCCTCTTAATTTATAGATTATTCATGGAGGACTAGCACCTCTGGCCTGAGGGCTTACTGAACACTTTCCAGGGCTGCTCATCCACCTTTGTTGTCCACCTAGCACTCAACTCTCACCTCTGTCTCCAAGAAGCTGTAACATGTGCAGCTGTAATGTTCCAGTAAAACCATCTCTATCTCAGTAGACAGGCTAAACCAGGATGAGGGTAACTGACAAGATTCAAACCCATCAGTGAGTTAGGGAGATGTCTATCCCCCCAGCATATGAAGACTTCCCCTTGGCAGAATGGGCAGATGAGAACAATTTGCTTCAACAGTCATGAAGGTGGCTGAAATAGGTACTGTGTAGTGCTTAGAGCTTGGTCAGACATCTAAGATGCCAAGGTCATCCATTGAATCTCAGGCCATTGCTAGCCATCTTGCCTTTTGTCTTGCCACTGTACTTTGATGACTAGAAGAGAAAGTAAAGCTTAGAACTTTGTACAACTCTTCCTCACTTAAATTCAATTCATGAACAAATTAAGATATCACCTTGTGATGTCATTGGTCTTCTTCCAAAACAAACAAATAAGCAAACAATAATGTTCCTAAGGGTATTTGAAATTTAAAGAACACCCTAGTTAACCCAAATAATAACAAAGGGAAGAAGAACCTTTTGCCTAGTGGAAGAAGTGCAGAGAAAAATTAGCTCTTTATCCTTGCATTGTTGCAAAGTTTGTCCTTGATGCTTTCAAAGTTCATTTACAAAAAATGGCACTAATTTCTGGGGTACCATGGGAGTTGAAAGAGTTCATCTGCCCTAATTCAAATCAGAGAGCTACATGATTTTCTGTTGAGAGAGGGGAAACAGTGAGTCAAGTTTAAAAAAGGCATAATAGATACCTGAGCTGAAAATGGGTTTACTAGACCCCAGATATATTGGCCCAGCACAGTATCATAGAAGAGTAACAACACTCTCTCCAAGGAAGAAGAAACCACAGCAGCAGATGACAGCTCCAGCAGAGGGCAGCAGCAACTTATCAAAGCATGGTGGCTTCAGAGGTAGCGTACTAGGGAGGTATGGCTGATTCCTGGGAGATGGAACTGTGAAAGGTATTCTTGTTACACCATAACCCTTCTTTGGGAGAATTACTTCTCTGGGGAGTGTTTCAGCTTGTCTGGTAACCTGTGGGAGATTGTATTTCTTCATGTGGGTGTATGGGGAATCATTCTATTGCTTGATTTCCCATACTTACTTTCTAATTCTGACATAATTAAATGCTTTACTATTAAGATAGCTGGTTTCTTCCTCTGCTGGTTCATAGAAAAGGCACTGGATGAGAGATAGAGCAATGTTTACATAATTATGGTCAGTAAATGACACCAAACCTTAGTGACAAGGAGTTTCAGAATAACAAAGACTCCTTGTTATCGATAATACTAACTCACGTTTACATAAAGTGGAGGTTTTTAGCCTTTTTTTGTTTCATGCACCCATTTGGCAGTCTGGTAAATTCTACGAACCCTTTCTTAATGTAAAGTTTTTAAATGCATAAGGTACATAGAATTATAAGGGAAACCAATTATAATGAAATGGTTATAAATATATATATATATATATATATATATATATATGTTTTTAAAAGTTCACAGATATCAGGTTAAGAACTCCTGCTACAGAGCATTGTACAAGCATCTTCTATACAAGAGCACCATTAAGTAGGCAACAGACATTATCATTTACATTTTACAGATGAAGAAAAGTAAGACACAGAGATACTGTGCCCAGTGAATCCCTTAAAACAATTTTAGGCAGTGGACAATGTTGTTGTTGCTGCTGTTAGGAGGAATCTTTCCTTTATATGATGCCAAGCTGGTATTATTTGTTACTACACCCCTTTGGTGTAATAGAGTGGTTCTGGACTGGGCAGGCATGAAGATCTGTTGCTTTAAGCATGAGGATGAGTTTTCAGAACTGGTCCTTCTTTCAGTTTTCAGTTAGGAGGAGAAAAACTGACTTGATCAACAGTTTCCCCAGAGAGCACACAGGTTTACTTAATGAAATGTCACTGTGTAGATAGTAGTGAATCATCATTGGTCTGGAGAACATTGAGTTTCTAGCAAGCTTAATAGGACTTTTATAATACACAAACCAAATCTTCTCTAAATTTCTAAGACTGTAAAGTATAACTCACTCTGATAACTGGAAGCTTGTGGTATCATGGGAAAGGCACTGACCCTGAAGGCAGAGGACCTATGTTCAAATCCCACCTCCCCACCCCTGACAATTATTACCTCTGTCACTTTAAGCAAGTGGACTTATATCCCCTCATCTGTCAAATGAGGGACATGAGTTAGATGACCTCTGTGGTCCTTTCCAGTTGAGATCTGTGATCCCAAGTATTTATTGAGTGCATAATATATGCTTGCTGATCCTGTTTTTGTATCCTGAACACATGGTTTCTGTAAGGAATCTTCCCAGACCATGCCTTTGGCTCTTGGTAATCAGATCTGTCCCAAGGGGAAATCTGTCCTGGATACTGGAGTCTTCCCAATAAATTCTAAATATTCCAGCTATCTGAATCACTGACTCCAGTCTCTCATTTGTCTGCTCACTTAACTACTAAACAATCTGAAGCTAAGTGTCCTGCCTTAAGAGGCAATGGGGTAGAATAGATAGAGAGTAGGTCTCTGTAGCAGAAAACCTAGGTTCAAATCCAACTTCTGACACATACTGGCTCTGTGGTCACTTTATCTCTCAAACAATAAATTATGGAACAGATGCTGGGCTGCATTGATTGAGGGCCTTTCTCACTGGGGACTCCCAATAGCAGTAGAATCATTGGTCTGGTTTAAAAAAATTGCCTTTGCCCCAATTGCTAATATCCTGTCCTATTTTTACTGCCCCATTACCATATACCCTGAATCTAAAATTTATTGCCTCTTTACCCACTCTGGTCTCTGCCAAATACTTTTCATTAGGTCAAGGATGGTCTCTCCAGTTTATTTTTTTTTTAAAGAAAAAGAGTAATTTGTAGATCTTGGATAATTAGGTCACAAGAATCTCAAATGCAGGACATCCCAAATGTCTTAGTGCAGTTTTAAGCTCTAGTCACTGTCTTGCCTTTCCCAGGCAAGGTAGGGGGGAGAAGAGGAGAAGGATGATGGATTGAGTTGGGGAACTTCTTTGGGCAGGCAGGTGTGATACAAAAGATTAAATACCAACAAATGTTCTGGACTCTGAAAGGAATATTTGCTCTCCAGACACAGACTCTTGGCTTGTGCATTGTTGTATTCTCTGTCCTAGAGAAGCTTGCAATCTCAGGCATCTCTTTCCTTTCTCATGCCCAATAACCAGTGATATCTATTTAAATATTGTACCTCTTACCCCAAATAATTAATTTTTAAAAGTATTTTTATTTCCTTAAATATTTCCCAATCACATGTAAAAATTTCTAAATTCATTTTCTAAAATTTTGAGTTTCACATTCTCTTCCTCTCTCCTGCCCCTTACCCCCCCTTGAAAAAGAAAGAAATTTGATTTTGCTTATACATGTGAGGTCATACAAAACATATTTTCATATTAGCTGTGTTGTAATATGGCTACACACAGACAAAAAAAACAAGAAAAATACAGAAAGTGAAAAAGTATGCTTTGATCTGCATTCAGAGCTCATCAGTTCTCTCTCTGGAGGTGGGTAGCATTTCTCATCATGGGTCCTTTAGAATTGTCTTGTAACATTGTCTTGATCAGAGTCTTAGATCATTGTCTTGATCATAAGGCATTCACAGTTGATCACTTTATATTATTGCTGTTTCTGTGTACAATGTTCTCCTGATTCTTCTCACTTCACTTTGCATCAGTGTTTTCCCAGGTTTTCCTGAAACCATCCTGCTTGTTATTTCTTGGAGCACAATAGTATTCCATCACAATCATATACCACAACTTGTTCAGTCATTCTCCAATGAATAGGCATCCCTTCATTTTCCAATTCTTTGCCACCACAGAAAGAGCTGCTATAGATATTTTTGTACATGTGGGTTCTTTGCCCTTTTTTATGATCTCTTTGGGATACAGACCTAGTAGTGGTTTTGCTGGATCAAAGGGTATGCACAGTTTTATAGCCCTTTGGGAATAATTCCAGATTATTTTCCAGAATAATTGGACTAGTTTGTAACTCCACCAACAGTGCATTAGTGTCCCATTTTTTCCCACATCCACTCCAGCATTAGTCATTATCCTTTTATATAATGTTAGCCAATCTGATAGATGTGAGGTAGTATCTTAAAGTTGTTCTAATTTGCATTCCTCTAATAAATAGGAATTTAGAGTATTTTTCATGACCATTATTAGTAACTTTGATTTTGTCTTCTAAAAACTTCTTGTTCAGGGGCGGTTAGGTGGTGCAGTGAGTAAAAGTGCCAGCCCCAGAGTCAGGAGGACCAGAGTTCAGTTCTGGCCTCAGACACTTAACATCCACATGAAAAAGTAGCCGTGCAACCTTGGGCAAGTTACTTAACCCCAACTGCCCTCCAAAAGGCCAAAAAAACACCCCAACTTCTTGTTCATATCCTTTGACCATTTATTAACTGGGGAATGGCTCATATTTTTATAAATTTGGCAAGTTCACTATATATTTAAGAAATGAGACCTTTATCCAAAAAAAATTGCTGTAAAAATTTCCCTCCATCTTCCAGTTTTCCTTCTAATTTTGGCTACATTAAGTTTGTTTGTGTAAAAACTTTAATTTCAATTAAACATTTTGCTTCCTGTGTCTCTTTCTATCTCTTGTTTGGTCATGGACTCTTCCCTTATCCATAGATCTCAGAGGTACATTTTTCTATGCTCCCCTAATTTGCTTGTGATATGACTAATGTTTAAATAATTTATCTATTTTGACCTGGTCAAGTATACTATACAGTGTGAGATGTTGGTCTATGCCTAGTTTCTTCCAAATTGCTTTCCACTTTTACACCAAATACTTCAAAAGAGTTCTCTTACTGTCTTCTTGAGAAGGATCCTTACCTTGTGGTATCATCTACACAAAAATTCAGAAGGTAGCAGGTAGTATTCATACTTATTTTTGCAGTTCTTGCCATAGTAATTGGGGAGAGACCTGGAGAAGAGAGATGATCAAGGTTTCCTTGGTCATACTTCCCTTCCACATAGCCCTGAGAAAGACCACATTTCCCTCCACAGAACCCTGAAAGGGACTACACTTTCCTTTTTGCAACCTTGAGGGAGAACATTCAATATTCATGTAATCCCATAAGAATGCTCATGGACCCCCAAATTTCTAAGGAACAGTGAATGATCTCTAGGGTTTATTAATTCATTTCCAGCTCTTCTTCATGAAATCCTCAACTCCACCACTAAACATATGAATAAAAACTGTAAAGACCAAGTTTTCAAAGAGTCTACAAGCATTCAAGGTCTCCTGACAGCTCCCCAACTTTATTAAAGTCAAGAGGGGTTTAAACAGTTGTTTTCTCAAATCTCTGCCAGAAATAGTGGCAGGTGTTTTGGGGAAGGGTTCCCAGGAGACCTGGGCCATTTGTTCAACTGGATACTGGACAATTATTAAAAGAATGGATTTAAACTATGGGTTGTAAAATATGGTACAAGCCCATTAGAAAATGCTTCCATACATTTAAATACACTGTGCATCATTTCCTATTCCCCTAAACCCAATAACTCCCTATGGCAGGGAGATATAGTAATCATTACTAGGGAGGTGATAGCCCTATAGCACTCCTCCCTAATCAGACCACATACGGTACTGTGTTCAATTCTAGGCACCACTTAAGGAAAACAATTATAACATGGAGAGTATATAGAGGCAACCGGTGAAGTGAAAGACCTTGAAGTTGTGCCATATTGAAGAAGTTGGAGATATTTAGCCCAGAGAAGAGAATGCTTAGGGAGGACATGAGTCTTTTAAGTATCTGAAGGGCGATCACCTTGAAAAGGTGTTGTGCTTGCCTAAGAGAGTAGAACTATGAGAAGTGGACAGAAATTACACTGAAGCAAATTTAGACTTGATTTGAGGAATGATTTCTTAGTTTTTAAAAATTTATTCTTCAATTAACAAATATTTATTTTCTCCTCCTCCCACCTTTTCCCACGAACCCCTCCCATTTAGCAGAAAAAGAAAGAAGAAAACCATTGTAACAAATATATATATATATATATATATATATAATATAATAATAAGACAGTGTCTTATTATCGGGGAAACATGGTATATAGTCGAGTAAAACAAATTCCCACATTTTCAAAGAACAAAAGGTATGACTTATTCTGGATTTTGAATGTCAGGAGATGGGTAGTATAGATCATCATCAGTACTCTGGAATCAGTACTACTCATTGCACTGATCAGAGATGTTAAGTCTCTCAGAGTTGTTTGTTTTTTAATTGTTCTTCTCCTGATTCTGCTCATTTCACTGTCAGTTCATATGTTTTCCCAGGTTTCTCTGAATCCCTCCCTTTCATGTATCTCTAGGTCAAAAGGTATGCAGAATTCAGTGACTTTGGGGACACAGTACAAATTGCTCTACAGAAGGACTAGACCAATTCATAGTTCTATTAATAGTAAATCATTGTGCCCATTTCCCCACACCCCCTCCCACATTTGTCGTTGTCTTTTATCAACTTTTCCAGTCTACTGGGTGTGAAGTGGAAGTTTTGAATGATGTTAATGTGCAGTCCTCTAATTATTACTAATTTAGAGCACTTTTTTATTTTTCAGAAAACAATGTCTTTTGACTTTCAGAGAACTGCCTCCTTTGTCAACTTTGTCACTTCAATGTGTTTCATGTAAAATGTTTGTGAGACTTGGGTCCAGATTCTCAATCTGATGTTTATCCTCTCTGTGTCTCCATTTACTCATCTGTAAAATAGGCATAAATAATACCTCTAATTCTTGCCTTGCAGCATTTTTGGGATACTAAAATTATATATATATATATATATATATATATATACACACACATATACATCACTATGTAAATTCTAGATATTACATCTTTGAATTATGTTGTGCAGTATGGTATAGTTGGGTCCCAAATAGGGCAAATAATGGATCCCAAGAAAGGCTGCATTATCTGAATTTGCACTATACATTTCCATGGGTTAGAACAAATTATCCCATTTTGCATAATTATAACTTCAAATAGTATGAATTTGAATACACGCATTACTCCACAGGGTTCATTATTTGCACTAATCAGGACCTTGCTGTATAGTAGAAAAAATAATTGGTTTTTGTGTCAGATGAGTTGGATTCAAATCCCAGTTCTTCTATTCATTACCTATGTAACCCTGGGGAGGTCACTCATCCTTTCTGGGTCCTGGGAAGTTTCTTATCTGCAAAATGGGGGTGAGATTGGGGATGTACTAGGTGATCTGAAAGGTCTCTTCCAGCTCAATGATTCAACTTGAAAACATTTCTACTAGATGGGCTTTATGGAGATAGGAATCCTAGCCTATCTAAATATTGTATCTTTAAAAAAATAAATAAATAAAAACCAGGGCAGCTAGGTGGTGCAGTGGATAGAGCCCCAGACCTGGAGTCAGGAGGACCTGAATTCAAATGTGACCTCAGACACTCAACACAAAACTAGCCGTGTGACCTTGGGCAAGTCACTTAACCCCAATTGCCCTGCCTTTCACCCTCCAAAAAGCAGTAATGATAATAATAATGATAATAAATATGGTATCTTTTCCAGGATCCAACACATACTTACTAAGTAGGTGCGTAATAAATGTTTACTGAATTAAATTACCTTTGTAAAGGAAAAGAGAAGAAAACAACATTTGGCAATATGATCAGGGCTGTAAAGAACCGTAGAGGTCACTTCGTCCAAACCCCTCATTTTATAGGTAAGGAAAGTGAGGCTCAGAGGGGTTAAGAGATTTGTTCAAGTTCTCACAGATAAATACCAGAGACAGGACTTGAACCCAGGTCCTCCAACTCAAAATACGGTGCTATTTCCATACTACCTTTCCTATCACTGTTCTGCTACTTAGTAACTGTATAATAAGGTGACTGGACTGAAAGATCTCTGATACACAGCAGCGTGTTAGAGCTAGCTCCAAATGGTTCATGAGAACTGATTATTAGATTTTCAATGTGAACATTTACACCTTGGAAATGGACAAATTCTGCAAAGTGGGGCTTGATTTATTGTCCTGCTAATTATCTGGACTTAAGAAAATGGTGGAGGAAATGTTAACTCAGATTAAACCTTAGTATGTTGTGGGCCCTTTTTTTTCCCTTTCTTTTGGAAAGTCACTTGTTAAATGCTTGTCAGCATGTCCCTATTAATACATCGCTTCCAACTCCAAATCCTTTCATTTCTAAAAACCAGTATATTTGCTTTAGAAGTCACCATTAAAGAGACTCTTCTGCTTGAAACCAAGAAAAGGAATTGTGCAATTAGAGAAACCACTTAACAAGACTTGGAGGCAGGCAAAGAGCTCCTTGGCTGGTCATGGCAACTAGACAGATGAGAGACATAAGGAGAAGAACACAGTGCTGGCATGCACTTTTATTGAGTGAGATGTGATGCTCTAGAATGTCGGCCGCATGTTCTCTGAGTGGAAATTCCGCCTGTAACATTGCATTCACCAGCCTGGCCTTCTCCATGCCCTATGCCTCCCCCAGCCCAGCTCTGGCCTGCACTGTAGCAATGTAAGAAGTCTCCAATGGAATGGGATTTCACCTCCCTGACCCCATCAGGGAATGTTTGTAGTTTTTTCATATTGTCTCTGCTGGTGCACTTGTGATAACAGGATGGGGGGCCAGCCAGGGGTTTCCTTGAGGCGGATTGCTGAATTTGGGTGCCAGATCTCTTGCAAATTAAGGAAAAACTTCTCCTCCCCATAGCCTTCAAAGCCTCCTTCTCTCCAGATAATTTAAGCTACAGAATCTAATGGCAAAGGACTTAGCAGCTTGGACCCTGCATTTCCCTAATTTAGAATATTTTCTTCCCAGTTCAGACTCTTGTGTACCTTTCAAAAAGAGAGCATCTGTCAAAAGCAGATCAGGGCAGGGACAGCTGTCTGGGGGAGGTGTTGAGTTCAGTTCTCAAGGATCCCAGACTTTCTGACCCGCTCGGGATTTCCTACAGGCTGGCCTCTGGACACTGGTGTTTGCTAAGCTTTAGACAAAGATGTGTGTCCCCTCCGGAGAAGGTCGATCTAGGTTCCATAGCAGGCTCAGAGGCCCATCTGAATCATGATTTCCTCCCTAAATCCCACAAAAGGAAATAATGACAAGAGGAAATGTATTACTTGGGCAAGGGGTTGTGGGATGAGGAGAAGGCAGCAGGGGCAAATAAAGGGGGACCAATGTGAACAAAAAGACGAGGTAAATGAGCTGTAAATGTTGAGTGAGAGGAATCCATCTCTCTCTACACCTCTGTCTCTGCCTGTCTCTGTCTCTTT
Source organism: Petaurus breviceps papuanus (assembly GCF_028583685.1). Lineage (NCBI taxonomy): Eukaryota > Metazoa > Chordata > Mammalia > Diprotodontia > Petauridae > Petaurus > Petaurus breviceps. Next base: position 7,891,191 of record NW_027187358.1, on the reverse strand, counting down.
CTCTTTCTCCTCACTCCTCCACCCAACTGAAGGATACCTCCCTGGCAATTTTGACGCCCCCCCCCCAATTCCTCAGGAAAAAAAGAAACTTATCCCCTTGTTCCATTTACTTCTAGCAAATGGCCTGCATGAGAAGATGTCTGCATGAAATTGTGGGTAGATAACTCAGACACAGAAAAAAAATTATACTTTAAAATGACAAATCTGTCCAAACCACTAAGGTTATAACTCTTTTTTTTTTCTTCCAGCAGAACAGTAAAACAGACGTGTTATTGGCAGCTCATTAGCAGTGAGACAGAGGCCGCCCATGACATCAGCCCACCACTTGACCCAAATCCATTATTTCGCCAGAGATCCTTACCCTGAGCTCTCCGTAGCCGCAGAGAAGACATCCATGGTGGAGAGTGCGTGGGCATAAATAAGGTACAGATTGAAGACTTTTTGATGTGTTTAGCACATTTCTGTTACTTCCTTTAATACCACAGACCTTGCATTCTTCAAACAATCAGAGAGCAAAAGACAAGCATGAGGAAAAAGAAAAGAAAAGAAATTTTTTTTTAAAGATCTGTTCACCTACTTACCATTTTCAATTCTATCCCTTAAAAAAGATGGGGAAGAGGCGAACGAATACCGCAGCTGAGTAACTTCAGATATAAAAAGTTCCTTCATTAAATCAGTTGTTCTTTAATTCATAATTGAACCTAAATAAAGAATGACTTATAGGCAGCTGGTTCTAATATTGAGTCCCCACCACACATGAAAGACACATTTATTCCCGTAGCAGCCTCTCTACCCTTGGGTGTTATCAGCTGAACATGTTTTGAACCTACCTAATGCATTTGAGGTAGCTTGGGTTTATTTTTCTTTCAATAAAATAAATGGTTTTGTAATTAAATTTCTGCACTGACTCTGCTTAATGGTTACATTGACAAGTGCTAATGTATGGTAAGAGAATGAGTTTGAGATGAAACATGTTGTTTTTGAATCTGCAAGCAATTTTGAGCAGGGCAATCAAAATCCCTGTGCCAGGGAAACATTTTCATTAATCTGCTAACTTTGTGCACCCTGCCCACTCAGCAGCGCAAGGACACTCATTCTCCCTCCTCCCTCCCCGCCTTTTTCTCAAAAAACAAAAATATCATGAAGCGAGCCGTTGTTTGAAACCATTTTGTGGTCTCTGGCAGGCGGGTCTGTGGAAATTCGCTGACTTTACACCGTGAAATGTTGCAGCTGTCTCCGAAGGGCCTGGCCGCCTCCGATGTTTCAATCCTTGGCAATGAGTCAACTTGAAAAATCTGTCTCTCTCTCTCTCTCTCTCTTTTTTCCTTTTCCCCCCTTAGCTAAATTTATTTTTGAATAAATCTTCTCATAGAAAATTGAAAGCAACTATTACATATTTCGACTCACTCTCTGAAAACCACTTCAAGCCACCGAGAAGTGTGCCTGTCCACCCTCCTGGCCCCCCACCCCTCTATCCCCACCCTGGTGTATTTGCAAAACTTTCATGAATGGAAAACCACGCAGGCACATTGCTGGATTCACTGTCCCTCACATCAGTCACCTTCCGTTTGGACATACGAGGAGGTGGGGCATCTTGTTCTCTCCCCAGTGTTCCAAGATGCCAGGCAGCCAATTTTGTCTATCTCCCTAAACTCTCATGTTTTATCTGGCCACTAGAGGGATGGCTTTCCTGGGCAGCTACAAAGTCTGCTGTGGTCTCTGGCCAGGGAGGGCTTGCAAGGGATGCCTATGCTCTGGCCTTTGGGAAAGTTCTATAGCTGGACAGAAACACTGAGGTTCAGTCTTGGCGGCTTACCCCAAATGCATATCTGTGCCTGCCCTTTTGTCGTTACCATGGAAGAGAGTAGCCATAGAACAAATCCTTGGCAAAGGCTCTGTCTCCTTACTCTACAAAGGCTGGGCTCAAAGAGGATTTTCTTGTTTGTGAATGGAGGTGGGAAGGGGCAGTGATGGCTCAAGTCTCTGGGCCATCTTTTGATAAGGTTGTTCCCTCACTGGGGCTCACTGTTCACCTTAGGAAGATACAGTAAATGTCTCTGTAGTAGGCCTATTGCTGGGGGCACTGGAAGCTTCCTTACACCAAATACCTTCCCCATCTTAAAAGTTTGAAATCCCATAAAGAGACAAGAACAACAGAGCATGGCAGGAAAAGTACCTATCTTTGAGCTAGGAGAACCTGGGTTCAAATCCCTGATCCAGCATGTGTCAACCTCCTCATTTCATTGTCTATAAAATGAAGATAACACTTGTGCCACCTTATAGGACTGTTTTTAAGCACTACAAATATATGGTAAGGGAAGAGAACAAGTATTTATTGTGCCTACTCTGAGTCATTCACTATGTTAAGAACTCTACAAATATCTCATTTGATCCTCATAATAATTCTTAGGAGGTAGGTAGTATGATTATTATCCCTATTTTAGAGTTGAGGCAATACAGGTGGGCATGTTAAGTGACTTGCCAAGGGTTACACAGCTAGTATCTGAACTGAATTTGAACTCAGGTCTTCCTGACTCCAGCCTCAGTGCTCTATCCTTTGGACCACCTGGCTCTCATTTCTGCTATTTGGCAGTAACACAACTGAAGAAAAATCTTAAAATGCAGATATCCTTAGGAAAGGAGGAAGTGTAACTTAAAACTGAACTGTCAAATGACTGATATCAGAATCTTCCTTAAGTGTGAATTTTGGTGGGAAAAGAGGGTGGGAGAAACAGGCACTTAGAAGAGAGGAAAGAAAGAAGAGGTAGACAGTGTTGAAGACAAGCTTCCTGAAACCTCAGAGTTGGAAGGGACTCGAGGTCAATGCACTCCTGGACAAAGACAACCCCTCCAGCCTCCTTGAAAAGTGGTTATCCAGCCTGCATTTGAACCCTGAACCTGCTACCTCCCAAGGTGACCCATCCATGTTGGGACAGTTTTCATTGCTAGAAAGTTTCCCCTTATGTGGAGTGGAGACCTAGTTCTTTGCAGTGTACACCCCCTTTAACTAGGGGGTGAAGTGGGCAAAAGCCCTGGCCTTGGAATCAGGAAGACTTGAATGCAAATCCAGTCTCTAACTGGCTGTGAGACTCTGGGCAAGTCATTTAACCCATGCCTGACTCAGTTTCCTCAACTGTGAAATGAGGAGGACCTATCTACCCAGGGTTATTGTGAGGATAAAATGAGATATTTATAAAGTACTTTACAAGCCAGAAAATTTTACTATGATTATAATTTATTTTTATTATATTATCATCTTCTGGCACAAGTCTAATTTCCCTTTCATATGAAAATTCTTCAAATACTAAAAGACTGCTGTCATGGCCTATTCCCCCAGGCCTTTCTTTCTCCAAGCCAAAAAACCCAGTACTATTAAATGATTCTAGCAAGGCAGGGCATTTAGTCCCCTCACTAGTCTAGCTGTTCTCTGGACATATGCCAGCTTGTCAATGTCCCTTCTAAAATGTGGCCCCCAGACTGAACACTATACTTGAGATGTGGTCTGACCAGAGGAGAGTAACTACAATGGGACTCACTTCTCTTGCCCTAGACAGTCTCTCTACCTTATATAATTGACTAAAAGATGCAGAGAATGCAAGATTTCAATGTGCTTATTGTTTGTCCATTATTTTGAAAAGAGACATTTGAGCTGGGCATGGTGGCACATGCCCCCAATCCTGCCTCCCAGGGAGACCCCAGTTGGCAGGTTTCAAGCTCAGGAGTTCTGAGATACAGTGGGCTAAGCTGATTGAGTGTCTGTACTACGGCCAGCATTTACATGATGAACCCCCAGAAGCAGGGGGTGGAGGGGCACCACGTGGCCTAAGGAAGGGTGACCTGCTTGAGTTCCTGTGTGGATGATCAGTGGGGTTGGGCCTGTGAGCACCCCCTGCACTTTAAGCCTCAGTGAGATGGGGAGACCCAGGCTTAATTTAAAAAGAAACATTTGGGAGCAGTGAGGTGGCACAGTGATAGAGTACTGGTCCTGGAGACAGAAGGAACTGAGTTCAAATCTAACCTCAGACACTTACTAGTTATGTGACCCTGGGTAAGTCACTTAACCTGGACTGCCTCAAAAAAGAAATAGAAAGGGGCGGCCAGGTAGCACAGCAAGTAAGAGCACCGGCTCCAGTATTGAGAAGACCTGGAGATCGAATCCCGGGCTCAGACACTTAGCACCCACCCAGAAACACCTGGCCGTGTAACCTTGAGCAAGTTACTTAACTCCGATTGCTTAAAAAAAAAAAAGAAATAGAAAAAGAAACATTTCATTCAGTAGAACAAAATGCTGCTTTAAAGTCTCTCACCCAACAAAGTATCTCCCATCTGTACATTAGCACATTATTTAAGATTCCTTGAAAGATACAAAAAATGAACTATTTTGGTTTAAATGATCTGCTGGACACTAATATTAATCAAAGTAGAAAATGGGAAGACATGTGCTTCCCAAAGATGCTTGCTAATATGATGGTGGAAACCTAGTGACAAGTCCAGTTTAAAGAGGAAGCCTCATAGGATCTAATGGTCATATGAAGTGCTTTCTGATAGGGTCATATAATTAGAATGGCGCTACATCTTGACTCCTGAAAGGAGAGCCACAGAGATGACAACAGTCAAGTCCATTGTTAATCTGGTCATGGCACCAGTGAACAGTCAGGATGAAGTGGATGGAGTACTAGACTTGGAGTCCAAAGACCTGGGTTTGAATCCTGGCTCTGCTACTTACAACGTCTGTATGACTTTTGACAAGTCAAGGCAGCCCTCTGAGCCTCAGTCCCCTCACTTATAATGAGGTAATTGGTCTACATGAATCTACTAAGGTTTCTTTCAGCTCTAATTCCCCCATGAATAATTTTTTTAGAAAAATGTTCAGTGACTTTTAGCCCCAAATTATTTGAGAATCACACACAGGCTAAGATAGGAATAAAATGGCACTGACCATATCTTTTAAGTGTGATTTTCAAGGGCAGGCCAAGGTGGAGAAAATATGTAAATTGACTGTGGAGAAAAGGAAATTTTCTTTTCTTTTAGGTCTTTCTGCTTCCTTTTTAATCAGCCCCTTTTCATCTTCCAGACGCTTCCCTTTGCCCTATTGCAACAGGGCCTTTTTTATCTAGCCATCAATTAATCTCATCCTAAGTATTATTGGCCTTTTATTAGAGAGGTTACTTTCAAGATTCAAAGGAATACATTTCTAATGATGGAATTTCAGGCACTGATGATAATAATCAATGGGAGGAATGTAAGTGGACAAATGCCCTTCCTAGAATGTCTTAAATCACATCACTTTGCACATAAGACTGAACCTGGTGACTTAATAACTAGTCCAATCGCAAATTCACTGCTCAGAACTAGAAAGACAAGAAAGGAAAGAGCTAGTTACAAATCCCCAGAGTGGCTGATTTGTCACCGTCCCAGGACAAAGAAAATATTGTTTAATCCACGTCCCACTTTAAAGGAGTTCTGTAGCTTTGGAGGCAGCTGGGGTGTATAGTAGATAGAGATCTGGACCTGGAATCAAGACAACTTCAGTTCAAATCTGGCCTTAGACACTTACTAGCTGTATGACTTTGTCTTAGCCTCAGTCTGCCTCAGTTTCCTCAACTATAAAATGGGGATAATAACACCTACTTCCTAGGGTTGTTGTAAGGATCCAATGAGATATTTGTAAAGTGCTAAACACAATGCCCAGAACATAATAGGTGCTATATAAATATTAGTATTATTATTATTAAGAAGCAGAAGTCTTATTTGATCAAATAAAACTCAATGAACAGTTGGAGAAAGAACATTATATTGGGGGCAGGGAGTGGAAGAAGGAGGAGGTCTCAAGGCACCTGAGCACCAGGCTTACTCTTTCTAAAGGGTCTATTTTGGGCCTTGCTCCATCCTGGGCCTCAGTTTTCCCACGTGTGATACAGGAAGAATCAGTCCTAACTCTTATGACCTCACATTCTAGGACTCTTCAAAACTACAAAATTCCTGGAGTCTTCCCCTTATAGAACTTAAAATTGTTTCCATTATGGAACATTAATGCAATCATGGGATTATAGAACTCATCAAATCCAGCCCCCTTATTTTTACAACACAGGAAATGGAAACCTAGAGAGATATAGTGACTTGCCTATGGCCATACAGGCGGTAAGTGGCCGAGCTGGGATTTAGACCCTGAGGCATAGACTTCAAATCCCATATTCTCTCTACTGTACCATGCCAGCCTTTCCTATTATAGAGCACTAGAGGAAAAAAAAACAAATTTTTTTTTTCCTTTTTGGAGAGCAATTGGGGTTAAGTGACTTGCCCAAGGTCACACAGCTAATTTTGTGTGTGTGTGTGTGTGTTAAGTGTCTGAGGCCAGATTTGAACTCAGGTCCTCCTGACTCCAGGGCTGGTGCTCTATTCACTGCACCACCTAGCCACCCCAGAAAAAAAAATTAAAACTGGAATTTCTAGAAGAAAGTTAAGTTGGGGAAACAGTTTCTCCATTAGGACTTTAGTTTGTTTGTCAAAGATGTATAAATACAGTAGTTTATTTTTTTCTATAGCATTTCCCCTCTCAGGCTGAGAACTCAAAAATCAGAGACACTGTGATATATGTTCTCAGAAATTCCCGTGGTATGTATAAAGTTGTGTGCTTAGATATCAATGATGTTGAAAAGGATAAGATGTTTGCATAGTATGCTCCAAATTATCCATCAAGCATTTAACAGTCTCAACCAACATGATGGCTCTAGCCAAATCCGGGACTTACTGTTCAAACACCACTGTGAAATCTTTCACAATTTTCCTTAAAATCTATGTAGCTTAGCTCCAATCTTCCTTTCCAGTGTTTTTTTTTTTTTTTGCTTTTTTTTTTTGGAGGGCAATTAGTGTTAAGTGACTTGCCTGAGGTCACAGGCTAGTTTTTGTGTTAAGGGTCTGAGGCTGGATTTGAACTCAGGTCCTCCTGACTCCAGGGCCAGTGCTTTATTCACTGGGCCACCTAGCCACCCCTTCTTTCCAGTCTTATTATATACAAGTATCCAATATTTTACTGGTCAGTGTCTAACATTCAGATCTCCAGAATGCCTGAAGACACACTTTGAAGTTTAATCTGAATTTTTAGCATTTTCTCCATCACTTTCTTATGTCTAGACATGGAACAAAACAATAAATCCAGCTGTGACTTATAGCATTAGACAGCTTCTGAGGTGTGAATGCAGACAATAACAATTTAATAATCTGGTCTTGTGAGCTGGTGTGAGGTGGTACCAGCACACCTCTTCATTCTGTGGTCCTACCAAAATGGTTTTCTTGCAGTTCCTCACACATTACACTCCATTTCTTGTCTCCAGGCTTTTTTTAGTCTATCCCCCATCCTTAGAATGCACTCCCTCCTCAGCTGCATTTCTCAGACTCCCTAGTTTTCTCCCTAGTTTTCTGAGTACAGTTCAAGCACTACCTTCTACAAGTGGCCTTTCCTGATTTCCCTAGGTACTAATGCCTTCTCCTGCAAATTACCTTGTATTGATTCTCTCTATAGTGTCTCTATATATTTAATATATGTAGATGTTCTTTTCCCTAATATACTATTAAGTTTCTTGAAGGCAGGGACAATTTATTTTTTTTTGTTTGTTTTTATATCCCTAATGCCAAGGACAGGTCTGACATACAGTAGGCACCTAATAAATGTATATTGATTGATGATCCTAAGCTTAACCACTAAGTAATCCCAAATTGATTGGTAAAATATTGCTTATATTATCATAGTATTATAGATTATAATTAAGAGCTAAAAGAGACCTTACAGGTAATTTAGTTCAATTCTTTAAATTTTACAAATGGGGAAACTGAGACCTATGGGACTTAAATGACTTGCTCAAAGTCATCGAGGTAGGATGTGGCAAAACTTGTTCATATATGTTTAAAGGCTCCTTAGGATGCTCAAGATAATCTCTTTAGAATTTCTATCCATTCCAAAACTTGAGTTTCCTTGTTAAAAGAGGAAATATTGCATGTTGTGAATTTTACATGAAGTTGATGATCTGGCAGAGGGACCACTAGACTCTCAAAGATCCTTAACCTTTTTTGTGTGTATTATAGATCCTTCTGGCAACAATCTGGGGAAGCCCATGGAATCTTTGTCAGGATAATATTTTAAATGCATAAAATAAATAGAACTACAAAGAAAACCAAAGGTTAGTGAAAATAAAGATGTAATTTTCCTCCATCTAAGTTCACATTGGACATCTGTCCAATGGACTCCATGGAGAAGTCAGGGGCCTGTGGACTTCTCTCCCTCATCCTTTGCCTTTCTTAGCTTCCTTAACTCTAGAGGTCAGCAGTTCTCAAACTTTTTGGTCTCAAGACCCCGTTACACTCTTAAAAATGATCAAGGGCCCCAAAGAGCCTTTGTGTATGTGGATTTTATCTATTGATATTCACCATATTCAAAATTAGGACTTATTAGTTTTTTTTATCAAAACAGTTTTTCTGAAATTCCTAGACCACATTTTGACAGCTGTCATTCTGGGCATTCATCTCATTCACCAAATAATTATTATAGTTCAGGCAAGACACATACTAAATGGTGAGGAAGATGCAAAAAATATATAAGACACAGTTCCTGACCTTAAGGAATTTATCATCTGGCCCTAGAGAAGCCACGTATACAGTAACACCTCAAAAATCAGGCACAATTTCACAAGTGCCATGAGGGAATAGAACACTATAAGAATTCTGAAGATAAAGATCAGTTAATAATAACATCATATTTATTCAAGGTTTTAAGGCTTGCTAAGTACTTTCCTTACAACAACCCTGAAAGGTAGGGAGTACAATGGTTATTGTCCTGATTTACAGATGAATAACTGAAACTCAATGGGATAAAGCAACTTGCCCATATTCACATAAGTAATAGGTACTAGAATTTGAACCCAGGCCTCTCTGACTTCAAGTATAGTGACCTTTCTCTCTTCCCATAAGAGCCTCCTTTGAGGAAGGAGTCCAGCATATCAGGCCAGGGAAGACTTCATGATGGCAAATCACTTAAAGTCTGTTTGCTTCATTATTTTTGTCTCCCAGAGAGTAAGTAACACTGTCTACCTCTGAAGGACATTTTCAAACTTCTGTGAACTTGTAGAGAGGAAGCCTTCTGACATTCCTGGAAGAAAAGGACTACAAGTGAATACAGCACCAGCCCTGAAGTCAGGAGGACCTGAGTTCAAATCTGACCTCAGATACTTAAAACTTACTAGCTGTGTGACCTTGGGCAAGTAACTTAACCCCAATTGCCCTGCTCTCTCCCCCTCCAAAAAAAGCAAAAAAAGAAAAGGAAAGGACTACATAAGAAGACAATGATGTAACAAGATGCGCGATAGATGAAATGCTGCTAAATCCAAATCCAGCTCTGCTGTCTACTAACTGTGCATCCATGGAGAAGACATTTAACCTCAGTGAGATTCACATTTTAACATTTGAAAAAATGTGCAAAATGCGACCCATAGTAACCACCTCCCCAAGTACCTGTCAGGTTCAAACAAAACAATGAATGTAATGCGTTCTGCAAATGTCAAGATCCTCCAGTTATTATTATGATTATGGAAGAAAGACTTTCTACTGAGAAATCCCTTGAATCTTTTTGATCTCCTTTGTTAGGACTGTTTCTATCTACTTGGACTTGAGAGCATGGCTAAGCAGATTATCTTGAACCCCCTAAGCAAAAATCTTCCCCAGTTTACAGTTTCACAAAATAAACAGTGGCAATCCTGTGATCATCACTGCACTCCCAACTTGGACTGAGAACCTTGGTGTCTGTTACATTTGCCTGCGGTGATTATTCTTCTTTCAGATACTGGATCTTTTCAGCATCTTCCCCACGCAGAGAAGGTAGATCAACATGCAATTTTCTCTTTACTCTAAGGGCCACCAGACCTGGAAAACAAAGGCAGAGGAGGAGAGAATGTGCAATTTTGTTGAGCATCTTTCATAAATCTGAACAAGAAGAGTCCAGCTGTCTACTACATTATTCCAAAGTCACGTCCCCTTAATCTTGGAAGCTGCAGGTTGGACATCTCTATTATCATTCTCTCTCTCTGTCTCTCTCTAGGAATGCCCATGTAGCCTTCAAGGCCAGAGCAAAGACTTCATCCTTTAACTTTATGAAGTGGGCCAAATTATTTTAAACACACCCCTACATGGGGTATCTGAATGGGACTTCAAACAGAACCTGGATAAGTTTTAATCACAGATTTAGAGCAAGAAGGTACATTAGAAATCATGGGGTTCACCACCCCCATTTTGTAAATGGGGAAACTGAGAAACAGAGACTTCCCTAGGCTCATGCAACTTATAAATGTATGAGGTAGGATCTGAATTCAGTACATCTGACTCCAGGTACAGTGCCCTACCCATTACACTATGCTGCCTTTTTACAGAGGAAGATAGACTAAGTCATTGTGGGTGAGCGGGTATAATGGAATATAAGATCTTACCACCCATTAATAGGCCTCACGAGGAGCCCATTAAGGGAAGTTTGTTTAGGGGATGCTTGTTTCACACCTTTTGTTAATTTCTAATTAGGCACTGAGTCATGAGGGTTGTGATGCCTTCTGGCTCTGAGAAGTACATATAGACTCTGAGTTGGTATTTTGCTTTGGGGGCTTGCTTATGAGAAGGATCTTGTGATTACCTGGTTGAGATTCTGACTGGTCATATGTTCAGAGCTCCCTGACTGCTCAGATGTAAAGGCTCTCTAGATCCAGGGATGTATGTAAAGTGTATAACAATATTGCTTTGATTCAAGCAGTCAGAGCCTGTCTGTTGGTCTTTATTTCTCTGCTTATATTTTCTGTTTGTATTTTCTCTGAAGTTCAGGATGCTGCCTTTTCCCCTGAACTAGTGAATCAATCCTAAAAAGGATTGATGACCCTGAATAGCTATCTTTCCTCGTAAAGCTGATCTGAGAACCTGTGCTAGAAGCCATCCTGGGTGTGCCAGTGCTGTTGCTGCTACAGTGGGTCCAAATCAAGGCACGGGCACTAGAAGTCAATCACTCACCAAATATTTATTGAACAACTGTGTGCTCTTCTCTGTGCTGGGTACTGTGTTCTCTGTGCTGGGTACTGTGAGGAATATGAGAAAAGGAAATATACTCCTTCCTTGTGAGGAGCCAACAGTCTAGCTGGAGAAATAGGGCTAAGACAGTGCGAACTTTCTTTTTCTCACTGGCTACCAAACAATTGGCTCCAATGTCTTGCCACTGGGTGCTGGGAATAAAGGGAAGGGGGTGTGCATAGTGTCTTATAAGTCGTCATTGTCATCAAACAATTCCTGTTAACAGGCTCATATTATATCACTTTTCCCTCCCCTTGGTCCCCCAAAAGACTCATAGACCTTCATATTTAGTCAAATCAGCTTTCTGAAGTGACAACCAACCTTCCTATGAGTAGGGAGCCCCATTAGAACCTCAAACTCTTCTCTCTCCCTTTAATCACTTAATTTTCCATTTACTTTTACAGAAAAGAGGAATCTGTCTGCACTGGGGGCATTCTGGGCATGAGAAGCAGACTAATGCTAATAAGCATGCTGCTGTAGCTCACATTTTATATAGCGGAACTGATTGAACATCAAAATCCATTGCTTCTCATGGCCCTTTGGTCTCTATTAGGCTTCAGTGAAAGTATGAGCCATGAAGGAAGAGGGAGAGGAGAAAGAAATATTGGCACTGGAGTGAGACAGAAAATGCAAACGGAAGGATGGGCAGGTGAAGAAATGTGGTGAAGGCCAAGTGCTTTGGGAGTAGTCGTGTTGGCAAATTTAGCACTTTCTCGATGACTGTGGATCCCAAGGGAGACTGAGAAATAGAGTTTCTCAGGGTTCACTCAAATTACATAAGAGAATACATGAACTTCAGGGATGGGGGAAAGGATTATCTCCGGGTATGGAACAAAGTTTCCTCACTAACTCTTGCACATGCTATGCCCAGTTCCATCTCTGTGGTTTTGCTCACTGAAACTGTCTACCCTTTCCTTTCTACCTGTTCAAATCCTACCACAGCTCAAGTCCAACATAATCTATGAAGTACTTCTTACCTACTCTAGCCCATACTGATCTCTGACTTCCTATAGCATCTGTAATGAAATTTCAGGGACTCTAAGGGAGGGTTCCTAATTCCTCAGATCCCTCTGTTCAATTCAATGGAACTCAACTGTTTGGAAAAGAAAGAAGGCCCTTATAGCCAAGGTCTCTCATTCCCTTCAGCTAATGAGAGCCCTCAAGGTACATGTTCAGAGTTTGCTTGCATTGACTAATTTTTTAAAAGCTGCTAGATAAAAATAATTTACCAAGACTTACAATGTTTTCCCACGTGCAGAATCCAAGACTGAATGGATGGATGGTTAGATAGATAACAACAACAATGGCTAACATTTATATAGATCCTGCTATGTGCCAAGCACTGTACAAATATTATCTCACTCACAAGTCTCCGAGAGATACTATTATTATCCCCATGTTGCAGGTGAGGAATGGGAAGCAGAGGTTAAGTGGGTTAGTCAATGTCACACAGTCAGAAAGATTTAGAGCTGGGAGGAACAACGGAATTCACAGAATCCAGGACCCTCATTTTAGAGATGAGAAAATTGAGGCCCAGAGAGGTCAAGGAACTTGCCCAGAATCGTATAGCTAAAGTGTCTGAGATCCAAGTTCTTTCTTCCTCCAAATCCAACAGGTATTCTATCCACCTTCCTCTCTATTAGAAAAAATAAGACATAATTATCATTAGTACCTTGTTGGGAGCGGGAATTCCTATGGTGAATTCCCTTTATCCTTCCATTGGGTCCAAGGTAGCGGCTCCAGCTAGCCTCCTTAACTATAGTTCCTGCTGGATTCTTCTTGCCATCTTACAGCCCCATCTTCAATGTCCATTCCAACTTCAAAGCTGGTTTATGTATCAGGAAATAAAATGACTGACCCCAGCTCATCGTTCTTGAGTTTGGAAACTTTTAGGAATGGGAAGATGGGAAGCAGATTAAATAACAACTCATAGTTTCTTATTCAGTGTTTCCAAAACAAAAATTCTGTCCTTGAAATAGAGATTTCCTCAGTTATGAAATAAATCTGAGGATACTGGCCAGGATAGCTCATTTCAAACAACCTTTTAAGCTCTGTTTGCTAGTACATTGGTGAAATTTTTTTTCAGTGCTATAGCACCGAGAAACTTTGATTATTTGTAATACCCACTTAGTCCATCCATTTCATTCAGTTTTGCAACATTTTATGATGTGTTTGACTCTGGGAAATGGTGTATCTGGCACTGGAAAGCCTCATATTCCTTTATTTTTTCCTCTTTCAGATTTCCTTCCCTTTGGCATACCTTTGCAAAGGGAGTAATCTTCAGCTGACCACATGTGCTTCTCCACCCTCTGTTTCAATTTGTCCCATCTCCCAGATGTCCCATCTTCTAACTTACACAGTACAAATTCATGCCCCAGTGATGCCAAGACTTGTCATGCCCTAGCATTTTCACTGGCAAGAACCATCTCTCTGCTGAAAGGAAGCAAGTCCATTTACTGAGCCTATGAGGTCCTCTCTTGGCTTTGGAGAGACTTTCTGCACCTTTACTGACTGTTTATAATTTCAAGTGGCATTGGCTGTCTCCTAACTGACTTTATTCTTCACATGATTTTTTCTTCTATTAAAGATGACTTCCTGGTGGGCCAGTAGACTCCACTGTTCCACAGTTTGAACCTGAAGAAAGCTGTTAAGTTGCCTGTTCATCTTCAGGGCTCCTCCTTTGTACTTCTTTTATACTCCAGGCACATTCAAGATGCCCAGCCTCTCCTGCCAGGGAGGAAATCTTTTCCATACAGTTTAACTACTTCTGGTATTTGCAGGGCTTTGATGTTAGCCCTTCTTGAGTATCTGCATTAGGGAAAAGAATAAAATAGCTTTAAGATTTGCACAGTATTTTGCTTATGTTATCTCATTTAATCTTCACAACAACCCTTTTAGAGAGGTGCTATTATAATCCCCATTTTTCAGATAAGGAAACAAGCAAACAGAGATCAAGTGTTTACCCAGAGTCACACAGAGAGTATATGTCTGAGGCTGGATTTGAACTTTCTAACTCTGAATCCAGCACCCTCTCCACCATACCAGCTAGCTACCTCACACTTATTACAAGTCAATAAATTCTCAGTCATAGAACTTTGGACATCTCCAGGAACGATATTTAAGGTCAGGAAAGATCCTTCCTGGACACTTCAAATCACACCATTTATGCAAATTGACTACTCCATTTATGAATAAAGTAAGCAAGCAGATAAAATTCCCATTCACTCTCTTTCCCTGTCTGTCTTTCTCTGCCTCTGTCATTCAAGCCACCAGATCTGAATCCCAGATTTTGTACCATAATGGCCCTCCTTGGTACTCATGTTGAAATTCTCAGATCGTAAATTTAGAGCTAGGAAGGACCTCTGAATGGAAAAATCCAACCTTCTCATTTAAACAAAAAGATGTTAAAGATGTCAAATGACTTGCCCAAGGTCACACAGAAAGTGAAGAGAGGATTCAAATCCAGGGCTTATAATTCTAAATTCAGATGTTTTCCATAGAATCATGCTTCTTGTAAGGGAGAGGAGTTTGAATTTTCACCTTGATCCTTGACTTTGCTTGTTGAGCTTAGAACTAGACAGAAGGTCAGAGAAGAGGTTATGTCACAAAGTCTAAATTCCAGGTCCCCAACTTAGTCTTCTGACTTTGTAGATTGTAAGTAAGCCTCTTAAGGAACAGTATTTTACATTTCTAACTGGCTGTCCCTCTCCCCAACCTGCCTTTGGGTCATATGTTTTAGACACAAAATAACAGCACTGGCAAACTCCTTGAGGCAGTGAAAATCTGCTTTGGAGAAGACACAGTTATTACAGAATTCTTCATCGAAAAGAGATATCAAAGATTTTCTGGTCCAACCTGGTCATTTTGTAGATGGGAAAACTGAGAGCTTTTCTGACCTCATTCTGAAAGGTTGGGAATATCTTCGGTCTTCTCAGCTTCCTTTACTAATCTATTATGGCTTACCATAGGATCACAGAGCTAAGAGACCTTGGAGGTCATTGAGTCTGACCCCCTAAATTTTATTGAAAAGGAAAGTGAGATCCATGGAGTCTATGTTCACTCAAATCACTGGCATTTGAAGCCAGGTCCTGTGACTTCAGTTCTAAGGCAGTTCTAAACCTTAGATTTCCATCTTACTCTACCTCTGAAGTCAATCTATTTCTCTTTGAGGCGTGTAAGTTGTGTTTTTTTTTTCTTTACAGCAGGGCAATTGGGGTTAAGTGACTTGCCCAACGTCACATGGCTAGTAAGTGTTAAGTATCTGAGGCCGAATTTGAACTCAGGTCCTCCTGACTCCAGGGCTGGTGCTCTATTCACTGCACCACCTAGCCACCCCTGTGTAAGGAATTCTTAATTTAAAACTCTCTCTTTCCAGTTCTAAGGGATGGGAGAAGAGGAAGATGGTACAGCCCTTAGGTGTAAAATATTCTGGGTTTGGCCAGACCTCACGAGTATCCTGTCAGCACCACCCGTTGATTTACATAGTTCCAGCCTATCTTCTTTCAGCTCCAATGCAGTGCCCTGGACACAGCAGGTATTCAATTAACATTTGTTGCTAGCAACGATTATGAGAAGAATAGAGAAGCCCAGTCTTGTTTACTTTCAAATGGTAACTCTACAGGTAAATTTGCAAATGAGATGCAGCCTAGCCTGGTGGCAAGAGTCTTAGACTTGAAGTCTATAAGGCCTAGGTTCAAAACCCACTTCTCACACTTAGTAACTCTGGACTTTATATCTTAGTTTTTCCAAGTCTCAGTTCCTCTTCTGTTAAAAAAAAAAAAATCAGGGACAATTAATGTATATGGTTCCTCCATCAAAGCGTTGTTTCAAAAATTAAATATGAGTGTCTTTAAGGGACTTTACAAACTTTAAAGCATTATAATAGTAGAAGGCAATAGTATCTGGTATAGAGTAAGTACCTAATGTTTATTGAATTGAATCATCTCCAAGGCCCAAATATTAAAGTATCCCTTTTGACACTTTCTCGATGTAGCTATGTGGCACACTGGATAGAGGACAAGACTTGAATTTAGGAAAATATGAATCCAAATCCTGTCTCAGACATTTACTAGTTATGTGACTACTCCAGGCAAGTAACTTAACTGCTGTGCCTCAGTTTCCTCATCTGTAAAATGGCGATAACAATACTTACCTCACAAGGTAGTTGTCGAGATCAAATGAGATAACATGTGAAGTGCTTTGCAAATCCTAAAGAGTCATACTAATGCTAGGTTTCATTGTTATTGTCGTCATAATTATTATTTTTTCAGGAGTGTCTGTATTTGGTAGAAATAAGACAAAACAAAAAGTACTGAGAAGCTGTAAGACAACATGCAATTCCAGTGTGTGATACTAGGGATTGTTTTATCTATAACTTCTGAAGAAGTTGTCTGTAGTATGTGAATAGTTTGTCAATAGAATATTTACCCCGCTGGCACACAAAGGCTGGCCGATGTGGTACACATTGCTTAACTTCTGTCCACAGCATTTAAGGGAGAAAAGTTTAAAGCACAGACAGCATGACATATGTCCAGTCCCTAAGCTTCCTCCTGCCACACGCTATTTGTTATGAGTCATTTTGGATCTTGTCCATTGAAGTACCACTTTTCACTGGAAGCGTCAATCTGTGGTAAGGAGTACATGGTGATGGATGGACACAGGAACCACTGGAAAGATTGGCCACAAGCTTTAGTTCATTCAAATGAAATGACCTTTCAAATCTTTCTTTCTTTCTTTTTCAAATGCTTTATTAAATTCTGATTTACATCATGCATTTCTGCCAGATTTTGAGTTACAAATTTTCTCCCCATTTTGCCCCTACCCACCACCCCAAAATAGCAGTCTCAAAGGATATCCCCTCCTCCAATCTGCTCTCTCCCATATTTTCTCCCATACCCCTTTTGACTTTTCCAGTAGGGCATGGGGGATCTCTATGCCCCAGTGCCTGTATAACTTATTTCCCAATTACATGTAAAATAGTATTAATAATAGTATATACATATATATATATAAGCATTTGATTTTAAAACTTTGAATTCCAAATTCATTCCCTTCCTCCCTTGTCACCCACCCTTACTGGGAAGATAAGCAGTTCAGTATAGGTTGTACATGTGTGGCTAATGCAAAACATTAACATAGTAGATATATTGTAAAAGACTGACTATATTTCCCTCCCTCCTATCCCACCCCCACTTGTCCTATTCTCTACTTTGATCCTGTCCCTTTTCAAAAGTGGATGCTTCCAACTTCCCTCCCCCCAGCCTGCCCTCCCCTCCATCATCCCCCCTCTCATCCCCTTCCCCCCTACTCTCCTGTAGGGTTAGATATCCTATTTAGTGTGTATTTCATTCTCTCCCCAAGCCAAATTCAATGAGAATAAGGTTGACCCATTCCCTTTTGCCTTCCTATTCAAATCTTTCTTTGTCAATTTGGTTTCTCTCCATCCCATTCTGAGTCTCCCTCCAACCCCAGGGGAAGTGAGAGGTATCCCAAGACTGCTAAAAAAATAAAAAGGCCTGCTTAATTTTCATTTCTTTCTTTTGTTTTAATTTTGGGATAGATTTTGTTTTTATATCACCTTTATTTCCCAGTACACACCCCCCCCCTCCCCTGCCCAGAGAGTCATTCCTTATAACAAATAAAAAAGAAAGAAGGGGAAGGCTGTTTGGCAACACTGGCCAACACATCAATCATGTCTGATGGTATATGCAGTGTTCCAGACTCAGTCATCTTCACCTCTGCAAATAAGGGATGGAAGTGTATTCTCAGATATCTTGAATCAGCTTGGTCATTTTCATTACCATGTTTGGTTTCAACTTTTCACTGTGTTTTCTTCTTTCCTATTTACACTGTTGAACTGGTTTTTCTACTAATTGGGTCATTGTCTGGAACCTGGAATAGTGAAGTAAAGATTTTTGCTATTCTTCTTACCATACAGAGCAGACCATAAGTGTTGCCCAGGCAGCCCCTGAATGATGGGGATCTCATGAAAGAAAGAACATCCACTCAAACTGGGGAGCTGCAAACTTAGAAATTAACAAACAGTAAGCAGGGATTTTCTGAGATTTTATTCAGCACTCGGGAACTCAGACTTGAAAAGGGAGCTCCTTGTCCAGACAAAATAAAAATTGCCCTCACTGCTAGTGACATAGCCTGTCAGTCAAGGGCTGGCCCTTTGCTTTCCTGGTGAAAAAAGATCCTCTGAGTACACTGCAATTTAAAATCACGTGCTGCCTTTTCCTGATGAATTTAGCAGCTGGCTGCTGAGAGGTAGCAGATAATAGTGAAGACAAAGATAATGGAATCCCAACATCCTTTTATTAATGGGAGTGTTTGGTAGTTGGGTTGGGGGTGGGGAGGGTGGGAAGAAATGGAGGGGCCCAAGGGCCAGGGTATGTAGTGCCAGTTGTCCCTGAATTCTCTGGATTTTAGCATTCGTGGGATTTGAGAGAAAGAGAGGATTTCTTATGCAGGTCAAAGGGAATGGGTAGCCATCCAGCTAAAGAGATTTCATGCTTGACTGCTGGGAAATGGCCAAAATCATGATCTATTTGAGAGAGCAAATTGAGGAGGCAAGTGGACCAGTTTAACTCTTCCTCAGACCTGGTGGCTCTGGCTCATGTCTTGAGTAGATGAGCGAACACAGGCAGCTTCTTTATTTATCACAGGAACCCCACTGTTTCTAGAAATATCTTACTATCCAAAGAACTCTAGTGGTTAAGTTAGTGTAGAAACCATTTATACCAAAATCCTCATAGCAGCACTTTTTGTGATAGCAAAGTACTGGAAACAATGCCAGTACCCAAGGAACAAGAAAATACAGCACCAACTGTGGCATAGTAATGTAATGGAATATCATTGTGTGGTAAGAAACAGTAAACATGGGGAGACTTGTATGAACTGATGAAGAGAGAAGACTCAAGAGAATAATATGCACATTAGATATAATCACGTAAATAAAGTGAATATCAAAAGGAAGCCGAGCTCTGGGTTCTGGACAGCAGAATGAAATACACCTTCCTTCTCTTGGTTTATCAGGTTGGCATTTATTAGGGCAGAACATGGCACATGCTGTCAGACAGGGTCATGGAGTTAGTGGCTTTTACTTAAGCTGTTTACCTTTGCTACAAAGGAAGGTTCAACCGTGGTGGAGGTGAAGGTGGGGTCATATTTGGAAATGACTATGATAGAAAAAAAAAGAATCAATGAAACTTTTTTTTAAAAGATTCATTATAGAGAACAGACCACTCATGAAGATTTTTCCCCTTTCTTTCTGTCATTCTGACTGCCCTCTCTCTCCCCGTGTTGTACTCTGCTCTTTCTTCCGTTTCCTAGTATATAATCTTCCTGGACAGGTAAAGAGTTGTCTTCTTTTCTTGGCAATAATGTGTTTATGCTCTGTTTGTCGGAAAACAGAATAAAAAATAGAAGGGAACCTTGGACACCATCTTGTCCATTCTTTTGCTTCCATATAGGTGCAAGGTCAGTGAGAATCAATACCATATTTGAGGATCCACAGAAAAAGAGATTTTGCAACTGTTATGTGAATAATAGTAAATTATTCCAGAGTTTAATAGCCCTACTCAGGCATTCTCCCTTATATGGTCAGTCTAAGCCCTTTATTGTGCAATTTAAATCCTGTTCTTTTGTTTTGTCCTCAATAAAATAACCTGCCAAGGACTTCTCTTCTCTTTTCTGATTAACCCCAGTTCCTTATTTCTCCCTAGGTTTTCTTTTCTTTTCTTTTTTTGTTTTATTTTGTTTTTGTTTTTTGGAGGGCATCTGGGGTTAAGTGACTTGCCCAAGGTCACATGGCTAGTCCTTGTGTTAAGTGTCTGAGACTACATTTGAACTCAGGTCCTCCTGACTCCAGGGCCGGTACTCCATTCACTGTGCCACCTAACTGCCCCTTAGGTTTTATTTTCTAATCTCATGTGACTCTCCTGGGAGTCCTCCCTCAAATAGTCTAAAAATAATTATTTTTCTTGTCCTCTTATTCTTCCACCTTATTCCTTTCTTCATTCAACCTAGCCCCCAAATGGCACTTGGTTCTGTATGCCATTAGACCAGTAAATGGGCCTAGAGTTACTATGATGCATGAGCTTCTCCCCCATCACCATCCTTGTTCTTTTCTATAAAAAAGGACATCTGTATAAACTCCCATACCCTTTGGTTATAAGTATGAATTTGAAACTTCTGACTACGTGATTAAAATGATAATAATAACCCCAAGGAAAAAATGCCTTGTGGCCTTCACTCAACAAAAGCAGACTACAGATGTCTTTCCAAGGTGCTCTGAGTTTCCTGTAAAGAGTTAAGCTATCATTTGTTACCAACACGGTGAGCCAACTTGTTGAAGTTGACAAAGTTTTATTAGTTCTGTTTTTCCTATATTCTGCCTTTTTTTCTGAAGATGGACAAGGGGACCCTGCTACACATAACTCTAATGAATATGGTTGAGCTCTTTCCACCATATTGATGGGTGTCAGTTTCTTGGACATTATTTGGAAATCTGTAACGCGGAGCAGGCCTGTTGGTGTAGTGGAAAAAAACACTGGCCTGAGAGTCAGGAGATCTGGGCTCTAGTCCTGACTGTGCCATTAGCAAGGTATGTGACCTTGGCCAAATCACAACCTCTCTGGGCCTTGGGCATCTTCAAGCTGTAAAATGAGGGGGTTGGACCAGAGCTCTCTAAGGCCCCTTTACAGGCACAATCTTCTAGGATTCCAGGACTCTAATCTCTCTTGTACCAAGAGAATGCCAAAATACTCCAGTTGCTACGCCAGAGGAAATAACTGTAATTCTGCCTGCTTCATATGCAGTCAAGAGACTCACATTTGGCTTCTCTAGATCTTAACTATTCAAGATGTGTAGAGCCCCAGCCTCCATACCTGAAGTATGTAAAATCCCTGGGAAATTAATTTCAAAGTTGACGCTCAGCCAGTAGCAAACTCCAAGCCTTGCTCCCCAAGTCTCAGATTCAGCGTCATCCAGAGCTCTATTTAAAGTGGTATGTTTTTTTTGCTTCATTTGTTTAAGTGGCAGAATTTTATGATATTTTAACATTCATAAGCATTCGTGATCTAAACACATCTCTATGATCCAGGAGCGTGTGAGGTAATAAGCAGAATGGAATTCATTTTCTTTTAGATTTTATCTGCTAGTTAATGGAAGGTCTTCCCCCTCTTATGATTCTGAAGTTAGTTGGAGAGAGCAAAGATTGGGGAGGCAGGAGCTCTGCCCCTGATCCCAGTCTTAAATCCCCATGATTTTGTACTAATTCACAAGATCTTTTCACCTCGTTTGTATCGCTGATGAAATGCAAGTGACATTTGAGAACGCTACAGATTTTCCATTCTTTGTTGTAAGTCTGGGAATGATTTCATGATTCCTACTATTGTCACCGATCTTTCTGATAACATATCAACTTTTAAATTTGGAATTTTCCAACTTAAACAATACATCTTCCATACAATCTAAGGCTAATCATCTTTTTCTCATACAGGATTGGGGATTTAGGGCTAAAAGGGAGATCAGAAGTCATCTATTCGAACCCCCTAATTTTACAGATGAGGAGACTGAGGCTTATTATGGTGAAATGCTTTGCTCAAGGTCATATTGGTATAATAAGTAGCAGAGGCAGGATTACAACCCTGAACCTCAAATGCCTAATCCAGTACTCGAATTTCCCCAGTACTATGGTGCCTCTCATTGGTTAGATTGCTACTGTGTTTTTCATTTAGAATCTTTCAAGGGACTTAAGCTGTGCCTTACTTATCTAGCATTTTAGATATATACAGGCTGTAAAATGTGACTAGGAAAGAAAACAGAATTAGCAGGATTTGAACAAATTTAAGGCAGTTAGGTGGCACTACACTTGGAATCAGGAAGACCCATCTTCATGAGTTCAAATCTGGCCTCAGATACACTTACCAGCTGTGTGACCCTGGGTAAGTCACTTGACCCCATTTGCCTGAGTTCCTCATCTGTAAAATCAGCTAGAGAAAGAAATGGCAAACCACTGGAGTATCTTTACCAAGAAAACCCCAAATGGAGTCAAGAAAAGTAGAAGAGCAAAAAACAAATCTAACAACCAAATCTCAGTACTGGAGAGAAGAAAAATGAAGCATACTTGCTTCCTGTTGGTAGAGGTAGAAAATCACAGAGATATAATGTTGTACACACTGTCGAACAATATCATGAATTTAGTCGTTTTGGGTTAACTATTTTCCTTTGTTACAAAAGGAGAGTTCAATACTGATTATATCTGGAAATTACTGGTGTACTAACAAAAGACATCAAGTAAAATTTATTTTAAAATATTTAAATCCATATATGGAATAGTTGGTAAGCAAGCATAAGTACATTCAATTGGAACTCAGGTAAAACGTGTTTATGTCTAAGTTGTAGGTAGGTATCATGCCCTATTTAGCTCCTGGAATTTAATTGAGCCACAGAAGAATTTTTGAGAGTTGTGGTGTTTGTCTCCAGGCTTTTCTCTCATTGGAAAAGACATCCTCTCTGACACTTTCCCATCTCTTCTCCCCTCTCTTAACTTTTTAGGCCCTTAAGGATTAAGACAATCCTTGAATTTAATCAAATACTGATTGTTTTACAACATTAGAATATTTAGTGCCTCTTTATGAGTGACTGTAAATTATGCTCTGCAGGAGACTTGAGTAAAAAAAGATGTTTACAGAAAATTAAAACGTGCCTTCTACCAGACAACAAAATGTTCAGATAAAGAATGAAAAAAAGAAAATCAAACCCTGGTCAGTCGTTCTGATGGTTTGCTTCCACTGTGGTAAATACAGTGACTGAATTTGTCATTTTTTTTTATCATGTAGAAGCAATCTATTTTCTTTTCCCTTGGAGAGATACATCAACATTAGAAATACTTATCAAAAGTTTTACTTGTTTATTTAACCACAAAATAGAAAATGCAAACTAAGTTAGAAATAACCAATTTCTTATCATATGCTTTTTAAAAATATGTAAATTTTGTAAAAATGCAACCAATATAAGGTTAATAGTGATTAAGAGTTACCCTAGAAACACTGAATTACTATCAATGAAATGAAATGATTTCTTTAGTAGGAAGCTATACTCTGGAAATTCAGGTAACACCCAGCCAACCTAAATGTAAGCAATTTTTTTCTTTGCAAAGCTTGCTTAACAGCGTTCATCTGTTTGTCCCTAACTGTTTCTATCTGGAAAACCAGAATTCATGAGTAAAGGACAATCCAATTCCAACAGGATCTGCAAGCAGACATTCGTTTTCTAAATCCTAAAGAAAGAAGACACATCTTTGAGAAATGCCTTTCAAGACATTACATGAAAACTAAGATTCCAATCCTGGGAGCTTGCCGTCTTCCTGACTGTCCCAAAAGTCGAGTTGAAGGCCATGTTTAAATACTCTGTGGTGTAACTGCTAGGGAGGATAAAAGATTTCGTGTTGTTATGATTTGAGAATTGTACTTTGGCTCTATTTCTCATGTTCTCTTTCATATGAAGTGAGCTCCAATTGAACCCTTCTTCGGAGATGGGTCCCTGATATATTTTTCCCCCTTATAAGGAAGGGCACTTGTTTAATCAAGTCCCTGGAGGACTAGGAGCAAGCTCTGGGGCATTTCCACCATTGAGAGTCAGTCTCCAGGCTCCTTTTTCCATTATTTCCACAAGACTACATGTATTATATAGGCAATGTTATTGAAAGAACTGGGCCCATTTTTGTGCTGACTCAGCACATGGTTTCTCTTTTCCAGATTGCTAAAAACAACTTCCTTCTGGGGGCAACAGCTTCAGAGTAAGCAAAAGGCAGAGAAATACAGAAGAGTCTTAGTTCCACCTTCCAGACTTGAAGAGTCCCCAAAGCATAGTGTAAAATCCCAGAGAAATGTTTCAAGTCCATTTAATTTTTAAAGAAAAGAAAAAGAAAAACCTCTTGGGGAGTGAAGTCCCAGAAAGTTTTAACTGCTTGTATTTCACAAAAGCAATACACTAAGTTGTGTTTGTCCCAGATTGCTTTTCCAAATACATGGCTTTCTTACAGCTTTTAAAGTCCTGGACAAAAAAAAAAAAGCACAAACCATAGGTTATAGCTAGGGTATGTTTGTCTGGATCAAATGTGTACAGTATGAAAAGGAAGTGTGAGTTAACACATGAAATGGTCATAAAGGGACCTATAGCCCAGGCCAGGTCTGGGTCACCACACTTCATTCCTTTCCCCCTGCCCATTCATTTCTTGGAGTATTTGGAAACAGGGGTGTGTGATGCCTAAATACACACACTTGGGAACACAAATGGGAGGCTGCACGTCCCTGCCCTGACATGTTTTCTTGGCATTTCTCTTGGTCTCAGGTCCCTTTCAGATATACTTAGCCAGCAAGCTTTGGCATTCAGAGTTCCTGGGGGTTGCAGAGTAGCCAGGTAAAGTAATTTTGAACCCCAGTTCTGCTTAGGCCTTCTGTGTTTTTATCATTTCAGAAGACAGTGCCTGCCTGCCCCGACTCCCTAATCAGAGCATTTTGCTATTTAAGGAGAGCCCTGCAGTTGGCATTCCAGAGCATAAGGACCACCAGCCGAGCTTTAAACAAGTACAGATGTGAAGAGCAGGGGAGACAAGGGGACATTCCTTTTCCCTCCCCATGCCTGAAGCCAAGGAAGGTACAAACATGCTGGAGGCCTGGGCAGCAGGGCATGCAGGAAGCTCACTGCTTTGCTCCCCAGCCATCATGTCCCAAGCTCCCTTTGTCTGCTGGTCTGAAGGATGCCCACTGGGTTGGGGCAAGGGAAGTCTCAGAGAGAGCCATGATTCTGGGGTTCAGGGACCAAGATTCTTAATTTTGAAAGCATTCTAAGGCCCTAGGAGCTGACTCACACCATGTCAGGTAAACCAACCCCAATCTTCCTGTAGAAATTTCCCCAAAGTGGTCTCTATCTGTTTGTCCAATGCACTGGACTTCAAGCATCTCAACAGAGGGCTGCCTTTCTCAACCCACAGCTTCATGATCTGTAATTCCTGTCCCTCAAAGGTCTCACCTGGGACTTCAGACAACCAATAAGCAGAGCCAAATAACCAATCCTTTTTTCAGAGACATAGCAGTGAGCTACTCTGAGGCTTAGAAGATGGCAGCCATTGGTGAACATGAGATGGGACAGTAAGGGAGCACAAGACAGATCAAAGAATCAGATAAGGACTTTCCCCCACACCTCACTTTGTACCCCCATCCTTAGTAAAAATAAATAAATAGAAACACCCAGGTCAAGGGCCAGTCTACCCATTTGAGAAGTGAGCTATTAGGCAGGGTGTTGAGGACATAGTCCCAGACCTCAAGGGGCATAAGAGCCTGAGTTTGATTCTCCTAATATTATTCATGTGCTTGGAGGGAGAGAATCCAACCCTAAACCAATTCCCATTCTTGACTCCGAACTCTTTGGCTAAAGAGAGTGGTACTTGTTTTCTAGGAAGGGTGGGGTTCCTGTCTGAAGGTATCAGGTAGTCAAACTTCTCTGCCTGCTGTTCATGGGGTGGGTGGATGGAGGTAGGGAAACTAATTTTCTCTGCTGTCTCCAGAACAAGAGTCTGGAATCCCAAGCCCAGATTGACTTCACAACCACTGCTATCCAGATTACTGACTCTCAATCCTTCCTATCCCTAAGCTAAAATGGTAGGGGGTGAAACTAAGAACCTGAGTTGCTTACAATACGTTCCTGTCTTTCTCTTTTCTGGAAAGTCACCATATAAGCAGGCAGACCATCTCACTCTCCTCATCTGTTCTCCACTTCTGCCACCCTTCTTAGAGTCTCCTACCCATCAGGGATCCAGCAAGGATCCCAAGGAAGATCCCAGCATGTGATCCCAACAGCACGTGCTGTCCACATGCTCGCTCCCATTCCCCACTTGGCCCGGGCTTCATAGTCCCTAACCTCCAAGTGTCCTAGTCTCCCTCTCAGGGTCAGCCCCATTTCTTCCATTTTGCCCCTGGGAGAATGATGAAAGAATGAAGGGTCTTCTCCTCCATCCCCATGGCATGATGTGGAAGAAGAAAAAAATAAAGACCCTGGCTTTAAGCCTCAGAGGACCAAGTTCGAGTTCTGACTCAGCAACTTAGTGTGACTTTGGACAGGCACTTTTAAACAAGCATCTTTGGACCTCCGTTTCCCTTTATGTAAAATGAATGCGTTGACTTCCAGCTCTAAATCCTTTGGGGCTATGGGTCACTTCCTTCTTCTATACCCACCCCTAGCCCCATCGCCGGAAGATTCCTTCTCTCCAACCCCCAACACCCCCCCCCCCCCCCCCCCCCCCCCCCCCCAAAGCTTAAAACGCGGTAGTATCTCTTCACCCAAGCAACAACAACCTAAGAACTCTTCTCCTGTCATTTCCGGACCCTTCCTGGCTTCAGTTACCCATACCTGCATACGCACATGCTACTTCCCCACCTTGAGTTTCTTTCGCCCCAATCACATCTACCTGAATCTCACGACGTTCGAGCGCCGATTCCCAAGCCTTTCTACTCCCCATTTCAAAGAAACAGAAAGAGAACGAAAATGGGCTCAGTAGCTCAGAGAGGCTGGAAGGCTACACCTAACCCTATAATTCGTCCCTCCTCCACAGATCCGGTCTTTTTTCTCCCTTTCCTATCATCGGAAACCCGCCTGCTAGCCCGCGCGTTTCTGAGTCTTTTCCTGTCACCCCCGAGAGCCAGGGACCCCAGCACACCCCCTCAACCCCTGCTGATAGCGTAGCGTGGCCTTCTCGTCTGAGAGACGGCGGGGACAGCATGGGGAGGGAGGGAACCAGAGAAGGAGGTGCAGAGGGCACCTCGGCGGCCCACACGGGCACCAGCGGAGGCGCAGCTCGGCAGAATCCCCGAGTCTACCTGGAAGTCTCAAAGCCGCTGGAGGAACGGTCTCCCTGGTACTGATCTTCTCTCCGGGCATAGAGGTGGAAAGAGGAGCTCTCTCGGCAAGGGAGGGAGAGAAGAACAGCTCTGCAAATGCTCCTTCTTGCCGGTGGCCATGCCCTCCTTCGTCTCCAGGAAAATGCGAGCGCTGCGGTCGGTGGTCTCTGAGGAACAGAGAGTGAGAGCGCGCACGAATCCGGGACAGGTAGGCGGGCAGGGTGGACGGCGGCAGCGGAGGAGAAGAGATTCTGGGCTGAAGAGGCTAGCAGCCTCTGGTCGGGCCAGGAGGAGCGGGCTGGAGGGTGCTGTGCCACCTGATGAGGGAGAGGAAGAGCAAGGTCCTCCGCGCAGCACCCCTGCTGAACCCGCGAGCACCTGCAACCTTCCTCCAGCGCGCAGCCTGGGGAGCAGGGAGTTCATCTCCACCCCCGGGTTCACGGTAGGGTCACGGCCACAAACAAAGGCCAGACAGCGGAGCCCTAGGCGCCGCCGAAGTGTGGGAGGGGGTGTTAACACCCTCAGCAGCACCCAGTACCTTTCCAGGCGAGTTACCTTGTTTCTGGAGTCTGGGAGTTCCTTTCTGGGATGGACATAAACTACGGACTCAGAGAATACGTAGAGGTTATTTTCTGACTGTGTGGCTCTCTCCTATTACTTTTTAGAGATGAATTAGACAACACATTCGGACATGCCCCGTTCACGTTTCCTCTATGTGCATGGACTTCTCTCAGAACCTAATTAAAAAGCAGAAACTCGAAGAAAAAAGTGAATGTATCGAACCATATTTTGTTAAGGGTACGACAATTAACCAGAGAGGTCCAGAAATTAAACTGTCAGCAATAGGGCCTACGTACATTAGATTTGCAGAACCGAACGAGTTTTCCCCATGTTTTTCTTCTTTTATTTTAAAGCAAAGTTTTGCTGAACAAATTTCCCTACAGCAAACAAAGCCAGATAATTTAGTTTTCCTCCTAATGAATTCTCTAAGTTATCCCCCTGAACAGTGTTTAGAATAGTTACTGGACACATCAGGACCCACATATTTTGGTGAGCTGCTAGATATCTGTGCAAATAATTATATTTTCATTGTTTTTTTTTATCGTGTCTATAGGAAGAGTGAATCAGTTGATGTTACTTAATGAAAGAATTCAACTGTCCTTTCATGAGAGAATCTCAGCTATTCCCCAGCAAGAAGACACAAGCAACAAAATGGATCATCTTTTTTAAGTTAAAAAAAGTGTTTTTTTTAAAAGGGGTTCCCCATAGTCTGAAGCAAGTTTTGCAAAATTTTCTGATGATTCAAAAGAGGGTAGCTGACTTAGCCCAAGTTAACCTTAATTTTTTTTCTTAATTTTTACAGAGCCAAAATTTAGAACACACGTTTAAGACAAAGAGAATAAGATATCCTTACTGGGAACTGAATTACCCATGTGTGATTCTCTCAAGTCTGAAACTGAGAAGACAGAAAAAATCTGACACCTCATTAGATGGTAGATGCTGAAAAACCATGACTACAATGAGCTCTGTCCCTGAATTTATTGTGAACTAATACATGCATAAATGTGCCGTTGGCGAATAGTATTTGTTATTTGTAGCTATCTCATCAATGGCATCAACCACTTCAAAGACTTTTTTTTTTTACAATTAGTTAATTAGTGAGCTGATTACTGAAATCTCCTACTTTCTCCTGACCCCCTTTTAGTGGTTAGTTACTGAGTTACCTATTTAATTTGTGGGCAAAATGATGTGTAATGATTTTTAATCAGCTTCATGTATAAGTGGCTCAGTCAAAAGTGGGGTACAGGGTTTCCCAATTGCTTTCTGTAATTGGCTAGAACCCAAAGCCAAAGTATACATAACTAGCTGCCTTAAAATCACAATAAAGGGAAGAATTTACAAAATCTAAGCAATCTCATGTGTGAAGTGGGCTATGTCATTTACTTAGTTTTCCAGCCCTGATGAACAGTTTTTCTCCACCTAATTAAACACATTCTCTGACATTCTGGAGCTGTATTTTGTTTTATGTAACTTGGATTCCTTGCCAAACTTTAAGAAAAGAACAAATATATACTTCACCTAACTCCTTAAGTATTCATTCTTTCATTTGGATCCAATCATAGGGCGCTAATGCCTCCTTCCAGAAAGCTACCATAGAGACTCTTTAAAAAAA
The DNA here is from genome assembly GCF_028583685.1 of Petaurus breviceps papuanus. Lineage (NCBI taxonomy): Eukaryota > Metazoa > Chordata > Mammalia > Diprotodontia > Petauridae > Petaurus > Petaurus breviceps. The sequence goes on along the minus strand of NW_027187358.1, from coordinate 7,862,019 downwards.
AATACAATTATATAGATCAGTAGTTAGTTTGCTTTAAAATGACTAGAGACTAGACATATAAATTTCCTGGGATTAAGAAAAGAACCATAAATCTATTCTGTGCAACTGGCTTGCCATCTTTTTTTTAATGTGAGATAAATTATAGCACATAAAAATCCCTTATATCTAGTTTATTATAAGGGAATCATTTTTGTTGTTGTTGCCAGAGAGGTCCCCAATGGTGAATTTTATTGTAGCTTAGATACTTGTTAAATCTGGGTGATTAAACAAGCACCTTTAGACTAAGCCCCCTTGAGAACTCCTATTCTTCCTCACAATATTCTACTATTGAGAAATATATGTATATATAATATATATTTCAAACACACATTTGCTGGAATCAGTTGTGAGCATAGCTAAGAATTTCCCCCAAATAACTATGTTCCAAACAAAAAAAAAAAAAATGAAGATCTGAGATCGGGGGGAGCATCTAAAAATGCTCCCTGTCAGCACACAGAGAACAATCCAAACCAAAAATCATGTTTCTGCAATTACTTTTTGCTGTCTGTTTTGTGCTGTTTGCCCTCTGCAAGGAAGCTAGAACCAGCCATTGACCAGCTTTGCACAATTACATGTACATGTACTTTTCAGTTATAGCCTTCAGTTATAATCTTTTTCTTTTTTTTCTTAAAGAAAGAAAACCTTAAGCTAAGCTAAAATGCATGAGAATCTATATGTTTATTAATTGGGGAATTCAACTTATCTTCCCCTTGCTATTCATCTGAAATTAATTAAGTGTGTAGAATTACAAGGTGGGTGTATCCAAGCCAGCAGGCCTTGGCTCTCGCTAATCAAAAGGGCATTTGTTGAATGAACACAATTTAGTTAAGGTTAATCCAGTGAAGAGGATACCTCCCTGGTCTTAATTACTCTAGGTGATAGATTGTGAACTGAGAAAGTAGGAAGGAAGGGAAATTCTGTCCTACTGAATACCAGGCTTTTCTAATTTAATTTAGCCCTCTGTTTTCCCAGAAGCAAACAGTTTCCAGCCAGAGAGACTGAAGACCTTCTGAGTCCCCTTTCATTCAAGGTGGGAGGGGAGGGAGGGGGAAAAGGCATGTAAGAAAATAAAAACTAGGAGAACCTGAAAGTTTCAAAAATGCAAAAGGTAACTTGTTATTTATAGACGTGTCAATTTGTTGATTTGATCTTAGCTCAAGTTCTTTTAGAACTTCTTGACCCTGACTAGCTGACTGCTCAGTCCTCAGCTTTTGCATGCCCGAGTAAATGTGGAGGGATTGAGGTCTGCCGGAATAAATGAGAGAAGTCCATATGCCTCCCGGACTGGATGGCTGAAACAGCTGCATCCGAAAGTAGGACACTAACATGTAGTATTAAATTATACTGAAAAGATGTTTAAAATTATGGAGAGGCTGCAATGAGATTGTAAGCAGATACATCACCGAAGGTGTGGTCTGGGTGAAGAATGGCCACATAAGAGATAACATCCGTTAGAACCTACACAACAGGCTTTATATAGTATTAGTACATTATTAATATAGTCATTTCTAAATAACTAAATCCGCCTTCATGGGGCTGCATCTACATACTGTGGGTGATGAGATCCTCACTTTCTGTCAAGATCCTTTAGACAGAATCTGTAAGGAAGCTATTTTAAATGTAATGCTTTGGTGGTGGTGTTTTTGTTTTTCTTATGTTTTCCCCCACCCCTGGAAACAAGAGTTATATTTCCTTATTTATTTATTTTTGTTCCTTTCTAAGGTAAATCTTTTGAATAATTTGTCTTCTATATACATAATGTCCAGAAAAACTTAGCAAGTGCTTTGCCTTATTTTTCAGCCTCATGATATATTTCTGCTAAAGTAGGGATTTCTGTTTCTGATTTATTAACATTTGATCCCCTGGTTTCCTGCCATTGATCAAGCTTAATACTTAGCTCAGCTGATGAGTTTTATATGAAATCTGATATTTCAGGAAGAGGGGAAAGTTAGTACCATTTTAAAAATATTTTCTATCCTAAGTCTTTTAGGAGTCTAGCATGCAAAGAAGACACCTAGCAAAAGCAGGCACTATTTTTTTTTTTACCACATTTCCCTAGTATATAAACTTTTTGGAAGTGAAACATATTTATCAATAGAGCAGATGTTTGTACAGTGTCATTCATATCCTGTAAACTGTATACACATTTACACCCAACTGCCCAAACATGGTTTCACCCTACTACTGACCAGCTGTCTACCAGGCAATCTTTAGTTAAGTCACGGTCAATAAGGTCAACTCCCTGGGAACATCTGTATTTGATCAATTTGCCTGAAATGGGGACCTTCCTAATTCCTGATTATCCCCAAAGTCTCTTAAGAGCTAACAATGATAATAACTGATTCACCACCATCCAACACTTCTTTCTAGAAACCTTGTCTTCTTTCACCATCCCAAAGTGCCCACTCTCAAATTCCATGCTGATGAACTGAGCTGAGGGTAGTTTGTAGTCACTAATCCTGCAAATGGATTAATAAACCATTGGGAAATTTCAACTTCATGCCCCTCTGGAAAGAGTCTGTCCTGATGCAATTCTAATCATTGCTAAAAGGCAATCCTTTTTTTTTTTTTTTGTCTTGTTAATTAATTGGGGTAGCAAGAGAATGTAATAAATAAAACCCAACAACAAAGCCAATGTCAGTTTTGACAAGATTTCACTCCCCTTCAGAACATGGGTGGAGTAATTTTGGCTTCCATAATGTTGCCACACTCTTGGATTGCAGAAGAATAGAGGATTATTTGATTGAGTTTACCCAGTTCTTCTTCTGCCAAAGACTTCAGATCAGTGTCATTAACAAATTATTCCAGTGCTGCCGATCCTGCAAAGAACAAAGTGAGAACCTCTTCATTTTGAAAAGGCAGTTACCACTTCAGAAAGTTCTCTGGGGCAATCTGACAGTCCAGAGGTTTTAAGTTAATATGCAGAGTCTATATTTTTAATCACCCTAATATAACAACTTTTTTAAAGCTGAAAGCAAAGTTAAGTATTCATTTCAGCGCAAATTTTGAAATTAAAGTTTGTTTCCCATCAGGAAATATAAAAGAAGATATTAAATCTAGTCATATCAATCTCTAAAGAATGGGCATCCTATCAAAAGGTAATTTACAGCTAACAGTCTTCTCAGAGGTTGTCATGGGGAGAGCACTTTGTAAATAAGCATGAGTGGTTATGACAGAAGTAAGCAACAAATATTTCCAGTGAACTGCTTACAAAATCTGTTCACAAGTTAAAAAAATACACAAGTCCAACTGTTCTTCACACTTAAAGCTGTTGCTATGGATGATGACTGTTATTACTGTGAGTAGGTGAAGCTGAAAAAAATAAATCAATACATGTTGAGTGTTAAATGAGAGAGGCAGCCTAGTCATGGAAAGAGAGCTGGGCTTGATGTCAAGTGAGATCTGGGTCCAAATGCCCTCTATGATACCAATGAGTTGTGTGACCCTGCTTTCGGTCTCAGGTTCCTCATCTGTCAAATGGAGGTAATAATAGCTGTCCTACCTACCTGGAAGTGTTCTTATGAGCTCCTATGAGATAATGTAAAGCAATTCACAAACTTCAAAGTGTATGTAAAGTTTCAGGTATTATTGTTTTTATATGGAAATCGCTGAGCTAGATATTGTAAGGGATAGATGAGTAGTGGGGGAAAAAAAAGGGCTGAGAGTCTCAAAGAGCTCCTAGTCTAGTTAGACAGGCCATATGAAAAGTTGAGTAACAATATTTCAGTGCTTCTTTGTCTTGTTAATTAATTGGGGTAGCAAGAGAGGACTCTGATTTCCTTGGTGTAGATGGACCCTCCACCAACACCGAGCGCAATCTTTATACAGCTAAACAGACAGTCTTCAAAGCTGCTGTGACCAAAAAAAAAAAAAAATTCACATTCTATGTAGAATCCTATGGCTATTCTGGTGACAAGCCTCTCCAAACTTAGATGCCAGACTTACAGTCTATACAGGTCCACACTCCAAGCTTTTCCAATTTGGTCCAAGCTACCAGATTTTGTGCTTTTCTGCCAAAGTCTTTGAGAACTTAGAGTTATCTCCACATCCTAATGAAGCATCTGAACTTTGGTGGACAGTGACATCAATCCTGGAAGGGTAGGTCCTGATGAGTTGTTTGAGACACATATAGGTTAAATGGCATGATAAGATTATAGCTTTGGAGCCAAAATGGATCTTGGTTATGGAGCTAATAAGGGTCAAAAATTTGAACTAAGAAAACAACAATAATCAACATTTATGTAACACCCTAAGGTTTGCAAAACACTTTTGAATTATTATCTCATTTTGTCTTTACAATAACTCTGGGAAGCAGGTGCTATTATTATCCATTTGCAAAATAACAACTAACAGATGAGGAAACTGAGGCAGACAGAGAGGTACACAACCAATAAGTGTATGAGGCAAGATG
>NW_027187358.1:7856881-7857559 GCF_028583685.1 Petaurus breviceps papuanus | reverse complement strand
TGTTGATTAATCTTATAGAATTATGGCCTCCCACAGAGATTAAGTGACTTGCCCACCTAACATGTGCCAGAGCTAGGACTTAATCCTTTTAGTAGCTAGGTGGCATGGTGGATAGAGCCCTGTACTTGGAGGTGGAAAGACCTGAGTTCTCATTCTACCTCAGATATTTAGTAGCTGTGGGACCCTGGGCAAATCACTTACCCTTAACCTAGGTTTTCTCAACTGTAAAATTTGGATTATACTAACACCTCACAGGCTTGTTGTGAGGATCAAAATGAGATAACCTATGAAAAGCACTTGGCAAACCTTAAAACACCATGTAAACGCCAACTGTTAGTAATATTCACCCTAGGTCTTCCTGTTAGGAAGGCTGATTCTCTGTATTCTCACGGTAACACAAGGCAGTAAATAAGGACCAACTGAAAACAACAAAATACAGATGAACAGTCTTTCTTTTTCCTTCTTTCTTTCTTTCTTCCTTCCTTCCTTTCTTTTTCTCTTTCTTTCTTTTTCTCTCTCTCTTTCTTTCTTTCTTTCTTTCTTTCTTTCTTTCTTTCTTTCTTTCTTTCTTTCTTTCTTTCTTTCTTTCTTTCTTTCTTTCTTTCTTTCCCTCTCTCCCTTCCTTCCTTCCTTCCTTCCTTCCTTCCTTCCTTCCTTCCTTCCTTCCTTCCTTCATTC
>NW_027187358.1:7839653-7856781 GCF_028583685.1 Petaurus breviceps papuanus | reverse complement strand
CTATTTATTGTGGCCAGAGACAGAATTGTTTGCAACCTGGTGCTCAAATGCACTGAAAGCCCCGCCTCTCTCGGGGATCTCCGTATGTTGACACCTCGCCTCCCTGTCACTTACTGCTGTACCACATGTGGCTTCACTGTGTGACTCTGCCTGCTTCTTTAGCGTCTCCAGCCTCATTCCCCTCAGTTGCAGTAGGTGGCCTGATCTCTCTCCCCGCTGCTCGGCTATGGAGCCAAAACTGCCTCTTGTCCTTTCTTGTTGCCACGTGTCCAGGGCCGAAGGGTTAGGTTGTGATGACTTCCTCTCACTTCGGTTCAGTCCAAAATAAATGAGTTACTTGAATGCTTAGCAAGCTGCTTCTTTGTCTCCCCTTTCTCGGATCTCCTGTTTATTCACAAACACATCACGATTAGCCAATGATGGCGATTTGACGTGATCCACCCCGGCTGTGTTTTTTTCTTTCTTTCCACCAACAAAAATTAACAAACTACCCCAGTCAAGAGACAATTTTTTCCACCCCGGAGGGATTAGTTTTTAAAAGTCACTCAGTATGTGGAGAAACCTCTCTTGGCATTAAGGCTAATTCTTGCTCCCAGACTTTGGCATTCTGGAAAACTTCATCTGCTTACATAGTTTTAACAACTGTCTTCATGCTGTTGACTCAAATATATTTCTCCACTCAAATTCTCTCCTCCTGTCAAGTTCCATGTCTCTAGCTGTGTCTTTCTCTCACAGAACCACATTTAGTGCAGGACAAACAGTGCTTTGTCCCAGGGTATTGACATGCTTACGGGCAGGGGCTGTCTTCCTCAGTACAAGGGAGGTCGAGGGGAGAGGAAGAACCTTCCCTGCATTGACTGCTTTCCTGGGAGTGCCCACTTTTCTTATGCAGAGACTACTAGGAAGCCTGAAAGCTGCCATTCAGATAGCTGGAGTTCATAGAATGCTTTAAGGTGTGCAAAGGCTCTACACAGATTAACTCACTTGAGATTTACAATAATGCTGTGAGGTAAGCGATAATATTATCCCCATTTTACTGATGAGGAAACTGAGAGAGACAGCTGTACATAAATTGCCTAAGGTCATGGCTAGGCAGAACCTTAGCTAAATCAGGAGTTGAATTCTGGATTTTCCTGACTTCAAGTTCAGCACTCTATGCACTTTGACTATATATGTGTATATATATATATTACATATATAAGTAAATGTATGTATATATAAATGTATGTATGCATGCATATATGTGTGTATCTAGATGTATGCATGTATGTGTGCATATCTATATGTATACATGTGTATGTGAAAATATGTTTATTTATGTAAGAAAATATACGTTCATATATACACACATATATTCAGCTATAATTCTGAATCTATTGGGAATTTTTCATGAGAAGTCCCAATGCTGATATCCGAGTACAGGATGAGGGGAGCAGTGGTACTCAGGATCCATCAAACAATCCAGCCACCATTGCATGCATTCATTCTCACACCCCACTTGCCCATTGGGGGTATAGACCTAACCTTAATTCACTCTGAATCTCCTTCAAAACACTGAATTCATCAACTCAATTCACTCACTGCCATTGGCTCTCCTTTCCACTTAATAGACTTGCTCCATAATCCCTCATAAACTGTTGAGTTGAATCTTCTAAGTATCTGATAGTCCCTCACATAGCCCACACTAACTCATGTTCATGACACTAATTTCTCTATCTTTCTCTCTATCTCTGTGTCTCTCTGTGTCTCTCTCTGTTTCTCTGTGTGTCTCTCTGTGTCTCTCTCAACATCTGTGGGTGGCCATGTGCCTTTCCAGGCATGTACCACCATGTTTAGCAATCCCCTATAGCTGGTGCTATAGTGCACAGAGTGCCAGACCTAGAATCAGGAAGACTCACCTCCCTGAGTTCAAATGTGGCCTCAGATACTTAATAGCTTTGTGACCCTGGGCAAGTCATTTAACCCTGTTTGTCTCAGTTTCCTCATCCGTAAAATGAGTTGGAAAAGGAAGTGGCAAACTACTCCTGTCTTTGTCAAGAAAACCCCAAATGGCTCATGAAGAGTTGGATATGAGTGAAAAACAATAACAACAATAGAAAGGTGACATCCTATAGTGGACAGAAAGCTGGCCTTGGAACCAGGAAAACCTAGGTTCAGATCCTATCTCTGATACATCATAGTTATGTGATCCTGGACTTAACTTGTCTGAGTTGTAGGCCACTCTCTAACTTAAGCTACAAAGAAGGTGCTGATATACACTGGTAAAGGAAATTTCCTCACTAGGACCTCAATGAAATCATAGGTCGATGTCATATCCTTCATTTAAATACCAAGCAAACTTGTTTTGTGGGAATATTGGAGGGTAGGAATGAGGTATACAGGAGGACATGGAAGAGAAGGTTGAGAAGTGGCCCGTTGGTCATATCATTGTTAAAAATAAAATAAAATAAAACAGGGCTTTGAAAATCCAAAAACAAGTTGGGAATCACCATCTTGGAGAAAGAGACCAAAAGTTGTAGTATCACTTCTCTCCAGTTTTGACCTTTCTTACTTTCATAAACATATCTAGGATGTCAAGAATAGGTGATGAGTAGGAAAGAAATTCCTTTGAGGGACCATAAGTGGAAGAAAAGGGGTTTTGAGTCTTTTGGATTTAGCACATTACCAAAGGAATGAAGGTAAGAAGCCACCTTAATGCTTTCCCCACCCTACAACAATCATCTATAAATGGAAATCGCCTAGGAGAGCACATCAGCATTGGGGAGATGAAATGTGATCAGGAAAACTAATCACAGTGGTTTAGTTTGTAGAAGCAATCAACCAATTAAGTGTCAGGCTACTACACGCCAGGGACTGTGCTAAATGATGGAGATACAAAAAGAAGCAAAATATAATCCCTGTCCTCAAGGAGTTTATAATCTAATGGGAAGGGGCAACAACAAGCAAACAAATATGTTCAAAGAGCTGAAATACCAGATAAATCGGACATAATTAATAAAGAGGCAGCACTAAAATCAAGGGGAGGGGGTTGGGAAAGGCTTCCTGTAGAAAATGGGATTTTAGTTGGGATTAATTCAACCACAGGAACATGGCCTTAGAAAATCCCCCCCCAAAGAAGAGAACCCACATCTCCTTGGTGTCTGGAGATCTCCTAAGGTCATAGCCACATAGAGAGGAGATTACATTTGGGAGAGAAAACACACAGCGTGGTGAAGTGGTAAGAGAGCTAGACCTACAATCAGAAAGACCTGAGTTCAAATCCAGCCTAAATACTAGCCATGTGACCCTGCTTAAGTCATTTTATCTCCGCCTCAGTTTCCTTATATGAATAATGGAGGCAATAATAGCATCTCCCCCCACCCAGGTTGTGAGGATCAAATGAGATAATAACTTAGCACTGTGCCTGGCACATACTAGGAACTATATAAATCTTAGTTATTGGTATTATTATTATTATTATTATGCCCACCATGTCTTCTTCCCTTTTAGTAGGCTGGAACAGCCTATATAATCAATTGGGGACTCAAGAGTTTTTTTTCTTTTCTCTCCATGGCTTATTAGCCTAAGGTAGGTGAGGATCCAAATCCTGGAGGACATTTAAGACCCAAAAATGGTAGGGCTGGAGGTTGCCTTTGAGATTACCTTGTGTCACCCCCCCCCCCCACATGTTGCAGATGAGGAATGTAAAGCCTAGAAGGTCAGAGTTGGAAGAACTCGGATCTCCCAACTACCAAGACTAGACCCATATTCAGCAACAGTTTTCAAGTACTTGGCTTCCTTCTGAGATTTTTGTTGCTATATATGAAGGTGCCAAAGAAAATATTGAGTCAAAACACTTGGATCAATGATGGTGCTGATATAGCCTCATTACTCTCAGGTAGTTGATAAGTCTGTATGTACTCTGTCCTGGTCTAACCCTCCCCTGGACTATTGTGTTTGGTGCTGGCACTGAACTTGACTAAGCACACTGATAAATCGATGAACATTCAGAGCCTGGTAACCAGGATAATGACAGGTGCTGAGGTGATGGCATATGAAGATCAATGAAAGGAACTCCAGATGCTCAACCTAGTACAGAGAAGACTAGGGGCATTGTGGGAGAGGCTGGAAGTGAGGAACAAAATAGCTGTCTTCTAGTCTTTCAAGATCTGTCACTTAAAAGTGGGATTAGACTTTCTCTGCTCGGCTGTAGAGAGCAGAGCTAGAAGTAATGGTTGGAAGTTTCAAAGAGCCAAACATTGGACTGGTAAAAGGAAAACCTTTTTAAAATTTAGAGTTAGCCAAAAGTGGAATGGGCGGACTCAGGAGGTGGTAATTCTCACGTCAGGTCTTCAAGCAGGGGCTAGATAGCTGTTTGCCATGTATGATGGAATGGCGTTCTTGGCCAGGCATGCATTGGCATGGACCAACCCAGGGTACTCATAGAAGGGACCTTGAAGGTCCCTTCTGATTCTGTGATTCCCTAATTTCCCCTTTATGGAAGGCCACACAGGCACTTAAGAACTGACACCGGGGCCCAGTCGCTACAAAATTCTGGGTGCCAGGATGTGGTACTTTGATATCTTCCTAGTGCCCGTTTCATCTTCCCCTTTCTTGTGCCCCTGGTTCCCTTGTATCCCTGGCTCACCCCTACCTCCACCTTTAGGTCCCTCTTGTGATCTGCACTAGTTGGCAAATAATCTCATCTAAAGTATGAACTGTTTTCCAGTGTTACTGTTTCCCAGTAGCATGTCTATGTCAATAGGGGAAACAAAGAATGACAAACCATTAGGACCCCAAATAATAACCTTAATGTAAGATTTAGACACCTCAACAGACAGGCTGATGTGGGAGAAATTGTTGGGGGTGGGTAGTATCCTACCAATGTTGTACCTTTGGGTTGCTCAGGAGATATGGATACTGGAGATGGATGCTTGATAGGAAAGAAATAGCTCAGTGACTATATCCCAATCCCTCAAGGGAGCAGCCCTCACTCTATGACTGACCAGAAACAGACTAACCGATAAGCTAGCACATCTTATTCGATGAAAGGTAGAGAGTGGAAATCACCAGAGAGGTAGACAGCATTACTAGAGAATTTCAGTGGCCAGAAGTGGGAGGGCTGTGATTTTTTTTTTTTTTTTTGCTTTTTGAGGGCAATTGGGGTTAAGTGACTTGCCCAAGGTCACATGGCTTTTTTGTGTTACGTATCTGAGGCTGGATCCAAACCCAGGTCCTCCTGACTCCAGGGCCAGTGCTCTATTCACTGTGCCACCTAGCTGCCCTGGGAAGGCTGTGATTTCAATCGGCAGCTGTGCTAGAAACCCACAGGACTGCCCTGGAGAACTACGGAGAAAGTGCCAACTGTGAGACCCTCAGCACTGAACTATAGGACAGGAGCTGTGTGATCCAATGACGCACATCGTTCAGCTGTTGAGTCTGTGAGAACTGTGTAGACTGCAGAGATCAGAGCCAATGAGCATCACCCCTCTCCTTCCCTTTCCCTCTCCCTTGCCAGGAGGCATGCTAGGAGGTGTGCTGACTTCTCTACCTCTAGATGAAGCTAGGTGGTACAGTGAGTAGAGGAAAGAACCTAGAGTCAGGAAGAACTGAATTCAAATTTGGCCTCAGAAACTTACTAGTTCTGTGATTTTGGGCAAGTCAGATTCTTCTTCTGTAAAATGGGAATAATAATAGCACTTACTAGGCAGGGCTGCCATGAGCATCAAATGCAATAATAATTATAAAGTAGCACATAGTAAGCAAACAAATAACATAAATGTTAGCTATTATTTATTAAAGGGCTAAGCAAAGTACATGGCATGTAGTAGGCACTTAATAAATGTTTAGTTCCTTCCTCTTGAGAGTTTACTTTTGGTTTACTTTTACCTTTTAGGTGTAAAAAATGTGGTTAACCATTACATTTCTGATCTGTTTGCTTCATTACTCAAATGTATCAGAAAGACAGAAGGAACCTACCAAAGCAGGGAGAGAAATAGATTTTGATGACTGTGGTGTCTATTTGCCAGAAAAATTCCCTGGCTTGGAGTTCAAGCTATAAAAAGGGAATTATTGATGCACATATTTTATAACTTTCCAGAGGAGAGAGAGGAATTTAGGCCCAAATCTTTCCAGACCAATGAATCAAAAGTAATGCCAGGGAGAAGTTATGATGATGAGCTAGGACTGATACAGTAGGTGAGACCTTGGATATTTCCCTTTCCCAAGTGTTTTTTCCAGGGCTAGTTTGAAAGGAAAACCATTCCACCAGCAGGGAGGGGTCAAGGGCATGGCTCAAGAGGAAGTCACACAAGAGGGTAGGAGCTAAAGGAGTAAACAGGGAAAATTAACTGGACACACATGAGGACAGTAAATAAGGGAAGGAAAAAACAAAATAAAACCCTGACAACTCCACCTCTCAACTCAGCATAGGATCACAGGGAATTTGAAGGTCTTCCCTGTCCCATTTGAGGACCTTCCCTGATTTGAAAATATACTCTGCTCCCTAATAGGCTGAATGTGGTCACATGGAGCCTGAGGTAGGAAGAGTTTGCAGAAGGGTGGAACAGAGCCACAGGAGAAATTTACTCGAGGGAGGCTTGCTTTTCAGGAAGGCACAATTTTGTTATTTTGTAGTGAAGTGGGTCAGAAGGGTTGTGATAGTCTCTGACCCAGGAGAAGGCTATATATACCCTGATGTGAGGTTTTGCTTTGGGGCTCACTTTGGGAAGAGTTGGGTGATTTGGCCAGATGAGACTCTGGGCAGCCATTGAGTCCCCCAGCTTTGAAAATTCAGAAGTTGGTACTTCTCTCTCTGGTAACTAACACTATACGGATGTCATTTAACCACTTGGGGATCCAATTTCCTCTTATTTCAAATGCAGGATTTGAATTAGATGATCTCTGATGTCTCTTCTAGCTCTGATTATGACCCCATGCTCCATTAACAGCTGTTCATGCTTTAACATAGATTCCTTTTGTTTGGATAGATAAGAGGATAGAAACTCTGCCTTAGAGGCCACCTGGCGAAGACAAGCTTGGGTGGGGCCCTGGACAGGTAGGGTACAGTAAAGCCCACGGGGCACCTACTAGGGAGGGGGGTAAGCTTTGTCTCTTTGGGACCTGAAGACAGAATAGCTGAAAATACTTCCGAACAAAGGTGTCCAAGTCATTCATTCATTCAAACAATCAATAAACATTTATTAAGTGTTTACCATATTCCAGGCGCTCAGCTAAGCGCTGGGGATACTAAAAAGAAACAAGGCATTACCTGCTTTCAAGGAGCTTACAATTTCATGGCAGAAGACAACATGCAGGCAAATATATGCAAAGCAACCTGCATATAGGACAAATAGGAAATAATTAACAGAGGAAGATATTAGAATGGAGGGGTCGGGAAAGGCTTCCTATAAAAGGTAGGATGTCAGTTGGGAAAGGAAATGGGGTCCCTAACCTATACTTAAGCATCTTTGTAGATTTTGCATATTAATTTAGAAAACCACATATTAACATTATCTATGATTTATTATATTTTTACTTAAGATTTCCCAATTACATTTGAATCTGCTTCAGCCATACTGAGGACTGTTATGGGTGTAGGTGGCAGGCAGGCAGGTAATGTGTTTGACAGCTTTGCTCTAGAATTCATATTGGGATATTGAACAAAGGTTGCCTAACTTATCAACTCCCTCCAAATCAGAAATCACAGCAGAGACCAGGCATCCTACTTCCTAGAGGTCATAAAACCCCTCTGGCCATGTTATCTCTCTAGAAGACTGAAGACTGCTGTTCTATAGTCAAAGGAGTAGGGGATAATGGGTCCTAAACTCTACAGACAGTACAGGTGCATTGGACTCCTGGTTCTCAGTAGCCTCTGAACACTCCAGTCATGGTGGTTTGATATGTAACTAACCCAGGCAGGGGAGGAACTGGACCCCACACCCAGACCTTCATTGAATAAGAAACCACTTTCTGATAAAGATCCAGCTTCAGCCTCCAAAATTTTATCTGAACCCTCAGAGGCATCAGAGGCTTTATCCAAGGAAACAAATTGGGTTCCATTTGAAGCCCCCCCCCACCAACAAGAAAATCACTTTTTTGGCTTAGTTTCATGCCATGAATTCACAAAAGGCCCCCAAGTTACACTCATACAGCTGGGAGCTTCGAATGGTAACCACCCAGCCCCCAGTCCCAAGTAGACAATCCCTCAGTTAAGCCTCTCAGAGCTCCCTTTTCCCCTGCCCCACCCCCACAATGCTTTTACCACATTGTAAACTATACATTTGCAAATCTAGCAGCTAATCCAGAGAGCAGCATGTGTGCAATCTAATATTACTCTGGGAGCCTAAAGGCACCCTCGTGGCACAGAGAGACTGTATTATTAGCCATACATTGAACAGTCCAACTGGTTAATATGTTCCCATCGCTGTGAGAGCCATATCTTTGGAATTTCCTGACTTGGGGGTACAGAGGGTGTGCATTCAAAAGTTTTGTTTGGCTTTAACAAGTTCGCTGCCTTACTTTACCCTGCAATGGCTGATTCTGTGGCTGTATCTGAAGTCTTTCCAGAGTAGCCCAGGTCTGCCTGGTTTTGTATTTTGCTTTAGAGAACATTGGGTCTCATCCGTTACAAGAAAATGCTTTGGGGGTAGGAAAATTAAATAAATATTTAATTGTTGTAAATGAATGTTGAGTAAAACAAATTGGGCTGCATTTGAGGATCCTGAAGAAAATCACTTTCCATCAAATTGTACGCTTATTATGATGGTACATGACCATTAATCAAGACTGTGCTTGCTTCTTTGACTTACAGACCAGTCACCAATCTAGGACCCAGAATCTTCCAGAACACCCTTCCCACCCCACCATGGGGGAAATAATCTACTCAGCATTGGGATGAGCCCTGGGGCACAGCTCACCTAGCTAATAATAGGAGTGTGAGTACATTAAACATGGTTCACCCTTCTATAACCAGTTAAACACCAGGTCTCTACTGGCTAACCCCTCCCTTGATCATTTCCCTCTATGTCAGCCCAATCCTTCTCATGTCCTCTTTACAATCTACTTCCAATATGCTCTGTGGAAGTCCTATTCAAAAGGTGCATTTTTAATTAAAGCAGTGCATCCCTGTTGGGAATTACTTTGTATATATTCTGTGTTTAAATTTCATTCCAGGCTGTTTCTCTCCAGTAAAATGTATCCTCCTTGAGGGCAGGGAATATTTCATTGTTGTCTTTTCTTTATCAGAAACTAGTACAATGCCTGGCCAGTGGAAAGTACTTAGTCAGTGCTTGTCAAGTTGAATTATTATGGCAAGTGCACTGTTTTATTACCCTTATCTATTTTGTTACATCTAACTGAAATCTTTATTGACATTATTTTATTATAAATTTCATTTTTATACAATAGAGTACTGGTCAGTGTATGGTGATTGATTGAGTTGTGTAGACAATAAGGACTCTGGGAGGTCAGAGAAGGGGGGACATTCCAATGTATGGCCTTTAAATAAGGGCAGAATGTGCCTTCCCTATTTGAAATGGTCCTTAGGAATGGTTCATTTTGGACATTTCAACCTTTACAACATCTTTAGTTCCCTGAAAAAGTATAACAAATTTTCAAATAATCCTTTTTATTTAATTTCTATTTTAATTAATAATAAGATTTAACATTTATATAGTACTTTACATATGTTATTTCATTTGGTCCTCATAACCCTGTGAGGTAGGTGCCATTAGTATTCCCATTTTATGTGACTTACCCAAGGTCACACAGCTAGCAAGTGGCAGAGGCAGGGTTTTTAATTCAGGTCTTTCTCATCCCAAAGTCCAGTTTATCTATCCAGTGTATATTATCCAAAGTTCAATATAATATCCATTATACCGGGATTTCTTCAACTTTTTCTACTTGCAAACCTTTTTTGAATTTTGGCAGCATTCCTTGGCATCCGCAGTGCAAAGTGCGCATGCTTTGTGTTCAGAACCAAGGCTGTAGTGACGCTGCTTGATGCAACATGGGCAGAAACACCTCAGATTCATTATGTGTTTGATTTTTAATTAATTTTTGGTTGTTTAGAGTTCAGGAACCTTTTACTGTTGCCAAATTTTGGGGGGCCCTATATGGAATCTCTATCCACAGTTAAGAAACACTGCATTACATTGTTGGTGGAGTTGTGAACTGATCCAACTATTCTGGAGAGCAATTTGGAACTATGCCCAGAGGGCTGTGAAAATGTTCATACTCTTTGCCCAGAGATACCACTTCTAGGACTGTATCCCAAAGAGATCATAGAAGTGGGAAAAGGCCGCTCATGTGCAAAAAAATATTTATAGCAGCTTTTTGTGGTGGCAAAGAATTGGAAATCAAGGGGATGCTCTCCAACTGGGGAATGGTTAAACAAGTTATGGTATATGAATGTAACAATACTATTGTGCTATAAGAAATGAGGAGCAGACAAACTTCGTAATAACCTGGAGAGACTTATATAAACTGATGGTGAGTGAGGAGAGCAGAACCAGGAGAACTTTGTACACAATTACAGACACATTGTATCTGTGATGACTAACTTTGATAGACTGGGCTCCCCTCAACAATGCAAGGTTATAAGACAACTTCAAAGGACTCATGATGGAAAAGACCATCCATATCAAGAGAAAGAATTATAGAGTCTGAATTTCAGATAGAAGCAAACTCCTTGCTCTCTCTCTTTTACATTTTGTTTTGTTTCTTCTTCCTCATTATTCATTTCATTGGTTATAATTCTCCTTTACCACTTGACTAATGTTTAATATGAAGGTATATGTAGAACCTATATTGCATTGCATGCTGCCATGGGGGTGGGGGGAGGAGAAAGAGGGGGAGAAAATTTGGAACTCAAAAACTTGTGGAACTGAATGTTGTAAACTAAAAGTAAATAAATTTAAAAGTAAAAAAAATAACCAACTGGGAAAAAGAGAAACACTGCATTATACCACCCAGCTAATTTATAACTTTTGTTTTAATATCATCTTCATTTCCCTATTTATTCCTCCCTACTTTTCCCAAATTACCATCCCTTATAACAAAGAAAAAGAAGAAAAAATAACAGTTCAGTAAAACTAACAAAGCCATCAGCCAAGTCCTGTATTATACAGCGTTTCATATTCAGGGCCTCTCACCTCTACAGGGAAGGACCGGAACTCAGTTCTCAACTGTCTCCTTTCACATCAAGCACTGTGACAAATCATTTCATAAGATTCAGTTTCAACTTTTGTTGATGTTTTCCATTCACATTATTGTAGTTGTTGTTTGTATCAAATAATCCTTACCCAAACTCTGCCAGGCCAATGGGATACAAAGCTGCTAGGCAAAGTTCATTTTGGGGAAAGGTGTTAATACATTGTTTACCTGGCCCGCTCCTCAAATTTAATATGTCCTGAAAATAATGAATCATAGATTTCCCTACCCACATTTGTGATTTTGAAAATTTCCACACTGCTTTTACAATACCTTATATATTTTGTATAAAAGAAACAAAAAGAAAAAAACCTTCTCCTGAAACTCATTACCTAATCCAATTTACTCAGCTTTTGCCTGAAACCATCCTGAGCTCTCTCTAGTCACCTGTCAATAACCAAGACCTTCATAATGTAAGCAAAAGGATGATTCATCTTCCCTAAAGTACATTTGTTCAAGACATAGTCACTAAGGAGGAATTGAATTACGATTTAATGAATGGAAATAGCTGTTCTGAAACATCAGAGTGTTACTGTCTTCACTTAAAAAAAATCTCCAGGTGTTTCAGCATCTGGATCTCATAGGAGAGTCACCTCAGGCTCATGCCTTCCAATGAGACAGGCTTCTTATGGCCCAACAAGTAACTGGAGGGGGTGGGGTTGGGGGGCAGTGTGTGTGGAATGAATGGTGGTTGCTGAAGTCAGTTACATATGAAGGAAGTAGAGAAGGACCCAAGGTGGGAGTATCATTTCCTCGGAAAGACAAATGACTTAGAGTAAAATAATGCCAAGTGTTTGATTAGAGCTCATGGTGGTTGGGTGGGGAGGGGAGAGGTGGATTCCTTTCAGTTCCATCTGTAGGGCATCACAGGCAGAAACACACTTAAGGACCAAGACCCCAACCCTCTGAAGGCCATGGGTAGCCAGAGGTATGCCTGTGACTTGGGCTAGTTTGGTTAAGAGCTGAGCTGGTTGGATACTGGCTGGAAGGTATATTGACTGTCTACAATACAGTTTCCCCCACTCTTCTCTATATTCACAGTATATGTTGCCCACATATAACCCACCACTAAACTCAATACAGATTTCATAAGATAGGCACTTATTATGGGTTGACAATAGAGATCAAACATTCCAGGGATTTCTTAACTTTTTTTTTTAGTCACAGACACCTTTGGCAACAGTCTAGAGAGGCCTGTGGATTTCTTCTTAAAATAATGTTTTTAAATGTCCCAAATATATAGGATACAAGGAAACTCATTATATCGACATACAGTTATCAAAATATTTTTAAGCTCTCATGCCCCCAGATTAAAAAACCCTGAAATTCCCTTATTTGGCAAAAGAGGAAACTGAAGCCCAGAAAAAGGAACAACTCATTTAAGGCCACATAAGTAATAAGTGGCAGCAGTAGGATTTGAACCCAGATCTTCTAATTCCAAATTCAATGTTTTTTTTTTTCCAAATGCTTGCTGGATTTCCCCTATGCTGCTACATCTTTATGATACAGTGGATGCAGGGCTGGCCTCTTAGAGTCAAGTCAAGTCTAGAAGCATTTATTAAGTTGGGGACTGCTAGAGAAAGAAATCTGGGTTAATGTGGCTACTGTCCTGGGCACTTTCTTTACAATGGAAGTTCCTGTGAGTCAGGCATGGTGGTATCTATCTGTAATTACTGCTACCATGGAGACTAAATTGATAAATTACTGGATTTAAGAGTTCTGAACTGCAGTTGGGTGTCAGTCAGCTGTCTACTCTATGTCTGGTACATCTAGTGGGTAGCTGCAAACTGGCCCAGGTCAGAAATGGAGCAGCAGGTTAAGGCTTCCATTCTGATCATTAGCAGGACTGGGCTATGAGGCAACCACCTATATTTTCAGGCTATATAACAGGCAACAACAACAACAACAAAAACCAATGGAGGTTCTGAGAGGACCTGTCCATTCAGAGAAAGAAGTCTCAGAAATGAATTGATCATCTAGACAAGGGCTTTTTAAACTGTGGTTCAAGACCCCATGTGGGGTTGTGAAAAATTTGGCAACAGTAAAAGGTTTCTGAACTCAAAATGACCAAAAATTAATTAAAAATCAAATGTGTAATGAATCTGAAGAGTTTCTGGCAGCATTTGCCCATGTTGCATGGAATAACTTCACTGAAGCCTTGATTCTGAACACAAAGCATGTGCACTTTGCACTGTGCATGCCCTCAGGTCATGTGACGCCAATGAACCAAAACACAAAAAGGGGTCAAGTGAGTGGAAAAAGTCTAAGAAGCCCTGATCTAGACTAAGAAGTCTGCTGGCAATGGTATGACCCTTGGACCAGTGACTTAACTCCTCAGTGGCCCCAAGCAACTCTTTAAGTCTTTACACATGTATAACCTATATTGATTGTTTGTCTTCTGGGGGAGGGGGGGAAGAAGGAAGGAATGGAGAGAATTTGGAATTCAAAGTTTTAAAAATTGTTTTACATTTAACTGGGGAAAATAAAATACTAAGGAAAAGCTTAAACAAAGATTGTAAGTCTTATTTCTTTTTTTTTTAAAGTATGCTTCAATCTTCATTCAGACACCATCAGATCTTTTTTTTTTTCTTTTTGGAAGGCAAATGGGGTTAAGTGACTTGCCCAAAGTCACATGGCTAGTAATTGTGTCAAATGTCTGAGGCCAAATTTGTACTCAGGTCCTCCTGACTCCAGGACTGGTGCTCTATTCACTACACCACCTAGCTACCCCACTGTATATTTCTACACTATAAGTCTATGTTACAGACATACTGCTCAAATGTATCTGTGGAAGGAGTTTCCATGCTAGGAGTTCTATACACTGATGAAATCAAAGATCTAGATCAGAAAAAGAAAACACAACAACACAGCATGTTATCTTGGGATAAGTCTTAGTTATATCTAAGTCAGGGTCTTAATCGGCCCCCTTATCCCCTTATTCTGGTGCACATTTCTAAAAGGAGTTTTGAGATTTTCACCCATAAGAGGAAAAGATGTTTTCGTGGTTCCGCAACAATCTAAGTACCTTCTAGTTTTCCATTCCTTTTTTGTAGTCCATTCTCTGTTTGCCATAGTAGATCAGGAGATAAGCAAGAGGAGAAAAGGAAGAAAACTTGCATGGGTATTGAGTATGGCAGTCTCTTTTCTTGCCTGGCATCACATTTCCTCATACTAACATTCCACTGTGTCATCCCTCAGACAAACCAAGATGTCTATGTAGAAGACACTTAGGTTAAAGCTGAAGGTATTACTGGGCAAATGAAATAATTCCAGGCTCCAAAAAATAAGTGAATCTAGGAACTTCCAGCAAAATGGTAGACTGAGTGAGCAGCCCTTAATCACCTCAAAACAGCAAGGAATGCTCCAAATAAAATGAAAGAGCAGAAAAACAAAAGATGAAGGAGGAAAGAACTCCTCATAAGGAAGTACTGCTTGGGTGGGGCTGGCCTATGAAAGAAGGCCAAACTTGGACTCAGGGACAGGTATTTGCCTAGTCTCAGGCCTTGAAGAATGCTCAAATGTTCTGGTCTTGCTTTCAATCTAATCATGTGGAAATTTTGGGGAGACAGTTTCCTGTCGTTAGTGATTCAGGGTACCATGTAATGAAAGAAGTCTGCTAATTGGATTAAGAGCCAGAACAATGACTCAGGAGTTGTTAAGCCAGAACTAAGTTTGTCTACAACAGGTGCTACCCTGCTCAACTCTCAATTTCTTTGCTTTTTGGATTTGAGTGAGGAAAGCTACTTTGAGCTGGTACTTACCTGCCAGGAGGAGGAGGAGGCATCTGGATGATTTCCACAAACCAGTCACTATGTGTCTTTGAACACTTGGCACCTCTGGGGTTTTTTGTATTTATCTTCCCTGATCTTAGTTTCATGAGTATTCTGATATGGGAGTACTCAGGCTGCCTGCTGAGCTAAGGAGATAGAGAAATCCCATCAGAAATCCCATAGTTATGATTGTAATTGTTAGCAC
The DNA here is from genome assembly GCF_028583685.1 of Petaurus breviceps papuanus. Taxonomy (NCBI): domain Eukaryota; kingdom Metazoa; phylum Chordata; class Mammalia; order Diprotodontia; family Petauridae; genus Petaurus; species Petaurus breviceps. Next base: position 7,841,616 of record NW_027187358.1, on the reverse strand, counting down.
ATTGATTGCTTACTAGTGCACAAGGAACATAAATGTAGAAAGACATTTTTCTTTTCAGACTGTGACATATTTTTAAGCAATCAGTCACAAAAGAACTATGAATGTAGTAGAAAAATTCTTGGATTTGGAGTTGAGGTCAGAGGACTTAAGTTTAAATCTTGGTTTGCCACTTACTAAATGTGTGACCTAAGATAAATCACTTAACCTTTCTAGGCTTCAATCATCTATAAAATGAGAATGTTGGACATTCAAGATCTCTTACAACTCTAACCCTATGGTCTTATGAAAGATATAGATCTAAATGGAGACCAAATAAAGATAGCCTAAACAGTGAGTGGGTCAAAGAACAAATGAGAAAATAGTAAATGTTTCTATAAAGAGAATTACATGAAAACAAAAGGCATCAATAAAACTTTTAAAAAATAAAGAGGCTTTTAACACTGAGACAACATAAAATTCATGGGATGCAGTTAAAGCAGCCTTTAAAGTAAAATTTATATCTCTGAGCACATATATTAGCAAAAGAGATAAAAAAAAGAATTAATGAATTCAATGTACAATTAGTAAAACTAGAATATCAACAAATTAGTACTTAAACACAAAAAAAAACTTTGAAAGTCAAAGGAGAAAGAAAATTTAAAACAAAAATACCACAAAACAAATAAATACTTTAAAAATATTTCAAAAATTGACAAACCATTAATTTGATTTTTTAAAAAAAGTAATGAGAAAACCAGATTTCCTAAATTAAAAAGTAGAGAGTAAATAATGAAAATTACCAGAAACTATCATATACAAGTATGCCAACAAAACTGAGAACTTAAATAGATGAGTATCAACAAAAATATAAATACCCAAATTAACAAAATAAGAAATAGACATCCCAAACAACCCAGTCTCAGAAAGAGAAACTGAATAAGCTATAAATATATTGCCAAAGCAAAAAGCTTAGCAAAAAAGAGGGCTAGATCTGGAGTCAGGAGAATTTGGGATGGAATCCTGTCTTAGACTCTTCCTGAATGACAGGTTTTCCCAATAGGGTAAATAATAGTATTTACTTCATTAGGTTTTTTTTTAAAAGGCTCAAATGAGATATTGTGTATAAAACACTTTGTAAAATCTTAAATCACTATATAAGTATGAGCTATTATTATTATAAAAATTAAATAAGCTAATCCTTATTCTATATAAACTTATCAAAAATAAAAAGAAGACACTCTACCAAATTAATACTTTATGACAAATATGCTAATGCATTGTTGGTAGAGTTGTGAACAGATCCAGCTATTCTGAAGAGCAATTTGGATCTGTGCCCAAAGGTCTATAAAACTGTGCGTACTTTTTGGTCCGGCAATACCACTGCTAGTCTACATTCCAAAGACATCCAAAAATAGGGGTGGGAAGGACCTATTTGTACAAAAATATTTATAGCAACTTTTTTTTGTGGTAGCTAGGAATTGGAAATCAAAGGGATGCCCATCAGTTGACGAATGGCTAAACAAGCTGTGATATATGATTGTAATGGCATATTATTGTACTATAAGAAATGACAAGCAATATGATTTCAGAAAAACCCAGAAAGACTCACATGATACCAAGTGATATGAACAGAACCAGGAGAACATTATACACAGTAACAGTAATACTGTCCTATGAAGAATTGTAAATGACTTAGCTATTCTCATCAATACAATGATCTAAGACAATCCCAAAGGACTAATGATGAAGCATACTATCTGCCTCCAGAGAGAGAGAACTGATATTGTTTGAATACAGACTGAAGCATGCTATTTTAAAATTTTTCTCTCATTTTTTTTCTTTTATTCTAGTCTTCTGGTACAAAATTACTAATATGGGAATGTTTTACATGATTGTACATGTATAACCTATATTTGATTGCTGTCTCAAGAAGGAGGGGGACAGAAAGAGAGAGAGACAGAGAGAGAGAGAGAGAGAGAGAGAG
>NW_027187358.1:7824280-7839553 GCF_028583685.1 Petaurus breviceps papuanus | reverse complement strand
GAGAGAGAGAGAGAGAGAGAGAGAGAGAGAGAGAGAAAGAATTTGGAACTCAAAACTTTAAAAAAAAACCAAAAATATTAAAAAAATATTTTACCATGTAATTGGGGGAAAATTATACACACACACACACACACACACACACACACACACACACACACACACACACGGTCTTTATGCCCAAGGGAGAGATAAAGCAGAGGAAAATAATTATAAACCAACATTGCTGATATTATTGATACAAAAAATGTAAATAAAATTGAGCAATTCAACTATAGCAATATATCAAAAAACTATTCCTATGGGTAAGTTGGATTTATAGTAGGGATGCAAATATGGTTCAATACTAGGAAACCAATTAGCATGATTAATTACACCAATAACAAAAACAACATGGTTATATGTTCTCTCCATCCATCCATTTTCTTTCTTTTTTCCTTCTTTTCTTCCTCTCTCTCTTCCTTCCTTTTTTCTTTTTTATCTATCATCTCTCTCTCTATCATCTATCTATCTATCTATCTATCTATCTATCTATCTATCTATCTATCTATCTATCTATCTATCTACCTACCTACCTACCTACTTACCCACTACAATTCAGTGCCATTGAGGAGACTAGTCTGTCTAGAAAGAATAACACACATTGGCCAATTTCTTGGATCTCTTTTCACAACATTGGCAGTTTCAAGCAATGCATCAAGGTTTTCTCTTCTTGCTATAGGTTGGGGAAAGATACATCAGTTGTCTGCTTCAGTTCTACAGGGAAAGATGCTATGCCCTTCATAAGTCAATTTCATTTTATAAATATGTACAAAGTGATTTCAAGTACCCAGCAATGTGTTTTGGAGAGGAGTAATGGGTAGAAAAGGAGATAGTCTCTTACCTCACAAAGTTCATTGTCTAGGTGGGGAGGTAAGATTCATAAACAACCACAAAATTAATTATAAAGGGGATCTGGCACAAACAGCATCTCCATCTGCATGTGGAGAGCCTGGGGAGCTTGCTTCTAGAAGAGTCATGGTGACATGTAATGAAGGTACCTTAGAAAGAAACTGGAGTATGCATGGACAATCTTTAACTGATCCACTTACCACATAGTAAAGGCATTTAAAAGGAAGGCCTTCATTAGCCTCTACCATGTCTCTTTGGGCATTTTCTCTTCAGCTCTGCTTCCATGCTTTGGCCCCTTGGTTCATGGTGTCTGGTGAGACACCAGTGCTACAATGGAAGAAGGCCCAATGCTTCTGCCCTCTATGATCATATGGCTCTATTGGTCTCTTGATTTGTTCTTTTTTGTTATTAATAAAAACACCTTGTTAGTTTGGAAGGGTCAAGTGAGTACTCCAGTATCCCAAAATTTCAGACTCTCAGTTTAGAAACCAGCACAGTGTCAAAGTAAGGAGTGATTTGGGGGAATGACCTTTGGGTTATTCAGTATCTAAAATAAGGACTCATCTTGAAAGTGATACCACTTTTGATTTGAATCTGGTCAGTCTAATGTTATTTAGGAACTGAGTTATATTTTTTCTCTGAGGTGCTACAGGGTTAGAGTTCTTTGTATGTTTGTCCATGCTCTATCTTTGAAAAACATATCCCTTTGTGAAAGATAATTGATACTAAATGGTTACATGGAACTAGGGCACTAATGATTGGCACCATAGTGAGATAAACATAGCTGGTGGTAGCTTAAGCCAATGGCAGAAGAAAAAGACACCTCTCAAATACAGGATACCTTTAGCACCCTGAGGGTTCTGTAGTCAGCCTTGCTCTTGCAGAGCAAAGACAATTTTTATTAGTAATAAGCAGTCTTTCCTTCTCCATTTCCAAAAAATATATTTTTCCTAGATCATTCTCAGCATGTTTTGGAGTCAGTGAACTGGATCTTGTGAGTTTTTTCTCAGGATAGACCCACATTCAACTCACAAAGTGGGAATGAGCTTCTGAGACAACTTCTTGCATTCTTCTGATATGGAAGAATCCCTCAAATAAAATTACTCTGAATCCACTTCAGAGACGGAAGAATTGGTATTCTTGTGATGTTCATTGTCACTGATTGACTCTATTCTCCTAAATGCCTCTGAACAGGTTGCATAGATGGTCAAAGTATCCAAGTATTAGAAATTATAATTTTTGTCATACAACTATCTATTAATTATTCAGAAAATTCTGCTTTGATAGAATCCGAAATAAAGAAGCAAAGCAAGATAGAACGGAAAGTTCAAGGTGGAAAAAAAATCTCCATGGACAAAGCTCTTATTTGTAGTTAGTTATCTGAGTATAGGTTTGAAGGAGGCAAAGCTGAAAGTGAAAAAAATGGTCAGTCCCTCTCCTGGTCCCCACCTTTGGAATGTGAATGTTGTCACTCAGGTCCAGCCACACCTCTACCTCTCCTACTAGGTGGTTCCTACTCCCAAGTAACTGCCCTTGACTCTACCCACACAGAGAACCCTCTCTATCCATGTATGGGGAGAGGAGGTAGAGAAGAAATGAGCGAGGCCACGTACCCTAAAACCTAGTTTTGTCACAGGTAGCAAGATGGTGCTCAGACTCATTTTTCATGTAAGAAGAAAAACCAAGGTCCCAGTTTAGTTTGACTTTTGGAAAGTTTATTTAAAAAAAATTATTAACAAATTAAACATAAAATTATCATTTATTTTTTAGCTTGGAGCCCCCATCTAGGATAAAACTGGCATTTTTAGACAGAGAGATTAGACCTCTTTCTTCCTCTCTGTATGCTAATGCCAACAATGTTCCATTATCCCTAGCAGTCTCCCAAGGGAGACTAATTAAATAATTATTTCATAATTAAACAATACAAGAACTCTAAAGCAGTTCAAATAGATCTAATTTTTATCTAGTGAAAGCTGTACTTGATGCTATTTAAAAGAAAATATATAAGCATAACTTCAAGGACAGTAAAACCTTGGAGTAAATGTCTGCATCTCAGGTGGAAGAAAAGGAGTAACCTTCTGGTACCTGGAAAGTAAGGTAACCACAAATGGAAAGTCAGTCATCACCATCCTATTCTGGCCACGGAAAGTAGAGCCAGCTTCAGCATACAGGGCTCAGGCACGACTCCCACAATCAGCTGCTCATCTTAATGCTCAACTTCCTCAGTCTTTAGTCTTCCCCTCCAGCTACCTTTCCATGCTCTCAATCATTCAAATTGTAAGTGCTTCTGTCATTGCTGTTACTGCTGCTGCAACTAGCTGCCCTGCTACAGCTGAAGACTCAGGCCAAAACTCCCAAGTCAGTGGAATTTATAATTCACTGCTTCTATTCCCACAGCAACACCCAGCTCAGAACTCACAATGATCTCAGTCCCTCTTAAGACAGAAATTTAAAATGCTATCTGGAACTTCATTTCTCAAAGACCCTCATTGCTAGTCTCTGAAGATTTTCTCTGCTAAAGAAATTCATTTCCAAAAGCCCTTTACATTCATATGCAGAAGTAGAGACAGACAGAGATATGACAGACAGATGACACACAAAGAGGGATGGAGATCAAGATAGAGGTCTGGAAGTCACCTGTGAGAGATGATCATTAAAGCCAGGGGAATAGATGAAATCACCAAGAGAAGGTGGTCCAGGACAGTACCTTGAAGAACACCCAAAATTTAGAGGATGATAAACAAACCAAGGAAAGTTAAAAAAAAAGATAAGAAAAGTAGAAAAAGAATCAGGAGAGATCGTGGTTATGGAAGCTAAGGAAGGAGAGAGTGCTCTGAAGGTGAGGGTGTTCAAACAGTGCTTGAACTGCAAAGAGGTCAAGGGGAGAGAAATGATGACAGATGCCATTGGATTGAACAATTAAGAGAGCATGAGTAGATTCTGAATAAGATATTTGCACCGATTCAGGTGAAACCAAGAAATACTGTCCCTTTCCTGATAGTAACACCAACTTCCTTTATCACTACTCAACCTTGCCAGGCATCAGAAATAAAACCTGTTTTATTTGTAACTCAAATATTCAGAAACAAAGCTCTGACCATATAGATTGTTTGGCTTGGGAGGTTTCTTTCTAACAACATTGATGTGGCTTGTGTTTGTCCCCACCCAGGGGGAAGGGTTTATTTTTCTGTTTTTGTCTCTCTCTTTGTCTCTTTCTGTCTGTCTCTCTCTGTACTTGTCTCTCTGTCTCAGTCCCTCCGTCTCTGGCTCTCTGTCTCTGGCATAAAACTTGAATTTAGCTGGTTATGGACTTGTTTCTGAACATATACAAACAACCAAGTCTGCTAATAAGCACTTTGAACATGAGACATTTACTACAAGGATTTAAGTGCATTAATAGGATTTGTCTACGAGCCCAGCAGCAAGGAAATAGGGCAATTTTCCTCTTCTTTTCCCAAAGTCAGCTTTGGGTCAGGAAGGTCAGCTATATCTACTCCACCAACACTTACTCTCCAAGTCTTGCATACATAATCTCACAGCACCAAATTGGGAGTGGGAGAGGCAGCAATCAAGTGTAGGTAGGATTAGAGGAATACCATCTCCATCTCATCTCATGGCTTCCTCTGTGGTCTTGGCCCCCTTGCCCTGGACTCTATGTGACATTTCTATAGTCTCCTTTGTTCTAGTCCTGCCCATAGCTGTGACTTCCCATGAGTCTCCCCACTGCCAACTCCTTCTTGCTCCCAAACAACTTATCTCTAGTTCAATCTGCACCTGAGTACCAGATCCTTTTTTTTTATAGAAAAGTAACTCTCCACTTTTCTCTAAATAACGTCCATGTTTTAGGCATAGAGCATTATGGAAAAATGAATCCTTCTCTATTTGCCCATGGCAAACCCATGGAATTGTGGGATGGTGGGTCTTTTCTTCTTCTCTCTTTATCTATTATGAATGCACAGGTCCTGCATCTCTAGTGAGGTGCAATATAAGGGTTGTGCCTTCCCACTTGTTTTCATAGTCTTTCATCTTGCACTGTGTTTCCAGCATGCATCTGCCACTTTGGTTTTTTCTACCATGCTGCTATTTCTGCCCATTGTAGTGGCCCTTCCCAATGCTATTGCATCAGTTATGCATTACTGGTTTAATTATGGCTCCTTGCATTTAGCAATGCTCTGCTTTCTATGTCCTGGCAATTGCGCCATCTCACCAAGAAATGGTGTCAGTTCTTGAATAGACAAATTGTGGTGGGATTATCTGGAATCCCACCTGCTATATTACAGTTCTTTCATGCCAAAATGCCTCCAGGCTATTTCCTCCTTCTCTTCTTTTACAAAGCATCACCCTACAAACAAAGGGCCTATTTGAGCAGTGTGGGAACCGCTTTCTCCCCACCCTGCTGGACCTAGTCTCTGTTTTCCAGTCCAGGAAGCATTAGGATGAATCCAACCCATTTATTTCCTCCTTCCTTCGGAACCCAGACAAGTTGATTGTTAGCCAGCACATCTCTAAATCTTTTTTTAAGGATTCAGAAAGGCATTCAACCTCCCTTTCTATCTCCTATCTTCCCCCAGGTGACTGAGCCAAATATCTCCTACTAGGAGGAGAAGCTGGTGACTATTCCCAGCACTTGCATCTGTGAGGCAGAGCAGGGTAGCACGATCCTGCCACAAGAGTGAAGATTCATATCCCCCTAGCAGTTACAAATGGAAGGATTAGCCTTGGCAAGGATAAGGGTCAGCTTGTTGTCAGAGATCAGAGCAAAGGATGGGTGAAATATACAGAAAGGTTTTGAGTTGTAGAGCAGGGGAGATGAGAAAGATTATGACCAGGGGCCTTAGTTTTCTCATTAAAATAGGAGGCAGGTGATTCTGAGGGACAGACAAGGAGGTAAAAGTTATATTGGGGTCTTGCAGAGGATTTGGGAGGGAAGGAAGAAAGGAAAGAAGGAAGGAAGGAAGGAAGGAAGGAAGGAAGGAAGGAAGGAAGGAAGGAAGGAAGGAAGGAAGGAAGGAAGGAAGGAAAGTTTTGTCAGAGAGAGATGAAAGGATGACTGCACTAGAGTGAGGGTCCAGGGAGGCAGGATTATAGGATAAAACAAACAGACTTTAGAGTCAGACGCTCTGGGTTGAAATCCAACATCTAATGCTCAATACATGCATAACCTTGGTTGATAAGTTTAACTCCCTCATTCCTATTTGACACATCCCTCTGGGCTCACTTACCCTCCCTTACTCACATTGGCCAATTGGGTCTCCAGAAGGAAGGCTACTACTACTTTCAGGATCCTGGGTGTAACCTTGTGAGTTGTTATCCTACTAATAAAGCTGGCAACCTCCTACTAGCATGCTTCTCTGGGCAGCTAGTGGCACAGTGGATAAAGTGCCAGGATAGAGTCCTGAATTCAAATATAGTCTCAGATGTTTAGTAGCCTGAATAACTCACTGAGCATTTGTTTGCCTCAGTTTCCTCATCTGTAAAATGGGGATAATAGTAATACCTACTTCCCAGGGCTGTTGTGAGGACCAAATGAGATAATAATTGTAAAGCACTTATTGTGCTTTACAGTGAATGGTGCATAGTAAGTGCTAGATATAAATGTTAGTTATTATTATTATTATTCCCCTTAACCAACAACCATAGATTCAATAGTTCTTTTGCAAAGGTATTTACTAAAGATGTACAGCAAGAATCTAGTTACCAAGTATATCTCCCACAAAAGAACACACAGTCTACTGGGGGGGAAGAATGGGCACACATTTGGGCTTTGATGTCTGGAGGGTCCTCACAGAGTTCATTGCAGAGCATGGTATTGTTGCTGGACAAGTTACTATGCTGTACAGCTGGGCTGGCTCTGCCCATGGCACAGTATCTCTGATCCCAGCAGGTCCCTTGACACAACTGGGCTGCCTCCTCATTAAACTTACAGTCAGTGTGGGGGAGGGAAGGAAGGAAGTAAGGAAGGAAGGAAGGAAGGAAGGAAGGAAGGAAGGAAGGAAGGAAGGAAGGAAGGAAGGAAGGAAGGAAGGAAACAAGCATTTATGAATCATTTGGTATGTGTGCCAAGCACTACACTAGACACTAAGGATACAAATACAAGCAAAAAGAAAGATATTCTCTTCTCTCAAGCAACTTACCTTCTAATAAGGAAGACAACACACAGCTGAAAAGTGGGAGTGGGTTGGGGTACTTGAGGGAAAGTCAAGAGCAGAGACAAGGAGAAATAAAGTCCAGAAAGTCAGGACCAGAACTTGGAGGGGAAAGAAGGCTGGCCAGTCTGGACTGAGGGCAGTAAAGAAAATATTTTCCCCATCCTTAGTAGAATCTAGGTTAGGAAATACTTTTCTAGACCATACTTAGTCAAACCCTCTAGGGACCTGAGGTGAAACCATTGGTTTTCCTGATATTTCTGGCAAGACACACTGACCAGTCTGTTTTTAGAGGGACTTATTACACCACACAAGTCATAAGTTCTGGCCAATGCTGCACCATAATTCCTACTTTGTAGCCTACGCATGTACATTCTGTAACCAAGTGCATAATGTACCCATTAAAAATGACCAAGAAGCAGACAGGAAGCTACAAAATTATTGGTTTTGACCATCAAACTGGCATTTGCCCAAGCACATTGGCAAACTGCTTACATGGAAATAAAATAAAGAAACCATCTGACTGATTTGCTATGATTTACCCCTAAAACATCTAGTGTGGACTATTAGCCAACTAGCAGGGATGGGGAGGGGGTGGACCCTCAAACTCTGTTGCTTATGTCTTTTAAATCTGATAACCTTTTGACTGACTTTTTCCACTCTGCTGCCAAATAGGCTTAGATCTCCTTTATTCTAAAAGAAAAAAGCTTACCCCAACCCCAACACTCTCTTGAGCTATTGTATTCTTCTCCATTTCTGTCAGACTGAAGAAAGGGTAGTTAGTTATTCCAGAAAGATTCCATGCATGACAAAATATCAACTGTAGCACTTTTTGTGCTAGCAAAAAGGGGTGTGTGTGAGAAAATGGCTGAACATGTTGTGGCATAGGGAATGTAATGAGAATATGAAGAATTCAGAGAAACATGAAAAGACATATAGTCATACAAAGTAAAGAGAGCCCTCCCAAACCCCTAATAAACACAATGACTACAAAAACATAAATGAAAGTATCATTCAAAGGCAGCTGAACTGAGATTAATTACAATGAAAAATCTTGGCAATGCAAGACAGAAAAGATAGTAGGTTGTTCTTTCAGTGATTAGGTGGGTGATTATGGGTGGGAAATGTAGCACACATCATCAGACTTGGTTACCTTCATTACCCCTTCACTGCTTGGTAACATTATAAGGGAAAGCTCAGTGGAATAAGAGGTGGGGGAGTATATTGAGAAATTACTATGATTTTTTTAAAATCAATATAATTGGGGGGGAAAGGAGAGAGTATTTCCTGCTTTGAATGGACTTTCCTCCATCTTTGCCTATTGAAATGTCTCCCAACTCAGTTGATAGCTATTGTTGAAGCCTTCCTTGATACCACCATCCTCCCCAGGTGAAAGTGATCTCTCCCTCCTCAAATATTTCTCAAAGCCCTATGCCTGGAGCTCTCTCTTGCATGTCTCCTCAACATCTAATACCAGGCATTTCACATAGTAGGTGCTTAATAAATGTATTGCTTTGCAGTTATTGCACATTTTAAAAATCCTACTAATAGCGTACAATAGGTGATTGTTAACTAGCTAATGAGTGATAAGCAGAAGGTATATTAAAAGGGGGGAGGGTTGGTAAAGGTGGGATAGAGTAGTAGGAATAAAATAAATAAAACTGGCAAGTTGAGCATAATACCAAGGTGCTCTATGGTTATTCTGGTTGGTAATCCTGTAATTGAAGGAGCCATAACTGTGAGAGGAACATGATGATTGTGGTGTAACCTCAGAAACATTCACTGCTGTGGCTTTCCATATAATTACCAAGGCCATCTCTGGAAGCCGGAAAGCAATGTTCAGCAATGTAACTACATAAAGATGGATCATTTGCAAAGATACTGGAATAAAGGGTTCTTGGCATGTGATTTGGTGTATCTGTCTATGTCACACATAGACAGTGGAGTGGGCACACCCGGCCCATACTCTATGGACACACCAGTGGTCACCACACAATTAAGAAGGAGTGTGTCCAGGCAAACGAATCCACAAGTGACTCAACATTCTCAATTTGTGTTCTCAAGAGGAAACCTCTTTTCTTCAGGCAGAGCTTAGTACATATGCACCTTAGTAGGGCTAAGTATGTTCTGATGATCTCACAAGACAAAAGCAAGAATGGTGCCTGAGTCCTTCTCCTCTGCAGGAGGAGAGGGAGAGGGAGAGGGACTAACTTACATTTCCACAGTGTTTTAAGGTTGATAATGCACTTTTCTTAAATAAACCTTATAGGAATGGGTACCAACCAATATCCTCATTTTACAGAAGCAGAAGTAGAGGCACAGAGGAGTTAAGAGACCTGCCTAGAGTCACACAGGTACTAAGTGTCAGAGAGGGGAATTAGACCCAGTTTATCTGACTCCAAGTTTGGGGGTTTTTCTACTGCTCCCGTTTACCTCTGTTCTATTGAAGCATCCCTGCTTGGGGAAAGCAGGCTTTCAGGAACCCAGTGGTTAGAATAATTTGGGAAAGAAAAAAATGCATATTCCCCAAATTGTTTTTTACTTTATTTTAACAAACACCAGTCACAGAATATACATAAAATGAAGAAATTAGACTAGGTTGTCTCTGAGGTTTCTTTTAGGTCCAAATCCATGATACTGCATTTAAAGCACTGTCCTAGGCACTGGGGATACAAAGACAAAAATAAGCAGTCCCTTCCCTCAATGAGTTTACATTCTACTGGGGCATACAACAAGCACAGTAGTAAGTAGATAAAAAAAAATTAATATAGAGTATCATAAAGTATTGGAGAAGTAAATGACAAACCACTCAAGAATCTTTGCCAAGAAAACTCCAAATGGGGTCATGAAGAGTCAGGACATGGCTGAAAGAAATGACTGAACAACAACAAAAATCACAAATGAGAGAGAGAGAGAGAGTTAATAATTAGGGATGGAGAAGGGCACACGATAAAACTCTGTGTAGGAGGCATTATGGAATTGGGGGGGGGGTGATCTTTGTGGTGAAGGTGAAAAATTACTTCATTCCATACACGTGGAATTTTAAATAAATACAGCAAGGAAGTTACAGCAGTATATCACAAACATCATACACTATGATCAGGTGGGATTTATACCAGGAATACAGGACTGGTTCAATATTAGGAAAACTATTAGCATAATTGACATTATAAAAACAGTAACAAAAATCATATGATTATCTCAATAAATGCAGAAAAATCTTTTTATGAAATACAATAGCTATTCCTATCAAAAATGTTAGAAAACATATGAATCAGTGGAGTTTTTCTTAAAATGATATGTACTATCTATCTAAAACCAAGAGCAAGCATCATCTGTAATGGGGATAAACTTGAAGCCTTCCCAATAAGATCAGGAGTGATGTAAGCATGCTCATTATCACCACTATTATTTAGAAATGCTAGCTATAGCAATAAGACAAGAAAAAGAAATTGAAGGAATAGAAATAGGCAATGAGGAAACAAAACTATTACTCCATGATATGATTGCATACATAGAAAAAAAACCTAGAGAATCAATAAAAAAAACTTGTTCAAAGAATTAACAACTTCAACAAAGTGGCAGGATATAAAATAAACCCACATAAATCACTAACATTTCTATATACTACCAATAAACCCAGCAGGAAAAAATAGAAAAGGAATCTCCCTTTAAAATAACTGCAGACAATATAAAATACTTGAGAGTCTACCTGCCAAGATATACCCAGAGATTATTTGACCACAATTACAAAAACACTTTTCATACAAATAGTCAGATCTAAACATATGGGAAAATATTAATTGCTCATGGGTAGGGTGAGCCAATATAATAAAATGACAATTCTATCTAGGTTGATTTATTTAATCAGTGTGATGCCAGTTAAACTGCCAAAAATTTGTTTTATAGAACTGGAAAAAAATGGTAAAAAAAAATTTATCTGGAACAACAAAAGGTCAAGAATATCAAGGGACTCAGTGGAAAAAAAATGTTAAGGAAGGTGGTCTAGCAATTACAGATTTCAAACTATACAACAAAGTAGTAATCATCAAAACAATCTGGTACTGGCTAAGAAATAAAGAAATAGAGTGGTAGATCAGTAGAATAGATTAGGTATACAATGCACAGTAGTTAATTACCACAGTAATCTAGTACTTGATAAAGATCCAAGTTTTTTGGGTAAGAAGACACCATTTGATAAAAATTGTTGGGAAAGTTGGAAAGAAGTTTGGCAGAAACTAGGCATAAATACATCATATTGCATACCAAAATCATATCAAAAAGGACAAACAATTTAGACATAAAGGGTGATATCATAAATAAATTAAGGTAGCATGGAAAAATGTAACTGTCAGATCTATGACTAAAGAAAGAGTTCATGTTCAAAGAAGAATATAGGGGATTATAGGAAGTAAAAGAAATAATTTTGATTACATGAAATTAAAAAGTTTTGCACAAACAAAAACAATGCAGCCAAAATTAAAAGGGAAAAAAATTGTGCCAAGTTTCTCTGATAAAGGCCTCATTTTTCAAATATATAGAGAACTTAGACAAGTTTGTAAAACTGCAAACCATTCCTCAATCAATAATTGGTTAAAGGATATGAACAGGTGCTTTTCAAAAGAAGAGCTAAAAGCTATCAAGTCACATGAAAAAATCCTCTAAATTTATTACTGATTAGAGAAATGCAAATCAAAACAACTCTGAGATATCACCTCACATCTATCAGATTTGCTAACATAACAGAAAAGGAAAATGACAAATGCTGGAGGATATGTGGAAGAAATGGGACAATAATGCATTGTTGAAAAATGCACTAATGAACTAGTCTAATCCTTGTGGAGAACAATTTGCAAATATGTCCAAAAGGCTATAAAACTGTGCATATCCTTTGTACCAGCAATACCACTACTAGGTCTGTATCCCAAAGACATACAGAAAAGGGAAAAGGACAATTTGTACAAGCATATTTATATTAGCTCCTTCTGTTGTGGCAAAGAATTGTAAATTGAGGGGATTCCCATCAATTTGGGAATGGCTAAACAAGTTGTGGTACATGATTATGATGGAATACTATTGTGCTAAAAGAAATGATGAGCCAGATGCTTTCAGAAAAACCTATTCAGACATATATGAGCTGATGCAAAGTGAAATGAGCAGAACCAGGAAAATAACACACACAGTAACAACAATATTTTAACAGTGATCTTAGCAACTTAGCTATTCTGATCAATATTCTGATCCAAGTAATTCCAAAGGACCCATGATGAAAAATACTATCCACTTCCAGAGAGAGAACTGATGAGCTCTGAATGCAGATTGAAGGATACTATTTTTTTTTACTTTCTTAATTTTTATTATTTTATTATTATTTTCTTTTGCAAAATAGCTAATATATATGTATTTTTTTTGCATAACCTCATATAATCTTTAGGGGCAAGAGGAAGGGATAGAATTTAGACCTCCAAATTTTTAAAAATGACCATTAAAATTTTTTTCACATGTAATTGTGTAATATTTAATGAAATGAAAATAGTTATTCTTTAAAAAGGCTGTCTTTTACCTCTCTCTATGTCTCTGGGACTTAGCACCACTGCTTGGCACATAGTAGGATTTTAATAAATATTTATCCACTGACTGATTAGCTCCATTGGTTAGACATTGGTACCAAGTGAGGTCAAATTTGGGAATAGGTATTCTTCACACAAATAAAACTTCTGTCTTCTGCACCTAGACTACACTCTTAGCTAGGGCCAGCTGTCTATAAATATATGCCGCCAGCAATAGTAGAAGATTTTAGAAGGCTTGATGCTAAACCATTCCTTGCGCAAAGCATGAGATTGAATGATGGAGAGCCTGTTATCTTGGTTTAAAAGGAACAGTGTGCGTCTTGCTATGTCCTCGTTCATAGGCTTCTATTGCATTATATATTCCATTTTCTCCATTGGAATTAGGGGTTCCCTGTGGGCATTATCCTCTTTCCCAAAGTTTCCTATATAGACCTAAAACTGAAATACAAATAGGAGACCACTAAACCATATATAAAGATCCCTAAAGCCTGCATATTGACTTTATAAAAAAAAAAACATAAATTAACATTATCTGTGTTTTATTTTGACTTCATTTATTTTCTTAAATGCTTCCCAGTTACATTTTAATCTGGTTCAGGAAAGAGTGTTGTGGACCAAAATACTCACAGTGTGCTTGGCACCTCTGCCGTACAGGACTCTGCTCCTCAGACTACATAACCCAACTGGTTGTGTAGCCTATTGGTTTGTGTTACCAGGAGCAAAGGACACTGGGTGAGAGACACTTCTAGTCTAGCTATGGTGGACCCCAACCCTGGCTGGCTCTTGGACTGGATTTGGGCCTAGTGGCCCCAGAAGCAGCAGCTTTAAGGTTTATAAATCATTGTCATCATAACAGCCTGGAAAGACAGTTGTACACTAAGTATATGTCAGGCAACATTCTGTTGCCTCGGTTGCTATGAGGCTTAATTGACATCTGTGTGGTGATCTCTGTAGCAGTAGCTGGTCAGCTAGATACCTTGCCACAACCAGTAATGTCAACTATGAGAAGAATATTTTGCTTCCTACAATAGTATATAATGAAGAACAGCTTTCCATTTCCCATAACCTACAGACTTCCTCCAGTTAACTCAAGTCTAGCAGGGTTTCTCTGCTACACTGGAAGGGGCTGGCTGAACAAGATGAGCCTACCATTCATATCAGATAGTAGGAGCCTCAGCTAAGGCTTGCAGTACACGTAGACACAGACATTTTCCCCTAGAGGAAAGAATGGTGAGAGAATGACACAAAGGGTCTCCAAGTATTTTGGTGTGTGTGTGTGTGTGTGTGTGTGTGTGTGTGTGTGTGTGTGTGTGCTGGGGTGGGGGTGGGGGACAGGTAAATTTTGGGGATGACTTCAATGTGGAATAATACAAAAAAATACAAAAATCTTGGAAGAAAAACTGAACATGTTTTGAACTAAGATTGTACAAATGGTGAGTGTATTCAATGCAATCAAATATATTATTATCATAAAAATTAATAATTCTAGTAGCCTAATAATAACTGATATTGTACAGTACTTTAAAGTTTGCGAAGTACTTTATATAAATGACATATTTGAGCCTCACAACAATTCTGGGTATTATATACTTGTATATAACCATGATTATCCCCATTTTACAGAGAAGAAAACTGAGGCACCATAGGTATAACTATCCCGATTTTATAGGGAAAGAAACCAAAGCTCTGAGAGGTTAAATACTTTGCCCATTGTTACCTGGCTAATAAGGTGTACTTATTTTATTTTATTTTTAAAGCAATTGGGGTTAAATAACTTGCCCAAGGTTACATGGTCAGTTTTTTTGTGTGGGTGTTAAGTATGTGAGGCCGGAACCGATCCCGGGTTCTCCCAACTCTGGGGCCAGCACTCTTATTCACTGCTTCCCCATAAGGTGTACTTTTTAAGGCAAGATTCAGACCCAGATAATTGTATTTCCTAGTTCAGATCTCTACTCATTATGTCACATCTATGGGCAGGAGGGTAAAGTTGGGGCAGAGAGATGGAAATCTGTAGGATGGCCTGAAGCTTAGGAAATGTGGCATCAAAAAAAAGTGACAATTCCTCATTAACCATTGTGTTAACTGAATTCAACAGTGTATCTGTTTAAAAAAAAAACCAAACCTGAACTTTGCATTCAGACATATCCTGAGTAAGTGTTTCTTATTACCCTAGTCAAACCATAGAAGCTGTGCAGGCAGCAGTTTCTATCCTGATCATCATGAAAATAAAATATGTTCAAGAAAGAATGTGACATTTTGCTAAATTTGTTTCCATTCTCTGATGTTTTGGTTTTATTGATGAGACAATGGACTCATCTCCCTGGTATTACCTGGCTTTTCTGGAACATCAGTCACAAAAGCAAAGTTTTCTTAACTGTAGGCACTTTCGACAGGTTAAATCCTTAGGAAAACCTTAGTGCCTCTTTGGAAGACTAGACAATGCTCCTGAGTGTTATGCCTCTCAGAGAATTTGGCAGAAGCTAGCATCTGAATTCCAGAAGGCTAGATATGCAACATGGAAAATGATGAAGAAATCATTTCTGGGGGAAGAGATTCTTCACCTAAATGCAGACCCACTCATCTTCCAAGATTAGGTAGATGATAGTAGATGGAGAGAGAGACAGACAGACAGAGAGAGAGAGAGAGAGAGAGAGAGACAGAGAGAGAGA
>NW_027187358.1:7806231-7824180 GCF_028583685.1 Petaurus breviceps papuanus | reverse complement strand
AGAGAGAGACAGAGAGAGAGAGAGACAGAGACAAAGACAGAGACAGACAGAGACAGAGACAGACAGAGAGAGACAGAGAGAGAGAGGGAGACAGAGAGAGACAGAGACAGAGAGAGACAGAGACAGAGAGAGAGAGAGACAGAGACAGAGAGAAATGGATGGATAGATAGATAATAGGTAGACAGATACATAAATAGGTAATAGAGATAGATAATAGTCAGATAGATGGATGGATGGATAGACAGACAGACAGATAGATAGATAGATAGATAGATAGATAGATAGATAGATAGATAGATAGATAGATAAATAGATAGATAGACTTTAAAGGTTTTTTATATAAAGGCCTAGCACCTAACACAAGGAATAGACTTTTCATTTATTTACTTACCGACCACTCACTCATTCAACAAGTGAGTATTTAGCCCAGGTCTGTACTAGATATTGTGAGGAGCAGAGAAAAAGATAATCTTTAGTTCTTGGCTCACAGAGCTCATAATAGTGTTTAGGAAATGAAACGATTCCACATGAAGTAAATGTTTATTGATCAAGTTGAATTGAATTAAGATCATAGGTTTAGAGACAGAAAGGACCTTAAAAGAAAGGGTCATCTACTAACCCATAGTGGTACATAATTAGACATATATTTTAAATATGGTCAATGTATCTTTTATGACTATACATGCACATATACATATATGTTACAAGGGATGGCTTTTATTTGGTGAGGGGGGACAAAAGAGCAAATAGGGGAGCAGGGAGGAAGTCTTAGTTAGACTTTCAAAAAGTGTCAAGGAATCATTAAAAACCTAAGCACATGAGAGTAGAAGAAAATTCAGAAGGTGGACACAGATAAGCAGGGCAACTTTGGAACTACCATGTCCAATATGAAATATTAAACAAAATAGGCTGTATGTAGTGGAGATTCAGATTTTCACATGCAAACTTTTTTCATTTTTTGTGTAAGCAAACTGGAAATATTTGAAATTGAAATATTAGAAATAAATGCTAAAAAACATTGCAAACTTTTCATTTTTTGTAAATTTTCATATTTGTTGATGTTTGTCAAATTGATGACAATAAAAAAGAATTTTTAAAAATCATCTAGTTCCAATCTCATTTTTACAGACAAAGAAACCGAGGCTTATACAGGGATAATTGCTCAGAGCCCAGATTCAATCCAGGTTCTGTGAATCCAAATCTGGTACTCTTTCCACAATAATAGACTGGAATTTAAAAACTCTCTCTTTTCCCAATCATCCCTTATCATCTCTAGTAAGAACTCTGGTTTTGGAGTCCAGATATCTGGGTTTGAGTTCCTCTTTTGTCACTAGCTAGTCATTGGACCATATCATTTAACGATTCTGAGTCTTGGTTTCATTTAATTTGAAATGGGTCCAATAATACTTTTATTACAATAATACCTTTATTACCTCCCTTACAGGGTTGTCATGAGGACAGTGCTTTGTAAACTCTAAAGTGTTATAGAAAGATAATAATAATTACAATAACATATTTACTTAGTGCCCTTAAGGTTCATAAAGTACTTTGTATATAATATCTCATTTGATCTTCCCAATAACCCTGTTAGAGGGAAATACCATGGGGATTATTATCCTCATCTTGTAGATGAAGGAATGAATCAAGCATTTATTAAGTGCTTTCTATGTACAAAGCACTGGGATAAATGCTGAGCATACAAATAGAAGAGTCAGACAAGCCCTACCCTCAAGGAGCTTTCTTTCTTTTTTTTTTTTTAAAGCTATTGGGGTTAAGTAACTTGCTCAAGGTTACATGGCAGTTATTTTGTGTGGGTGTTAAGTATCTGAGACCAGAACCGATCCCAGGTCTCCTGATTCCTGGGCTGGCACTCTTACTCACTGCGCCACCTGGCCGCCGCCCACCCCCCTCCCCCCCAGAGCTTGCATTCTAATGGGAGAGATAACACACATGGAAGGTTTCAGCTGTGTCAGATAGAAACATGACATGTTTACTTAGGGTACAAGGGCAAAGTAAATGTCAATGCTTCCTCTTTAAGCCCATTTCCACTGATAAAATCATATCAATTTCTGATGTCAAACCAAGGACTTGGGTAGCAAGAAATTTCCTTTCTGGATCTTCAGTACCTGTGTCTGTAGGGGCAGTTGCCAGGTTGCATCTCCACAGGATTTTCTTCCCAGGATGATGGCTAAGGGCACCAGGCTAGAAATATTGCTATTTCCAAGTTCCTGGGTTCAGGTTCCCAAGCTGTCTCTATCATGGTTTAAGGGTAGATGGTGTTCAAGGTGGTGATAAGAATTTATGGCACATGCTGCCTCCCATTTCTCTCATGAGATACCTTGCTGCTTTATCTAGGCTGGCACATCTATTCTGCATGTGGCAGGTGGTTGGCAATTGGTGAAAATGACTGACCCATCCTCCAAAGGAGTTGTTTTGCTGGATGATGGCTGGTCTGGAAGCAGGACCCATGGTCTGGAAAGTACTGACATTCTTAGGACTCCTGTACTTTTTTTGCCTGTTGATAGCATTTGATCAGAGGCTATTTCTGATGGTGAAGAGAAAGGAGACGCTCCTCTGCAATGATTTCTTCCTTCAATGACGGCTATAGGGGCTGCACTGAAAACAGGTTTGTTGGTCCAGGGGGAATTGCTATTCCCAAGACTCTTGGGTTCAGATCCTGGGCTATCAGCTAAAGGAAATCAAGGTCAGAAGTGAAATGTGTAGTCCATAATCACACAGCTATCATTATCATCATCATCATTGTCCCAGTGGCCTCCCTGGGGTGGGGATAAGGATTTATTTCTTAAGAAGGAAGGTCATAGATTATAGCAAATCATTGCTTTTCCTTTGGTTCTTCAGACAGTTGAGGCCAGGCTGAACTGGGCCATTATAGTCCTACTCTCCCACCTGGCCACAACAGATTCCTCCCAAAGTGACAAGAGTGACAACAAAATGCTGATTTTCTATATTTCTGGGTCCCTGGAGGATAGCAGAGACACAAACATTGTGCTAATGTAGTTGCGATTCTTTTCCCCAGACACACCCAAGGGCAAATTTCCAGGTATGTCTTAGTCATGAAACCTGATGATTAAATAAGGTAAACACTAAACCTTGGTATTTCACATTTCCACCCTTGTGGTCTGATAGAGCCTTCCTGAGGTCACAGTAATGCCTACCAAATTTCTCTCTTCTTTCTATTTCTTCTTTTGGGCAAAGCCTGGTTTAGTGGTTTTGAGCTCTGGATTTTAGAGTCAAAAGCCCTGAGATTCAAATCGCAGTTCTACTCCTTACTAGCTCTATGATCACCTCTCTGATCCTCAGTTTCTTCATCTATAAAATGGGAAGACAGGAGAAAGATTGGTAGACCAGAGGCTCTCTCCTGCGTTCTTTCCACCTCTAAGTCCTAAAATTCAAGGACACTTAGCCCTGAAATATGGGGATCTAGTGCTGCTGTTTCTCCTCTGATTCAAAGTCCCATTTAATCAGTCAATCAATAAACATTTATTAAGTACCTATGAGGCACCAGGCTCTGTCCTAAGTACTGGGGATTCAAAAAGTGACTAAAGACAGTTAGTCATTGAGTTTAAAGGAGAAGGAACTTCAGTGATCTTCTAGTCTAGCCCCAGCTCAACACCCATTTTATAGATTTCAGATTACTCTGTCTTTGTAAAATAAGTAGATATCCCGGCTTGTTGGGTTGCTGCCCCTAGGACTTGCTACTCTTGCCTGGGGCATCAGGCTTCCATTTGCATCTTTAACCCATGGGATTCTCGTAGAATCTTGAGAGCAACAAAAGCTCCTTTATTCAGGGCAGGAGGACATGTGGAAGTACAAAAGATAGGTAATTACAGGGATGGAAAGGAGACACAGATTCCAGTTCAGAACTGGGAAACCTGGGCTTGCTGAGAGTTCTCCTTCCAGATGTTTCAGCCCCACCACTCACATTCCATATATAATTGGACTTCGCCACACCCACAATGGAAATATGGAAATACAAAGACAGGGATTTTTTTTTTGGTAGGAGGGAGATGAGTCTGGAAACTGGACAGGTTACTCAGTGTTACCAAGTTTCCTGTATTCTTGACCCTGACCTTGGACAGACTTGTGGAAGCCCGAGAGGAAGACACAACAGGAAGGCAGGGGAAGAAAGAACTGATGAGGGGCTAACAGAGTCATTCTCCAATAAATCAGTGCTCAAAGAAGATATAATTAGGCGATTTTTTTTGCACTTAATAGTATTTTATTTTTTTTTCAATTACATGTAAAGATAGTTTTCAACATTCACTTTTATAAGATTTTAAGTTACAATTTTTTTCTCCCTTCCCTCCCCCCTCCCCAAGACAGCATGCAATCTGATATAGGTTATACATATACAGTCATACTAAACATATTTCCTTGTTAGTCATGTTGTGAAGAAAGAATCAGAACAAAAAGGGAAAACCATGAGAAAGAAAAAAACAAAATAGTGTAAATAGTATGCTTCAATCTGCATTCAGACTCCATAGTTCTTTCTCTGGATGTGGATAGACAGCATTTTGGAATTGTCTTGGATCATTGTATTGCTGAGAAGAGCAAAGTCTATCAAATTTGATCATCTCACAACGTGACTGTCACTATTATACAATGTTCTTCTGGTTCTGAATAGGCAATTTTCAAATGAAGAAATGCAAGCTACCAACAATCATATGAAAAAAAATAATCAAAATCATGAATAACAAGTAAAATACAAATTAAAACTGTGAGGTTCTATTTCACATGCTTATGACTGACAAAAATGACAGAAGACAGGGCACTGGTTAGGTGGTGCAGTGAATAGAGCACCAGCCCTGGAGTCAGGAGGACCTGAGTTCAAATTTGACCTTAGGCACTTAACACTTACTAGCCGTGGGACCTTGGGCAAATCACTTAACTCTATTTACCAAGCCTTCCCCCCTCCAAAAAAAAAATGACAGAAGATGTTGTTATTGTTGATGAGAAAGATGAGAAATGGAATTTGGGGAGGGTCTAAGGGAGTATAAGTATTCTTAAGTGCTTACTATGTACTATGTACACTGTGCCTGGGGATACATAGAAAGGAAAAAATAACATGCTTGCCCTCAAGAAGCTAACATACTAATGAGGAGACAACACCAAAAGAACTGTATACATACAAAATACACACACATATATGTATATATACATATATATTATATATATATATATGGAGAGAGAGAGAGAGAGAGAGAGAGAGAGAGGATGAAGGTAATCTGAAAGAGGGAAATAGTTACCAACATAAGAACAACTTCTAAATCATCTATTCACAGTCAACCCACCAACTTATTAGGGCAAAGATAAAATAATATCAATTTTTTTAAAAGAATAAAAAGGAAAAGATATGACATATAATGGAGCTAACTCCTATGATCTATTTAAGGCCAAAGTTCAGCTTAAGTCATAAATCAACTGACCTACTTAAGCAAGTTTTTGACAACAACAAATTGGAAATAGAATAACAGACATCCCAAACTATTACCTTTTCCTAAAGAACTTTAGTTCATGCAAATTAATTGCCATAAACAAGAGGTCAAAAGAAGTCCAAACACTATCTCAGCTCTCAAATATTTTATCTCCTTGCCAAGCAGAGAAATCTGTAGGTGAAAGCAATACTGGTTTAGAATATGTGCTGATGTGTAAAATCTTATGGTAAAGAATGGTGGAAAAGTGTGAACAACATTCCCTCATAAGATAGCGAGAAGCAATGAATAGAAAAGCAAATGTATAGAAAACTTGATGAGAGACTGTAATGGGAACGTAAATTTTTAAGATCTTCCTTGCCCCTAGGCTAAAGTGCATCTGGAGCCTGGGGTGGGAGGCCTGTTTCTCAGAAGATACTTTTTGATTGGCCAGTGGGTCCAGAAGGTTGTTACATTCTCTGAGCCAGGAGGAGGCTATATAAACCCTGATTTGAGGCTTTGTTTTGGGGGCTCACTTTGAGAAGTGTTCTGTGATTTGATCAGATGAGACTCTGGGAAGCCATTGTTGAGAGCCCCCCCCACCCCCCCAGCTTTGAAAAACCCAGATGTTGATTTGGTATGGATGTAATGGTTGGACAGTTTGGAAATCTGTCTACTTGATCTGTTTCTCTGTCTTGATAATTCTGTCTGTATATTCTGAAGTTCAGGGTGCTGACCTTTTTCCCCTGAACTAGGTAAACGATACATATTTGACTGATTAAAGTAAGCTTGTTAACCCGTTTTGAGTTGCTTTCCTTTATCAAAGCAGATCCAAGAACCTGTATTGGCAGCCACCCTGGGGATGCTTGGGGTGCTTGCTGCTACAGAGACTCAACCAAGTCAAGTCATCATAAGGGCATTTAAGGATGACACTGGAAAGAGGAAGGAAGGAAAGGAGAGGACGCAAGCATTTCTTAAGTGCCTACTGTGTACCAGGCACTGCACTAAATACTTTACAAATATTATCTCGTTTGATCTTCATGGCAACCTTGGGAAGTAGATGCTATTATTATCCTCATTTTACAATTGAGGAAACTGAGGCAGAAAGAGGTTAAGCTATTTGTCCAAGGTCACATAGCTAGTAAGGGGATTTGAACTCAGGTCTCAGCTGTGCCATCTAGCTGCTCCAAGATGAAAGCAAACAAATGAAAATTGGAAAATATCAGTTAAAATCCTGTAAATTTCTTCTCTATCAAGAACAGTGGAGCTATCACATTTAGATTCTTACCTCAAAGTCAGCAACTGTACTGTATAAAGAAGTGGAAATAGCACTAAAAAACAAAAAATGAGAAAAAGATCTGGATTTGGCCAATTACTTACAGAGGAGGTTAATGGAAGGAATGCAATTTTTGAGGCATTGGAAGATTAATCCTCAGACATGTAACCCCTGAAACGAAGGCTTATCATTTTATTTTAAAAAATATTTTTAGATTGGATCTCCCTATCTAACTCAGGTATAGCAGCCACCACTGATGATTAGTCGGGCAGCTTTGACCTGCTCTCTTTCTGACCTGGGCTGCTTGGCCCTACCTACATCCTCCATTTCAAGGGGCTCACCATATTGGTGCTGGACTTAGTACAGATGCCTGATTGGCTTTAGCTTCACTGCAACTCAGGACTCTTGAGTTCAAGTCATTCACCAGTCTGAGCCTCCCTAACTGCAAGGACCACAGGCATGTGCCACCATTCCTGGATGGCCTGTCATTTTAATAGCGATATTCTACCAGTCTTGTTCTATGACTTTAAGTAACAGAGCACTATACTTTCTGAATAATTAAAAATGAGTATCAGTCAGGGGACAAGAGTGTAGTGGACAGAAGCACATAACCAAACATAATTAATAAGAAAGTATGAAGAGCAGAATAAAATGTATCCTCAAAGAACCAAACGATCCAAAGACAAGATGGGTTGATTAAGTGGCAAGAGTTAAGGTCAACCAGTGAATAACCCATGCCCTCTACTGGTATCCTTGTCAAGAGAAAATAAGGAAGCATTTCAGAACATTGGATAGACTTCCCTGTAGAGAGCTATCCATAGGGCACAGTAATGGCTTTACAAACTTGGGTGGGTTATAATATGCATCTTTGGAGGGAACAGTCACATCAAGGAAATCATGGACCTTTTTGAGTATTTGAGTGTGTGTGTGTGTGTGTGTGTGTGTGTGTGTAGAAGGGGTAAAGAGAGAGGGAGAGAAAAAAAGAGAGAAGGGAGAGACAGATAAACAGTGACAGAGATAGACAGAGACAGACATAGAGACAGAGAGAGAAAGATGGAGACAGAGAAACAGTCAGATAGATGGAGGGAGACAGACACACACAGAGAGACAGAGACAGACACACAGAGAGACAGAGACAGAGAGAGTTTCTTCATCAGGGAGTTCCCTACACCATTGAATCATAAACCAAAATGAGAGGAAACTCTAACAATGAAAACCTGCAAGTATTCTGAAACTTATCAACTTGGAGAGTATCCTGAGACAGTGAGAGGTTAGGTGACTTATCCAGGTTCACACAGCCAGGGTATATCAGAGTAGGACTTGGAACCAGATATCTATCTGCTACAACATACTGCCTTCCATGCATATATCTGTATGTCATCCAGACCTTATAATTCCATTGATATAAGGAGCTTCCAGGGAAATTCCTTCTACCACTGCAGATCACCAACTTTTTTGCAATTTAAACCCTCTGAGAGTTTCTGGACCAGTGAGAAGGTAAGTAGTTTGCCCAGGGTCATACAATCAGTTTGTGTCAGTGGCATAACTTGAACCTAGGTCTTTGCCACTGGGGTAGCTCTCTTTCCACTCTATCATTCAAATGTTTATGTGTGTTTATATGCGTATATTGAGGGAAGTTTATTTGGATGTAGCTATAGTTTTACAAGACAAAGTCAACATGTCTACATTGCCTTCTCTGTGTTAATTAAGTGAAGCTGTAGGTAGGATTTTTTAACTTGGGATCCATGAGGTTGTTTTGAAGTCTCTCCTAGGAT
This sequence comes from Petaurus breviceps papuanus, assembly GCF_028583685.1. NCBI lineage: Eukaryota > Metazoa > Chordata > Mammalia > Diprotodontia > Petauridae > Petaurus > Petaurus breviceps. Next base: position 7,815,697 of record NW_027187358.1, on the reverse strand, counting down.
TTCCACCAGATTTTTGTAGGACAGGATTCTGAGTTCCACCATCTTGATCACCTTTTTCACATGGTGCTCAGAACTTAACACAATCCTCAAATGCAGCAGAGCAGAGCCCAAGGCAATTACGTCCCTGATTCTGGATAGGATGCTTCAATTAGTGCAGTCTAAAATCAAATTATCTTTTATTTTTTTACTATTGTGTCACACTGATCAGTGTCACACTGATGTCAAGTTTGTGGTACACTAAAAACCCCAGATCTTTTTGATATAGACTTTTATCCAATCACATAGCTCCCGTCCTGTATTTGTGCAGGTTTTTTTTAACCTGTATAAGATTTCATATCTTACCTTCTTAATTTTCACCTTATTAGATTCATCCCATCATTCTAGTTTGTCAAAATGTTTATTTTTATATCTCAACTCTGTCTCACCCAATTTTGTATAATTCACATACTTGAGCATCCTTGCCTTTAATACTGATAAAAATGTTGACTAACACCAGACCAAGGACAGATCCCTGGGTCATTTCATTAAAGACCTCCCTACAGATTGACATCTATTCATTAAGCCAGTTACTTAACAGGATCTGAACCCTTCTAACTTAATTATTATTCTACATCTCTCTATCTTAGCCAAAAGGTTACATTGGGCCTCAATTTTCCTATCTCTAAGATGGAGAAAACAGTACTTGCCAAACCTACCTCATAGAGATATCATAGGGCTTAAATAAAACAATGTGTGCGAGAGCACACTGCAAAGTGTAAAGTTAGACCAATGTGAGCATTTGTTATTGTTCCATTATTAAGTGAGAGGCATATTTGGTGACCTATTTCAAGGCAGGAAGCAAGGATGCCCTCCAAGGAGCATGAGAAGCCTCCGGGCCACTGAGAAGAATGTACGAGGTAAGGAGAACCAGCTGTGTGGGACCAGGGGTTTACGCCACCCCTGCCTGAAGTTAGGATACCTCTAGGGTCCTAAACATGATCTCTGTCAGTGATTCTCAAGGCTTACTCCAGGAGGTCCAAAGACTGATCTTTTATAAAACATGTTGGTATTTGTAACATGTCTAGACTTTATTTTTTGCCTAGATTAACAGTTTATTTATGCATCTAGTTAGAAACAACATAGTGTTAGTAAGACCAAGGTTTTGGATTCTGCTGCCATGGACTTTATAAGTGTCAGCTTTTCTCTACCACATGGCTACAGACTGGCCTCTTCCCCCACCAACAACCCCCATCCTCAGTCACAGACTGACACCTAACCCAGGCATTTCATTTATTTAATATATTTATTAAGCATCTGCTATGTGAGGGGCATCGTGCTGGGTGCTAGTGCTTCTACCTGTTACTAACACACACAACAGTCCATTTCCTGGCTTACTACCACACTATTGGATTGTAGTCTCTCCTTTTCTCAGCCTCCAAGAGTCTCTCTTTCCTTTTAACATATAGCTCAAGCACTATCTTTTGCATGAAGATATCCCTTCCCCACTGTTCCCCTCCCTGTTTGCCCTCCTCCTCCCAAACCACCATGCTTTCAACTACTTGGTATTGTTATTATCATTATTTTGATTATTGTTAATAATAATCAGCATTTATATTATGTTTTATAGTTTAGAAAGGTCCTTTTACATGTATTGTCTTATTTGATTCTTACAACAACCCTTTAAGTTAGATGGTGCTGTCATCTTTGTTATACAGATAAGGAAACTGAGACTGAGAGAGAACCAGTCCAGGGTTACACAGATAGTAAGTGTTTGAGACAGGATGAAAGCTCATATCTTCCTGACTCCAAGTCTATCACTCTGGTCATTGTTCTGCCTAGATGAATTTATTCTACTTATATTTATTCTGTATATACTTTATTTGGTAGCACTTTCCCCTTCCTTAATACATATACAACCCATTAACATTGAAAACAAGGGAAATTTATGAGTGACTTCTGGCTATATATGACTCATCTGAGGAAAGTCCACCGATTGGTTGTTGAGCCAGAAAAACTGAGCACCCATGGGGCCTTCAAGAAAAGAAGAAGCAGTTTCCAGCTGGTATCTTCTTGGCTACAGGTTTTGAGATGACAAGATACGATGCCATTGGAGGATGCAGAGAAGCAGGGTCTCTATCTCTGGGTCATAATAATTCAGCACAGGTGGCATCTAGGGCCAGAGGACTTAAGCAGGGAAGCATGCATTGGGGGCCCTGGATGTCTTTGCCTTTCTCTTTGTTTCCTTTCCTTAAGGGTATCTAAGTTTCAGTGGTGGCAAGAACTGGCTATGACAAAGCCATCATTTCCTAGATCACCTAGTAGCAGTAGCAGGATTAGGCTTTCAACAAGGAAAAAATTGCTGTTGGAGAAAGGCCACCAGAAAAAAAATTATCTCAGTTGTTTGCCTGGGATGATAACCAGGGTAGAGGTGAAATGTAAAATGCTTAATTCGTGACCTTGCAAAAAACTAATCTATGTTTCAACAAAATTTGAATATTGGCCTTCCAGCTAACTATACAAATAGTAACAAGTGAACCACTGAATTCTGTGATGCAGTCTATGATTCTCTTGCCTTTAGTGTGGCTTTCTTTGAGTAGAAATAAATCTCCTGTCCCGTACTCAATTCATATTTGTACATTGAACATTTCTTTTACTTTCTCCCTTTTCGAGGAAACCCTAGGAAGTGAAAAACAGAAGCGTCCCTATAGAAGTTGGTATGGGGATGATGAACTAATGAATGTGAGAGTAGGAAGCCTAATCTCTTGAGAAGTCAGGATACCCTAGTAACAATCCAGTATACCACCACATGGCTAGGTGACAAAATGGTGATGCAGATTACTAGCCCTTGAACCTTAGTCAAGCAATTACCTTTAGTCTATATGCTAGAATTTTTTTATGTGTATATGCATATGTATATGTATATATACATGTGTTGTGTATATTCATATATATGTATATGTGTACGTGTATATACAGAGACGTGTGTATGCACATTTTTCGTCTCACCCATTAGAATATAAATTCCTTCAGAGTAGGTTTTATTGGCTTAGTTCATTCTAAGTATTTACACCACTAGCACTTACTATAGTGCTTGGCATACAGTAAGTGTTTAATAAACGCTTGTTTCCTTCTCCATCCTCCCCCCACCCCAAATAATGGCTTCACATTGATGCTTAATCTTCTAGCACTAGTCACATATCCTGCTGTTAATCATTGCCACAGACTGAGTCTTAATGCTACTATAAATGGAGATGATGAAGGACCACTGCCTTCTGAGTCAGAGGACCTAGGTTGGAAAGCCAGATCAACTACTTGCTACCTGTGTAGTGACCATAAGTTACTGAACTGCCCAGACATAAGTTTTCTTATCTGTAAAATGAGGAAGTCAGACTCAATGACCTCAAATGTCCTGTTAGGCTTTAAACCTATGATCCTGTAAACCATAAAGATGGCCACCAACTAGCCATGTCACTACTTGCCTCAAAGGTTATGATGAAGATTGGTACATGTGAATATGCTTTGTAAAGACAGAGAGCACTACACAAATATATTATTGTTCTTAAAATTCATTCATACAAATATATCACTCCCTCTGGACTACTTCCCTAACTGTACTAGTATTACTGGGTTGGGTTTTGGGGTAGTAATCACTTTTAAAGGTTTCAAGATACCCTCTGGATCCAGACCTAACATAACTCCAAGGTTTGGACTTCCCTCTAACAATCAGCCAGGAGTCATAATTAGCTCAGAGCACTAGGATTTACTAAAAACAAGAACTGTACTAAAAATGTCTCCTAATAAACTTGGGGCATGCTCTAGCACCAATAGCCACAGGAAGAGTGAGAACAAGTTTAGAGTTCATGGTAGTGAGACACACTTGTAATAGAACCCATGTGGCCAAAGCAACTCATGCCTCCTGGACTATAGGGCTTCAATGTGCTTTCTTTCCTTATGGAATCCCTATGCTGTTACCCTTGGATTTAGCATCTTCTCCTGGGCAGATCACATGGCTGGAGGCTTTGGGTCAGTTCCTGTACACAGGATTCGACTGCCAGGGTTGGTTCTTTCTTGAATTCACAGTTGACTCTTCCCTGATACCAGAAGTCATGCTCCTAAAGGTTGCTTCCTCCCTCATATTTCTGCTTCTTTGTGTCTGTGTATGTATGTGTCTCTACTCCCTCCACAATGCCTTAAATTGTCTAACTCCTGAAATGATTACATGCCATGGGCTAGTGGCTCCAGACTTGAAGTGATGGGGATGGCGGGGAGCAGAAAATAAAGAAACCCTCACCTCCCCTCAGATTCCCATTGGTATAGGCATAGGAATTACACTCCATGAAACTATTCCCAGTCTGGACTTTGTAGAGCTTGGAGCTTGGCCTTTCAAAGGATCATCAAGGGCAAAACCAATCATCCCTAGACAAAGTCATTGGCAATTGAAATAGGAAGAAACTTTTCACACTTTATAAGTAAATGTGGGCCAAGGAGGAATCTTGAACACCCTCTTTATCTGCTCCTTAATTTCTGTGGTTGTGTGGGCTGGCAGGAGCTGAGGTGGGAACCAACTGGTTAGAGGCCAACTGCCCCTCCTACACAGGTGGTTACATATTTGGCAACTTTCAACATTAATAAATTAATTACATGCTTATATAAATAGATACTCCTTATATTGTTTGCTAATTATTTTATATCTGTAAGTTGGCTCTTTGCCTAAACTTCCTCGACAGCATTCCTAATAGTTCCTTTTATGTTTCCTACAATAAACATAAGAAACAATATTGGTTGTGTACAGAGTGCTGGACTTGGAAAGGGGAAGGGTTATGAAGAGGAGGAAGTTTTCACCCTAAGGCTGTTACAAGTATTTGATGTATCCCTCAAGACACCTACCACCATTTTGGTCACATATTGGCCAATGCTTATCTATTGATTGCTTGGAGAGATTGATTAAACAAGGGAAAACCAAAGCTAATCTAGACTTCTGTTCACTAGCCCTATTACCATCTTCGGCATGATCCTCTTCTAAAGAGGGAGGAATATTCCCAAATGTCATGAGTCATTGTCCAAATGCTTTTGTCCAAATCTATTTATCAAATTATTGGTGCTTTCTACAAGAGGAGAGTCAATGGAGGATCTACAAAGTCTGTGCCCCATGTGATAACTTCTTAGACATGTAGAACATTTGCCAAAACTAGTGAACATGCCTGTGGCTTTGTGGATAATCCATCTGGCCCATGAAGAAAGTATGTTAACCTCAGAGATTTACAGATAGGCTCTAGTACAGGCATGCCCTCAAAGACTTAGGTCTTTGGTACAAGAAACGATTTCATATTTTTTTGATGGATTCATGAGAACTATCCAAGCACATTTCCATTCCTTCTCCCTTTTAGCTAGCTCTCTCTCTCTCTCTCTCTCTCTCTCTCTCTCTCTCTCTCTCTCTCTCTCTCTCTCTCCCCCTTTCTCTGAGTTAGGGACCCAGAGAGATATCTAAAGGGCTGTGCTCTCAGGAAAATCTCCAGTAATATGAAAGCTTGGAACTGAGATAATGATTTGCAAACCTGGAAACGGTAGTAGAAATTCATGCCAGTTTGGGCGCCCTATTTTAAAGGTGCTATTATTATTGGATAGATACAAAAAGGTAGGATACAGTGTATTGAATTTAGGACAAATGAAGTCTTCTTGCAAATGGTAGGGACCTTATATTATCTCTTGCATATGAGTTTTTTTTCCTTTGTAATATTTGAGGGAAGGTAGGAGAAGATGAGGAGGGAGAGAGTTCAGGTATGAAGAATAGCTAGCAAAAACTAAATCAGGAGATGGAGTGTTAAACTGTGGGAGGAATAGAAAGAGGGCCAGTGTTACTGAATGGTTGAATACATGGAGGGGAACAAGGTGTAAGAAGAATGGAAAAGAAGAAAAGGTCCAGGTTAAGAAGGGTTTTGAAATCCCAATAGATTTTATGCTTGAGTAGGGGAGGTGGCATGGTCTGACCTGCCTTTTAAGAAAATCAGTTTGACAGATGAGACAAAGATGAATTGATAAGTCTTGTGTCAGGGAAACAGATCCCCCAGTAGGCTATTGCAATAGTTCAGGTTTGAGGCCATGAGGAACTGTAACAGAGTGGTGGCAGTATCATAGGAGAGAAGGGGCATATCTGAGAGATGTGATGAAGATAGAAGTGACAGGAGTTAATGTTTCATTGGATGTGGAGTATGGGGTGAGACAGAGTGAGGGGTTGAGGATAACATCCAATTTGTCAACCCAGGTGACTGGGAGGATGGTGGTACCCTTGCCAGCAATAGGGAAACTAGAAAGAAGGAAAAGTTGGGGGAGGGAGGAAAGGACAATGGATTGTTTGGGAATTTTCAGTTTAAGATATAGATAAGACATCCATTTCAAGATGTCTAAAAGGCAATTGGAGATGTGAGATGAGATAAGTAGATTTGAGCCACATCTGTATAGAGATAATTATTAGAACTATGGGAACTGATGCAATCACCAAGTGAAATCATACAGAGACAGAAGAGAAGAGGGCCCAGCGCAGGGTTGGGTGATCCCCTCCCACCACTGTTAGCAGGAGTGAGATGGAGAAAGAGTCCCCAAAGTACTCTGAGGGGCAGGCAGACAATGGCCATAGCTGAACACGCACAGCTCTTGCAGCATTGTAAATTCACTCCTCTCTGGAAGGAGGTAAAGGGCATGACTTATGTTCATTCTTCTAAACTTGAGATTTATCATTGCATTGATAAGAGTTCTAAAGTCTTTCAAAGATTTCCCCCCCTCCACATAAAATTATCATTTTATTGTTTTCCTATTTCTGTTCACTTTGCTTTGCCTTAATCCATAAACACCTTCCCAGTTTCCTCTGAAACCTTCCATTTCATCATCTCTTGTGGCACAATAATAGTGTAGTAATTCCTATAACACATTTTTTTTTAGCCATTCTCCAATGGGAGGGCAATCTTTTAGTTTCCAATTTTCAGCTACCACAAAAAGAGCTTCTATAAATATTATATGTATATATACCACACATACATCCATACATACACACACACATATATATATACACATATACTTCCACACATACATACATATATACAAATAAACACACATATCCTTTTCCTCTTTCTTTGTTCTGTTTGGGGAATAGGACTCATAGTGGTATAGTTAGGTCAAAGGGAATGCAGTTTGGTAACTTTCTGGGAATAGTGAAAATTGCTTTCCAAGATGGCTAGGCTAATTCTGAAGTCCACCAACAGTTCAGTAATGTTTCTTTTCCCCCCATATTTATAATTTTCCTTTATTGTCATCTTTGCCAGACTGACAGGTGTGAGGCAGAACCTCAAAGTTTCTTATTTAGCATTTTTCTTAGCATACGTGATTTAGAACATTTCTTCATATTGTTGTCAATAGCTTGGATTTCTTTCTTTGAAAATTGTCTCTTCTTTTGACCACTTATCTTCTGGGAGATGTCTGTTAAACTTATGCATTTGAATCAGTTCCTTCAATACCTTGGAAATGAGATCTTTATCAGAAAAATTTGTCACTAAGATATTTTCCCCCACTTACCCGTTTGCCTTTTAATTTTTACCAGATTAATTTCTGAAAAATCTATTTACTTTCATATGATCAGAATTGTGTATTTTATCTCATGTGAGCTTTTCTGTCACGTTTGGTCATTAATTCATTCCCAACCCATAGATATGAAAGGCAATTTCTTTCTGAAAACATTTGTTAAATGCTTACTTTGTGTAATGACTGCTAGAGAGGAGTTGAACCTGTGATTTCATTGGAATAGGAAACTCCTGGGTAAGGAAAGTCATCCCACCAATATCACACCTTCTCTTTTACTTGGAGAGGTACCTGAGTCACTGAGAAGTTAAATGATTTGTTCAAGGTGACACTGCCGATGTGTGTCAGAAGTGGCACTCAATTTAGATTTAGATTTAACGAGCATTTATTTACCATGCCAGGAACTGTGCTTTACAAATATTATCAAGGCTATTTTTCTGTCCACTATGGCTGCAATTACCTTTGTATGTGGTGTGTGTACAACAGTAACTTAGCAAATATTGGAATTCAGTTGAATACTTGATTCTGCTGATAATAAAGTGATCAAATAAGACCCAGCCCCTTCCTTGTGATCTATGGTATGGAATATGAGAAGGGTTTGGTTTTACAGATTATTGAACATAGTTTGGGGAGGAGGAGAGGGACTATCAATTGTATAAAGGAAGGGTGTCTTGTATTGAGAGTTCTGGCTGAATAGCTCTGTCCTGGAGAATCTCCTGGTTTCAGGTTCCTCTACTGTTAGGGGATTCAGTAGACATTATAGGCTTCTACTCCAAGTCCTTTGCAAGCAGCCATGGTTCAAGCGCTTTCTCTCAGTTGTCAAAGCCCCTCATCACACTCTACTCAGCTTCCTCACTTAACCAGAGTCCTTGAACCAAGTACAATTCCCAGATCTCCACATTGCCCTTGAGGGGAGGAAAGGGAGGGTCAAGAGATACCACTCTTCACTCTTCAGGAATCCCCAGGCTAATAGGGAATGTGGAAAATAATTATACTTTTTATTTAAGTGGAACTTTATATTGGGCAAAAAACTTACACATCCATCGGCTTATTTGCCAGACCTATCTTCCCCCACCCATGAACCAGATAAAGCAAGATTAGACCCATTTGATATGTGAGGTCCAGAGAAGGTGAGGGTATGTGGCAGCCTTTTCATCCAGACTCTTCCCCCTTTCCACTCTGCTTGCTTCCCAAACTAACCCTGGACTCTAAAACCAATCCCCCAAATGCTTTGTCCCAACCCTACTAGCAGCAAAACTGCTGTCAGGCACAGACTAAAAGGATGTTTCTCATTAACAGGATCAGAAAAGGCAGTCTTCTAATAATGAAGGCGAACTCAGGCTTTATATGGGAGTATTGCTTTCCTCCAAAGCTCTCTGAAGAGCACATGAAATTGGTAAATTATAAAAACATTAATTAGATTGTTAGATAGAGCCGACACTAATCCTCAAAACATGTGCAGCAAGTCCTTTGATGGGACCTGCCCAATGCCTTTAGGGCCTGGCTGGCATTTTTTTCCCCCAAAAGCTTATTATCAAGGAAAGGAGAGGAGAAAAGAGAAGAGGAGAAGAGAGGAAAAGAGAGGAGAGGAAAAGGGAGAGGGAGAGGGGAGTGGAAAAGAGGGAAGGAGAGGGGAAAAGAAGGGAGAGAATAGAAGGGGAAGAAAAGAGAAAGAGGAGAGGAGAGGATAAGAAGGAAAGGGAGGGGAAGAGAGGAGAGGGTAAGATAGGAGAGGAAAAGAGAAGAGAGAAGAGAATGGAAGAGAAGAGAAGAGAAGAGAAGAGAAGAGAAGAGAAGAGAAGAGAAGAGAAGAGAAGAGAAGAGAAGAGAAGAGAAGAGAAGAGAAGAGAAGAGAAGAGAAGGGAAGGGAAGGGAAGGGAAGAGAATGGAAGGGAAGAGGGGAGGAGAGGAAGAGAGG
>NW_027187358.1:7800397-7806131 GCF_028583685.1 Petaurus breviceps papuanus | reverse complement strand
AGGAGAGGAGAGGAGAAGGGAGGGGAGGAGAGGGGAGGGGAGGGGAGGGGAGGAAAAGAGAAAAAGCCAATCATACATTCTGAGATCTTGCCTTCCTGGACACCCCATAACAAGAGGTCCCTGGGTCATAAGCCAGTAGGAAACCTTCCAAGGTTACTCAAACCCATGCACCTCCCACCTTCACTCTGGCAGTGTGATTGCCACTTATGATTGCACTTACCAATTACTGTGATACTCAATTGTATCTGAGTTAAAACTTTAGTTTTTATTCTCTAGTGGGCTGGATGAGACTGGATCTGTGATTCCATGATTGCACAGCTAGTATGTACCAGAGGCAATACTTGAACCCAGGCCTTCTTGACTCCAGGACCAGCCTTCAATAACTTACATCAGGTTGAGTCTCCTGAAATAAGACCATTAAGCACCACCTGGTTAGTTCATATATCAGGCATCATAGGATTTGGAATTGGAAGGGATCTTAGAGGATGCCTTGTAGTGAAGGAGAGTAAGCTCTGAGTTTACACTCCAGGGGCCCAGGGTTCAGATCCTGGCTCTGCTCCTTGTTACCTGTATGTCCCTGGGTCAATCATTTAACCTCCTCATTTCTAAGATGAGATCTCTAAGGTCCCTTTTAGTTATAAAACTATGACCTAGTCCAATCCTCTCATTTTTGAGATGAGGACATGGAAGCCCAGAGAAATAAAGCCCAAACAACAACACATAGATAAGCAGAAGTTGGGATTTGAACCCAGATCATATTATCAAGAAAAAGAAAACACCCCTTCTATTTAGGCAAACTTGAATCCCAGTTGCTGTTGGTAATCTGCTTCTTCCTGGGCTCTCATCCTAACCCCACCAATCAATTCACAGCCCCATTAGGCACCTCAATAGTTGATCATTCTTCTTGTCCAGCTTGGCTCAACTTTCCCGAAGTCTACCCAAATGGAACAGCTAGATAGGTTGTCTTCCAGGCTCTCATCTTCAGGGATGTTCTAATGTATCAGCACAGGCCATTCTGTAAACTTTTGAAGCCATCTTCAGCCCACTGTAAACCGGAGGAACTAGATGTATATAGGGCAAAACTCAAACAGTGTTTGATTAATCACCGTCCCCCAACCCCAGAAGTGATAGCTGGGTTAGAAATGTTGCCGTTATCTAAATGGAGTACTGCTGGGGCTGGGGTTCCCAAACAAATTGACCCTCCTTTATTTATAAACAGAACTGAAGGATGAGCTCCTTGGTTTATGTTGGAAAAGGGACATTATTCATTTTTATTCATCATACCTGCTTTTAGTGATATTGTCCACACATCCCGTGCCAAGAGAATCTTAACAACCAAAGTGGTTTATGTGCTTTTAACACCAATGTGGAGGGTTTGTGTGTACATTTAATCATACTGAGGTAGAGTAGGCCTGAAATGCAGTCTGTGAGCTGAGTGAGACCTGCTTTGGGTTTTTTTTTTTTAAGGGTTGGCAAAAAAGATGAGATTTGGCGAAGCCTCATGTGCCCTAAGGTATGAGTACCTGGACCAGAGGCAGTTGTAGAAAGACATACCAGATCTATGGATCACTCAGGAAAATGAGTCAGATTTTCTGGAGGGCAGGGGCACTTTAGAAGAAGATAAGGAATGCTGCTGTAAATTTATATGCGGGATAGAAAATTTGACTTGGAAGGATAGAAAGTTTCCTCTCTGAAAAAACACGTAGGACCTAGTTTTGGGGCAGCGCTTTTATTTGCAAGAACACTTTCCAGCTTCATTGTCTCAATAGCCCCATAAATAAGGAAGGGGATTACTTTTAGAATCATAGAATCTTGGAGTTTGTAAGGGGCCTCAGAGGTCATTGATTCCAGCCCGTGCCTGAATAGAAATCCCCTCTCAAATATTATCCCAAAGTGGGCATCCAAGCTCAGCCTGAAGATTTTCAGGGAGGGTGAATCTGCCAAGCACATTCTACTTTGGGGTATCAGAAGATTTTTCCTTATAGCAAGTCTAAATCTACCTTTCTATAACTTCCAGTCCTCACTCCTAGTCTTAGCTTCTGAAGTCAAACAAAAAAGTCTAATTTCTCTTCCAGATGGCATCCCTTCAACTATTTGAAGATGACTATCACATGCCCCCAAGTGTCCTCTCCTTTGGGTTAAATATCATGAGCTTCTTGAAATGATTCCCATCTGGTATTGGCTGTACCCTAATCTTCCTGGTGAGGACTATTATTATCATGGATTTCTCCCTCTCTCACACCCCACCTATCTCATCAGCTGCCAAATCCTGCCATTTCCACCTTCATAACATCTTACATATTACCCCCTTCTCTCCAAGCACACAGCTCCCACCTTACCTCAGCACCAATCATTTCTCACTAAGATTACTGTGACAGCCTCCTAATTGAGTCTCCCCTTCCTCAAATCTCTCCCCACTCCAGTCCATCTTCCACACAGCTGCGAAAGTGATTTTCCTTAAGGAGGGATCCAACCATGTGACTCTGCTACTTCTACTGCCTCTGGGAGAAAATGTACACTCTTCTGTTTGGCTTTTAAATCCCTTTACAATCAGGCCTCAGCCTATCTTTATAGTTACATCAGAAGATACTCCCCCTAGAACACATTCTGTAGCCCAACTGACCTTTGTTTCTCAAACAGGTCACTGACTCCCATCCCTATGTCTTTTCACTGGAGACCCCCCTATACTTGAAATGCATTCCCCACTTGTTTCCACTTCATAGAATCCTTTTCACCCTTTAAAATGCAGCTAAAATTATAAGTTGTTCTTTGTCTTCCATCATATCATTGTATAAATTATTTCCCTGGTTCTACTCACTTTACTCAGCCTCAGTTCATACAAGTCCTCCCAGGTTTTTCTGAAAATTTCCATTTTATTAATTCTTATGATAAAACAATGTTTATATTTTATATTATTTTTATATTTTATATTACACTCATATACCATGAATTGTTCAGCCATTTCCAGGGAGCTTCCAATTCTTTGCCACCATAAAAATTAGAAGGGATTTCTTCCCTCCCCCCGCCCCAGTTTTTCTTAGGGATTGGAGTAGGAGAGGAATTGAAAGGGAGAGAAATACCTGTTAATTCAAATAAGATAAAGCGTAATTAATTTTTTTAACTCTCCATAGCTCAAGCATAATCTTCTGCATGAAACCATTTTGGATTCTTCTAATTGCCAGTGCCCTCACTCAGAAACTACATTGTATTTGGCCTCTTATTTTTGTATTTATTATTATTTGTATAACAATTGCATTTTTATTATATTTATGTATCTATTTTGTGTATATGTATACATAATATAATGCATATATTATATGTATAATAATTATATATTATGTTTATGTACTTTATGCCTCAGTTTCCTCATTGGTAAAATGGGGATAATAATAGCATCTATTTCCCAGAGTTGTTGTGAGGATAGCATGAGATAATATTTGTAAAGTTTTTGCAAAAGCTGTAAATAAATACTAGTTATTATTATCATTATTACTATGCTGTATACAGTTATATGGGTATTTGTCTCCCTCATTAGAATGTAAGGTCCTAGCAAAAAGGGATTATTTCATTCTTTGTATTCCTAGCATGTAGAATAGAGTCTGGCAAAGAGTAGGCATTTAATTATTAGCTTTTGACTAATCAATTGATGGATCCTGGTTGATTTCCTCTGGAAGTACTCCAGTTTCTCAATATCCTTCCTAAAATGAGATGCTTGGGAATGAACACAATACTCCAGATGAGATCTGACCAGGGCAAATTAGAATGGGACTTCACTTGTCTCCTTCTTTATGGGCTATTTTTGTTTGTTCATTTGTTTCTGTCGTGTCTCACTATTCATGGCCCTATTTGGTGTTTTCTTGACAAAGGTTCTGGAGTGGTTTGCTATTTTCTTCTCCAGTTCATTTGACAGGTGAGGAAACTGAGGCACACAGGTTTAAGTGACTTGCCCAGGGTCACACAGCTAGTGTCGGAGGCCAAATTTGAACTCAGGAAGGAAATTCTTCTTGACTCCAGGCCTGGTGCCCTAGCCACTATGCTACGTAACTGCCCCTTCTCCTTCTATATACTATGCCTTTTTGATGAAGACAAAAAAGAAGAATAACTGGCTTTGGGGGTGTGGGTGGGTAAGGGGGAGAGCTGCTATGTCCTACCTTTAACTCATATTGAGTTTGCAGTCTATTAGTCTTGAGATCTTTTTTCACACTGAGTGTTACCTAACCCTATTTCATACATGTACAACTGATTTCCAAAACTTAACTATAGGACATCATAGTCATTCCTACTCAATTTCATCTTACTATATTTGCTCCTATAAATAGTACTTCAAGATCTCTCTGGACCCTGTGTCATTAGTGTCAACTAATGTGCTAGCTTTCCATCTCCAGTCTGAGCTACTGGCAGAGTTGATAAACATGCCTTTATCCAAGTCTGTGCTAGGTTCTAGGGATACATTCCAAGAGTTGGTGATGTAACCAGCTTCTCCTACCCATTACAACATCTAGCAGCAAATTCTCTCTAATCAGTTACATGGTTATTGTGATTACTGTGTCACTAGAGGAATAACCAGAACCAGTCATCTAACTCATCTACAATCCAAAGGGGTTTATTGAAGGATATAATGCATCAAGCTAGATCTTTAATGGATTAGCAAACATGGGGAAAGCAACTGATGCCAGGGCCCCCCTGGATGGTTCCAGGTAAGGGTGTGCTCCTCTCAGCCTATCGAGGGCCTGGTCCCATGCCAACCAGAGGCATGCTGATACCAGCCTTCCTACAGGGAGAAATTCACACATCAATAGTATTTTGAATCATGAGATGGATCACAGCAATCATACAAGGTGCTGGACAATTGAAATGTCACCCAGAACTAAGTCACTGGCAAAAATGTTGAGCACAGAGACAAGGACAAATGCCTGAAGACCTTGTACAAAGTTGACATTGATGCATGAAAGATTGCTTTCTGGGTTGTATCATTCTACCACCTGAAACCACCTTTTGGTATCTTTATTGTTTGGAAGGCTATTAAGTGCCTTACTGAAATCCAGTTATGCTATGTCTATGTTCTTCTGAACTATCAGTACCTGGCTATTTCAGTGGATCTGGGTTCTCCTTAATGGGAGTATTCCCTCTAGCCATGAAGATCATAAGCCATCTATACGTTATCCTGTTACTCTTGTCCATTACTTTAAGTAAATCATCCATGGGAATCCATGTAACTTGCTGGTAGGCTTCCTATAAATTTCTTGACATTATATTATATATGTCCTGCTGGAGCTGTGAGTTGCCCATCTATTTTCCTTCACTCCCACCAGCCCACCTCCTTTTATTTTTAATGTTATATCTGTTATTCAATTTCTCACTGCTAAAATGTTCCAGCTGTGGCTACATGGTTAGGTACTAGGTGGTACAATGGATAGAGAACCAAGTATGGAGTCAGGAAGACCTGAATTCAAATCCAGCCCCAGACATTTACTAGGTATGTGACCCTGTGCAGGTCACTTATCTGTTTTTATCTCAGTTTCCTCTTCTGTAAAACGGGGATGATGATAACACCTTTCACTCAGGATTGTTGTGAGGATCAAATGACGCAACAATTATAAAGTACTTGGCAAGGAGCCTGGCACATAGTAAGAGTTATATAAGCATTAGCTATTATTAAGTGTTAACTATTAGATGGATGGCCCAAAGCGCTGTTCTACATATATATATATATATATATATATATATATATATA
>NW_027187358.1:7798248-7800297 GCF_028583685.1 Petaurus breviceps papuanus | reverse complement strand
ATATATATATATATATATATATATATATATATATAACAGACAGATGCTATAGATGGGGCAGCGGAAAGTGTCAGACTTAAAGTTATGAAGACCTAAATTTCAACCCTGACTCGAGACACTTCCTAGCAGTCTGATCCTGGGCAAGTGACTTAACCTCTCCCATCCTCAATTTTCTCATCTGCACAATAGGGATAATATCTCACAGGGTTGTTACAAAACTCAAATAAAAGAACATGGAGACATGTTTTGCAAATCTTAAAACACTATATAAATGCTAATTATTACTGCTGTTGTTTTGATGGTTATAGTCTGTAAAATGGGCCCAGAATTGACTAGGAGGACATTTGGGAATTTATGCTGCTTTTAATGACCAAAAGCTTCTCCCTAAAAATGAAACACTGTCTCTTTAACACTATTCTTCCCTGGTAATACGGTGACTGTGAACCAATAGAAAAACCCTGTCAAGGGAGGAAATTAGGTTAGTCTGCCATGACCTGGTCCTGATGAACTCATGCTGACTCATAGGAATTACTACTTCCTGTTCTAAATGTCCATAAACCTTCCCTATAACAAGTTTTAGGATTTTTACAGAAATTACTGCCAAATTCACCAGTCTGTTATTTGGAGATCCACACTTCATTTTGTATTTATAGGGAACTTTAGACCTTCAGAGGTCTAAAGTGGACTTCTGCAAGGTCACATATAGAGTGGCGACTGTGGAAAGTAATATGGCATAATCCATAGAGACTGCCCGACTTGGAGACAGGATATTGAGCTTGAATCTGGCATCAAACGCTTCCTAGCTTTGTGATTATGGGCAAGATACTTTACCTGTAAGAGACTCAGTTTTCTTATCTGTAAAATGAGAACAATAATACCTAGTGCTCAGGATTGTTGAGAGGAAAGCCCTTTTCAAATTTTAAGCTCTCGGCGTGGCTAGGTGGCACAGTGAATAGAGCATTGGCCCTGGAGTCAGGAGGACCTGAGTTCAAATCTAGCCTCAAACACTTAATACTTACTAGCCGTGTGACCTTGGGGAAGATACTTAACCCCAATTGCCCTTGCAAGAAAAAAAAGATATCAAATTTTTTTTGCTTTTTTTTTAAGGCAATTGGGATTAAGTGACTTGCCCAAAGTCACATGGCTAGTAATTGTGTCAAGTGTCTGAGGCTGGATTTGAACTTAGGTCCTCTTGACTCCAGGGCCAGTGCTCTATTCACTGCGCCACCTAGCCACCCAATGATATAAAATTTTAAGCCCTGTTAGGGACAGTGGTGTAGCCTAGGCTGAAATCCAGGCAGCCCAGGCAGGGCTATTTTCACTTATTAATCACCCACATCCTATATGCTCCTAAAGTGTTCTAGACACCTAGGAAGAATATGGAAAAGATGACAGAAAGGATATAGTTGCTTCCCTCAGAGAGAGAATCCCAATCTAGTTGGGGAAATGGAGTGGGAGGAAGCCACACTTATGAAGCCAATGAAATAGTAATTACTCCTATTCAAGATTCTGTGGGGTGGCCTGTGAGTGTAAACGTTCAAATGAGGCAGATCAGTGATGGGTAGAGCAATGGGGGAAGGCTTCATGGAGAAGGTGAGAGTCAGCTAGCCTTTGAAGAAAGGGCAGGATTTAAACAATCAGAAAAGAAGGTTGTTTGTAGCCTAACTAGCATAACCCCCTACCTCAGTGAACCGGCTTCTTTTGTGATGTCGTTAAAGAACTCAGCTTCTTCATTTCCAGTGGTTTGCTGTGAAATGGAGTCTGTGGAGACCCAATGCTAAGCTAATACCTCAAGGATAACAACAGTAATAGCAGTGATAATAGCCAGCATTTATATAATACTTTAAAGTTTGCAAAGTGCTTTACAAATATTATCTTATTTGATCCTTACAACAACCCTGGGAAGTTGGTGCTATTATTATCCTCAAGAAAACAGAGATTCAGTTGCCTAGGGTCACACAGCTAGTATGTGTCTGAGAAATCAGGTCTTCTTGACAAAAAAGAAGGAAGGAAGGAAGGAAGGAAGGAAGGAAGGAAGGAAGGAAGGAA
>NW_027187358.1:7720456-7798238 GCF_028583685.1 Petaurus breviceps papuanus | reverse complement strand
GAAGGAAGGAAGGAAGGAAGGAAGGAAGGAAGGAAGGAAGGAAGGAAAGAAGGAAGGAAGGAAGAAGAAAGGAGAGAAGGAGGAAAAGAAGGAGGGAAGAAAGGAATGAAGGAAGGAAGAAAGGGAAGGAGAGAGTAAGGTTACACAGATACACAAATATTTATGACAGAACTTTTTCTGTAATAGCAAAGAGAGCAGCATGACATGATGGACAGTGTTGAACTTGGAATCAAGAAAACCTGGGTTTCATTCTGCCTCAGATGCTTACTGGCTGTATGACCTTAGAAAAGTCACTTGACCTCTGCCTGCCTGTTTTATCATCTAAAAAATGAGGGATTGGGCTTCTAAGTCCCTTCCAGCTCTAAATCTATTACCCTATGTTTCAAAGGATGGGAAATAGAATAGATGTCCATCATGTGGGGAATGACTAAACAAATGGTGGAACATGAACATGATGGAATATTTCTAACCTGTAAGAAATAATGAATAGGAACAAAAGGAAAGTATGGGAAAACTGATATGAACTAATGCCAGGGAGAGTAAGCCGAATCAGGCAAATCCATGACTACAACAAAGTAAACACGGAAAGAACAAAAAACAAATTTAAAGCCATGCAGTTATAATGATCAAATCTGGTTGAGAAGAAGAGAGGAAAACATGTGGCTTCTTCCGTTTTTTTTTTGCAGAAGTGGGGTATGAAGTATGAATATGAGTATGAAGATACACACACATATTTGTAGATGTGTACACATATATGGACATATACACATATACGTGGGGGCTGCTAGGTGGAGCAACGAAACAAGCACTGACCTGGAATAGAAAGACCTGAGTTCAAATACAGCCTCAGACACTTACTAGCTGTGTGACTTTGGGTAAGTCACTTAACTTGTTTGCCTCGGTTTCCTTGTCTGTAAAATGAATGCAGGAGGAAACAGCAAACCAGTCCAATATCTTTGTCAAATAAAACTCCAAAGACAGAAATAACTGGCCGTGTAACCTTGAGCAAGTTACTTAACCCCAATTGCTTAAAAAATTTATATATACATACTTTGGGGTGGCTAGGTGGTGCAGTGAGTAAAACGCCAGCCCTGGAGTCAGGAGAACCCGAGTTCGGTTCCGGCCTCAAACACTTAACACCCACACAAAAAAACTAGCCTTGTAACCTTGGGCAAGTTACTTAACCCCAATTACCCTTCAAAAGGCAAAAAAAAAAAAAACAACTCCAAAGGGGGTCATGAAGAGTCAGACACAACTGAAATGACTAAACAACAACCGTAAAACCATACATACGTATGCATATGTGAATGTATGTATGTAAACATGTATACATGCATTAGATTTGGTTAATGTCCTGATTAGTTTTGCTGAATTTCTTTTATCTATCTCTTTTTTATTCTTTGTTTCAGGGGGAAGTTCTCTAGGAAGGGGAAGGGATATATTAGAAAATAAAGTAATTTTTTTTTAAAATGAGGATTTTTAAATGAGTCAATAATCTTCCACGTGACACCCAGAAAGGAGTAAAGAGTAGTTAAAGGCCCCATTTTCTGTCTCTCCAAGATAACACACCTGCCTCACAAAGCTTTTCATTTCCCCTAACTACTAATGCCATCCTTTCTTAATTCCCTTCTTATTTCTTTTGTAAAAAATTATCCATGTAAATATTGGCTCCTGTGGTAGGATGGAACCTTTTTGAGAAAGGGGACCATTTGATTTTTTGATCTCCAGTGCCTAGCACAATACCTGCGTTTAATAAATACTTATTAATGATTAATTGGTTGAATCCAGCTTTCTAATGTAAGAAGTCTAGAAACTCCCCGTCTTTCTAAACCTCTTTGTTACTCAGTTCTTGCCAACATAATATCTTCTGTCTCATACAGGCTGGAAAGCAGCAAACTGTATATAAAAATTTCCCTTCCTCTTTTCCCCTCCCCTCAAAAATCCCCCATTTTCTTCTGGCAAACTAACCTCTATCCAAATAAATTAATGAGATAACATGGTATAGTACAAAGAGCACAGGTCTTCAAGGGAGAAGACCTGTGTGTGAGTCCCAGTTTGGACAGCAGCTGAGAGCTCTTAGGGTAAAGTACCCAACTTATCCAAATATCATTTTCCTTATTTATAAAATGGGGGATGTGGTCTGACCATTTCATATGATTGCTGTGAGAAAAATGCCTTGCAAACTTTTAAACCTATGGGAAAATGGGCTATAATAAAGATGGCCAGTTCTGAAATGCCTCTTCCCTTCTGCCCCTCTGTCCTTTTCTTGCTTCCATGTTCAAATTTAAAATTATGCAAGAAATTTCAGTTGGCTGAGGCATTCATGACATTACAGAATAAAAAGAACAGAATCTTAGAATCAGAAGGGGTCTCAGAGACCAGCCAGGGTGCACTTGAGGATCTAGAGAACGATGTGTGCCCTCAAGGCCGCAGGTTCTCTAACCCTGCTAGACCTAGTCATCACTGAACAATAACCCTACCCACAACATACCCAACAAGTGGTTGGACCTCCAGTGAAAGAAAAACCAATGGGGGATGGAGCACAGTCAGCCCCTGGGTACTTCTAATTACTCGGAACCATATATCAAACCTCTTTCACTTCCTCTTGCTGCCCAAGATCTGCCCTCTGGGCCAAGAAAAACAAATGCAATGCTCTTCCCAAAAACAGTCCTTCAAAGACTTGAAGATAGTTCTCATGGATTTCCCTTCTCTCCTCCCCAAAGAATCTTCTATTTTCCAGGATAAACTGACATAGTTTTTTTCTTTTTTTTCTTTCTTCATTTTTTTTTTGGAGGGGAGAAGGCAAGGCAATTGGGGTTAAGTGACTTGCCCGAGGTCACACAGCTAGTGTCAAGTGTCTGAGGTCACTTGAACTCATGTCCTCCTGATTCCAAGGCTGGTGCTCTCTATTCACTGCGCCACCTCGCTGCCCTTAAACTGACATCGTTTTTAAAAATCCCTCATCGGATAAAGCCTGTCTGGAGATCCTTCACCTTCTTGGTTCTTGGTAATCCTTCTCTTTTTATTTTAAAGCTTGTCAATGTACTTCCTAAAAGTTTTGTTGCTGTCCAATCATGTCTGACTCTTTTGTGACCCTATTTGGGGTTTTCTTGGAAGAGGTACTAGAGTAGTTTGCTGTTTGTTGGCAGCAGTAATGGAGGGATTTGCAATTTCCTTTACTAGCTCATTTTACAGAAGAGGTAACCGAGGCAAACAGGGTTAAGTGACTTGCCCAGTGTTACACAGCTAGTAAAAGTGTCTGAGGTCACATTTGAACTCAGGACAACCAGTCTTCCCTCTTTCTATTGCACCACCTAACTGCCCTCCCAAAATGCAACTGAATACAAATATTCTAAATCAACAACAACCAGAGTGGCCCTATCACCACCCAGTGGCACAATGAATAGAGAGCACTGGGTCTGTAGTCAGGAAGACCTGAGTTCAAATCAAAACTCAGATACTAGTTATGGGATAATAGACAAGTCATTTTGCCTCTGCCTGCCTCAGTTTCCTCATCAGTAGAATGGAGCTAATAATGTCCCCTCCCTCTCAAAATTGTTGTGAGGATCAAATCAGATTGTATACATAAAGTGTTTACTTAGCACAGTATTTAACATATAGTAGGCACTTAATACGTGCATGTTCCCTTCACCTTGCCTCGGAAAATATGCCTTTATTGATGTCACCCAAGATGGTAACTTTTGGGGCTGCCATATCACTAATTATTCATAGAGAGCTTATACTCTACTAAAACTGCTAGATCTTTTCACGCAAATGACTGTTATGATGTAGTCATACTTGGTCCATCTTGTAATTGGGAAGGATTTTTTTTTTTTTTGCCTTTAAAAACAGCCAAGCGCAAGATTTTACATTTATTTGCATTAAATTGCATCTTCTTACTGCTAGAATCATAGCTCATCATTCACATCTAGTCTGTCAAAATCTGTTTTGGATCCTGACCTCAATATGTCAGGTATTCCTCCTAGTTTCATGTCATCTGTAGACTTGACAAGGATGCCTCCCAATTACCTTGTGTTCCTTTTACACATACTTGCACGTAGGGCTGTGTTGGTAAATGTTTAACCACCAGATCTCCAAAAACAGCTAGGTGGCACAGTGGATAGAGTGCCAGGTCTGAGGTCAGGAAGACTTGTGTTCATGAATTCAAATTGAGCCTCAGACTTCCTAGCTATGTGACCCTGAGCAAGTCACTTAACCCTGTTTGCCTCAATTTCCTCCTATGTAAAACAAGCTGGAGAAGGAAATGGCAAACCACTTTTTGCCCAGAAAACCCCAAATGGGGCCATGAAAAGTTGGAGAGGATTGAAAAATTACTCAATAATAATCAACAACAAAAATGTATGCAGAACACACTTTTAAATTTAATATGCTTCATGAACTTGTTATTCATCAGTTTCTTTAGTCTAAAATATCAATGAAACAAGAAATCAAGCCCTAATTTGTGGTATTTATCAATTTTCTGGGATAAATGTTCAAATTGAATATTTAATAATCAGTTCTCACCAGTCAATCAACTTACTATGTACCTGGCACTATGCTTCGTGTTGGGAAAATGCATAAAATGCAAAAAGAAAGGTAGTCTCTATACTCAAGAAGCTTATATTCTGGGGGCGGCCACGTAGCACAGCGAGTAAGAGCACCGGCTCCAGTATCGAGATGACCTGGAGATCTAATCTCAGGCTCAGACACTTAGCACCCACCCAGAAACACCTGGCTGTGTAACCTTGAGGAAGTTACTTAACCCCAATTGCTTAGGGGTGGCCAGGTGGCTCAGTGAGTAAGAGCACCAGCTCCAGTGTCAGGATGACCTCGATTGAATCCCAGGCTCAGATACTCAGCACTACACCCAGAATAACTGGCCGTGTAACCTTGAGCAAGTTACTTAACCCTGATTGCTTAAAAAAAAAAAAGCTTATATTCTTTTTTTTAAAAATTCTTTTAAATTCATTTTATTTTTGATTTATGGAATAAAACAGGCATTTCCATAACATGGTACAATAAAAAGACGATTGTACATGAAACTGCAAATCTATTATGTATAACTTGCTATACTTTTAAAATACATAATACAATTATCATGCAAAGACATGGAAATTGTGGGGATGCCCATCAATTGGAGAATGGCTGAACAAGTTGTGGCATATGATTGTGATGAAATACTACTGATATAAGAAATGATTAGCTCGATGATCATAGAAAAACATGAAGAGACTTGCATGAAATAATGAAGAGTGAAATGAGCAGAACCAAGAGAACATTGTATACAGTAACAGCAAAATTGTTTTTAGAAGGACTTTGAGTCACTAAGTCATCTTGACTATTATAATTACCCGAATTAACTACAAAGGATATAATAAGAAAGATGCTATCTGCATTCAGAGAAAGAAGTGATAAAAGAAGTGTGTACAGAATGATTTTACGTAGATATACGTATTTGTGTCTAATGGTGGCCATCTCTAGGATGGGGGAATGAAGGGAAGGAAAAAAGGCGGGGGGGGGGCAGTTTACATTCTAATGGGGAAGAGGACATATATGAGAAAGCTGAAAAGGGGTAGGGAGAGAGAAGATACCCTGAAGAGTCATGATGGAGAAATTCAGGACAGTGCAGCTGCCTGTATGTGTGTATGCTGTGTCCCCCCCCCGCACCCACCCACCCACACACACACACACACTGTAAAATCCTTACATACAGGGACTGGTTAATTTCTCTCTTTATGTTCCCAGCTCCTGGCAGTGTCTGGCATGCAGTGGGCATGGAATAACTGCTTGTTGATTGATTGACTAAATGAGGCCCAAAGATATAAGCGACTTGCCCAGAGTCTGAAGGTTACTAAGTGCTAGCAAGCACCAGAGCAGGTTTCCTGACTCCACATATAGGGCTCTTTCCACACATCAGATTTTATAGGTGGGAGGGACTCCCTGTTAATTAGACACAGACGGGCTGGTTGGGAGCTAGAGAGCTAATGGTCACATTTTCCAACAGGGCCAGCAAAATTGGAGAAGTTCCAAACCTGGGGCACCAACTCTGGGTGAGCTGACCTCTTTATCTGCGTCCTGATGCCTACTCTTGAGCTAAGCTGTTCTTGACTTGAGTTGTTAAAAGTTGTGAGGAAACAGGCATTAACGCCCACTTGCAGAAACTGTCCCTTTTGCTAACAGCAAGTTAATCGGGGTGCCAGATGTCATTATCTGATGATGACTACTGGTGCCCTTCCTGCGGAATCAAACAGCTCCACAGTAACTTTGATTTCAATAAGCCACCCTCCCCTACTTCACTCCTCACCCTTTTGGCTAAGGAAACCTTCTCTGGGGACATTTTTTTTTCCAGGAAACCCACCCCCACTGGCCTCATTTTTCTAGGTGAAACTGACATGTGAAGGTGAAGGTTGTGTGTGTGTACATATGCACAAAACGGTCTGACAAAATTCATGTGATAGAAATAGTTGAATTCAAAGACTCAGGTAGAGGGAGATGGGAGGGGAATTATTATTATTATTTTTTATTAACCTAATGCCAAGTAACTGATTGAACTGAGATTTTTACTTTTCTACTGGTGGTGTCTTGGTGTTTGTGTGTGTATTCACAGCTTCAGGCCCCACTTAACAGATAAAAAACAACTGAGGCTGAGAAAAGTTGGGTCACTTGTCCAGGGTCACACAGTGTCTGAGGCAGGATTTGAACTCAGGTCTTCTCTGTTTCATCACTTTGCTTCCTCACAAAGACAGACCCAAATTTCTGCCATGCCTGGATTTTTGTTTTGATAGCAGCATTTCACAGCTTAAGGCAGAATGGTATTGTCCTCCAATATGGAATCAGGATAAAGAAGGGTAGAGAACAAGGAGAGGACCCTGCCCTTGGCATATTGTTTAACTTCCTTATATCACAGTTTTATAGTCTTGTCAGATTGAGTGCTAGAAGAAATCCTCAAGAACAAGTCCCAAAGCCCTCATTTTATAGATGAAGAAACTGACACTCAGGGAAAGGAAGAGTAATTTGCCCACAGTCACCGGGTTACCAGACATCCGAGCCAGTATTTGATAAAAGGTCCTTCTCACCCTGAATGTAGTGTTCTCCACTGCACCACATTGCCTCTCCTATGTCAAAGTGGGTGGAAGGAGGGGATCTCAAAAGTTCCCTTCTAGATCCAACATTCTAAGGTTCTAAGTTGACTTCAAAAAGTTAGGGCTGTCCCTCTGGACATCTCCTTTTCTCCCAGGTCACTTGTACTAAGAGAAAGCCAGTCTTTCCATTGAGATTCCTACATCCAGAGAAGACATGCTTGACTAAGTGTCCAAGAAGCAGAGGGGCAGCCAAAGTGACCCCAGAATTTCATCTCCTCTTAGATTCCTCCCCTTCTACTCATTGGTGTTGAGAGCTTTTTTGCAAATGTATGAGCTTGCGTTTTCCCAAAATAGGGAACAGCTTGGGTTCTTTCCCTGAAACACAACACCCAATCCAGTCAATACAGCGTGATCTCATTCTGCCCCAACTGGGAGAATGAGAAATGGTCTGTGAATTTCTCTCCTTCTCTCTGTCAAAATAAGAGCAGAAAAAACCACACCTCTGCAAAAGTGTTTTCTTTCAGCCTTTATTTGCACACATGCTGTATAATTATGGTCAGCAAGAGGGCATTTTCCATGCCCGCACACACGGTATTTTCCACACAAAGGTTTATGCTGGCGTGAGGCCCACCTACGAGCTATTTACTTGTGTGGGGTATAGAAAATGTCCAGTGAGACCCAAATGAATTATTTACATGTGCGCCTCTAATAGAAGATGGCATCTTATTTTCACGCCCCCTTTTCTCTTTCCCAGATAAATAGTTTATTCTGACCTGCTTGCCTTTAGACTTTCAGTATGGGACTGGGAGGGGGAGCAGTATCATTCAACTCCTAATGTTCACGTTAACATTCTTCTGCCTGGCATTCAAAGGTGTCCTTGGGTCTGGACCTATTCTTTCTATCAAACATTTTTCACTACTGTCCTGTAGGTTTTTTCTACTCCAGCCAGGGCCATACTTCATTGTTCACCAGGAGGGGGAGGCATACCAAAGCGCATTCCCACCTTGGTACTTTTGTTCTAATTGATATTCAACAAATATTTATTAGTGACCTACTAGGCACAAAGAATTTTTCTTAGTCTATTGCCCCTGCTTAGAATGCTACTCTCCACTCTTCGACTTTTCTAAATGTTACCTGTCCTTCAAGGCCCATTTCAAGTTCCATCCCCTACATGAAGCCTTCCCTGACCATTCCAGCCCACTTCTCTCCTTTCTAGAAACTCAACCAATCAATCAACAAGTGTTTATTACACACCTACTATGTGCTAGGCACTGTGTAAGTCTGTTGGAGATACAGACAAGTGAATGGATATATTCATCTCCGGTAGCCAGACAAGTTGGTCCAAATGATGACATGAATTTGTTCTGCTAGCCCTGGGAATAAATCAGTCGTTCCATCCACAGTCTTCACTGAACACTTCCTATTTGTTCAAGCCTGTGCTAAGCACATGAAGGGGATAAGAGAAGAAGGCAAGCTACTGTCCAGTTGAATTGGGCAGGCAATGTGATACTACAAGCAACCACCAAGCTATGAAGAATTTTCTTGTGTGACTGATTATCTTGGTTACAGGAGAAAGGGGAAAGCTTAACATGGGCTAAAGCAGTCAGGAAAAGGTTCATTGGATAGGTGGGGTCTTCAGGTGTCCTTGAAAGACAGGAGAGGGGGGAGGTGGCATAGAATAATGTAGCTCTAAATAACAAATTCAATAAATCATAAAACCCCAAGTAGTTAGGTAGTGTAGCTGGACTTGGAGTCAGAAAGACATTTAAAAGCTGTGTGACCCTGAGCAAGTCACTTAACCCTGCTTGCCTCAGTTTCCTCATCTGCAAAAGAAACTGGAGAAGGAAATGGCAAACAGCTCCAGTATCTTTACCAAGAAAACCACAAATAGGGTCATGAAGAGTTGGACACAACTGAATGCCTGAACACCAACAACAAATTATTTAGCCCTTTGATATCACCTAAATAGCACTCATCAATTAACATCAATTAGCTTTAATAAAGAGGTATTTACTGAAAAGTTCTAGCAAGGATCAAAGTACAACCCTTCAGAAACTGAGAGGGATACTATCTCCCCTTGATATTCTCCCCCAGTCCCTTGGGGCAGCATATTCAATTTTTTAATGTAATTTTAAAAATGTTTAATTTGTGGAATAAAGCAAGCATTTCCATAACACAGTAGAATAAAAAATGGATAAAAAAAATGAAACTGCAAATCTATTATGTACAACTTGCTATTCTTTTAAAAGATATAATAAAGTTATCTGTAATTTTTTTCTTTTTTTTCCCTCTCCACTCCCCAGCCTAAAAATGGCTACCATTAGACACAAATGGGTATATATATGAATAATTATTCTAAATACTTCTATTTATCAATTCTTTCTCTAGATGGAGCATCTTTCTTCATATGTCCTTTATAGTTAATTTGGGTATTTATAATATTCAGATTTAAAGCAGCAACTTCAAAATATTTTCAACTCTCAGTTCATTCACTTCTAGGTGGAGCATAGCTGACGGACAGATTGATATCTTGCTTGTGGAACATAGTGTGTCAGAAACCTGGAATACTGGTGACTCTTAAGTTTTGATGCTCACAAGGTTGTAGCCTGGTTTATTCCACCTCCAACACTTATTCACCTAAGAGCAGGAAAAAAAGAAATACAACTGAGACATAAGAAATAGCAGTGCTGTGCATTCAAGGTCACATACTGACCCAAGTCAGAGGAGTGAGCTGCTGTCACAACCTTTCTCCCCACCATGATGCTTACAGCATTTCTTGCTTCACTCACCACCAGGAAAGAGAGAGATTAAGTTTCTTCGTTGGAATTTTTTATATTCAGTTTCACTTGTAGATCAGTAGCTAATTAAAAACCTTTTTTAATGAAGTAGAAAGCAGAAAAGGAACAGTCACTGGAAGGATACCTGTGCATGTCTGCTGTAGAGAGAGGCAGGTCCACACCACTACACATCATCACACACTTTCAGAAATAGACACACCAAACTCCATCCCTGGGTCAGCAATATGGGTCAGTCCCGCTCACCTGTCTCTGTGTTATAAGAAATATCTTTCCTTTCTTTTTCCTATTATTCTTTTTGCAGAGTTTCTTCTAATGGAAAGAAGGTGATGAAAGGTTCTAAAGGTTGTTATAAGCACATGTCAGTGTCTTCTGTGAATGAGGGGATAGAATAAGGAGATGCTAAAATGCTGAGAGATGCAGAAACCTGACATCTAGGGACCAAGTCAATGCACATTACATGACATAAATACATTTTGGTAAACTCATGATTTAAGAAAAAATTATTTTGAAATATAGCCAGTCTTTTACAATACATCTACTATGTTATTGTTTTCCATTAGCCACACATGTACAACCTATACTGAACTGCTTGTCCCCCCAGTGGGGGTGGGTGGCAGGGGGGGGAAGGGAATAAATCTGGAATTGAAAGTTTTAAAATCAAATATTCAAATATATATATATATGTGTGTGTGTGTGTATATGTATATATATATATATATATATATATATACTATTATTAATACCATCTTACATGTAATTAAGAAAAAAGATATACAGGCACCGAGGCATAGAGATCCACTGGAAAAGTTGAAACGGGTATGGGAGAAAATATGGGAGAGAGCAGATTGGAGGTGGGGATATCCTGTGGGACTGCTGTTTTGGGGGGATGGGTGGGGGAAAAACGGGGAGAAAATTTGTAACTCAAAATCTGGTGGAAACGAATGATGTAAATCAGCAGTTAATAAAGCATTTAAATGTAAAAAAAAAAAAGAAAAGAAAAAATTATTTAAGTGGCTGCTCACATCCCTGTCATTTCTGGCTGGGAGAATGTTGTGGAGATGGTAAAGACCTAGAAGGGAGTCTCTCAGTAAGATGCCTTCCTCCATTCCCCCCCTCCCACACACATACACACATAAGACTGGGACTAATTCCAGACCCAAAACATTTGAATGCAGTTTATCATACCCCCTTCAGATCACCACTTGAACATCTAGAAATTCCTTCTCTTCTAGGGAATACCCTAGCAGTGTGCCTCTAAAATGGGGGGAAGGGGCTCAAAGTTAGACTTTGGGGGAACACAAAATCTCTTAAAGAGTGGGACTTCCACAGCCACAGGAAAATCTTCAAAGGTAAAGCCCAGGGCAATGTGAACTCTGGAAAGGGGATGCTCCAATGGGAACTTTGTGGAGGGAAAGCAGCTACTCTGAGCAAGGAGCAGGGGTGGGGGTTGAAGTAGAGACCCCCTACCATGGCCTGTTTGATTCCTGGAAAGCCTAATTAAATTATCCTTATCAGAATGCCTCTGAACTTAACAAAGCAGATAATCAGTTCCAGAACCAGATACTGTGTGTGGGGCCAAAATTATTTTACTTCAAAAAATTGGAGCCTGAAATGAGAGATGTTTGGGTAATGGAAAACATGGTCCCTCCCTGGCCTCTGCGCCCTTTTACCCCCAACCTACACCTGAGACACCCCAAACCATCTGGCCCATGAGGCTAAATGAGTTCTTAGCACCCATCTCCAGGCTCTCCCAGAAAAAAAGCAGTCTTTCTTTTCACAACCAAGTCCCTCTTTACATTATGGCTTTCTCAGTAGCTACATACTCCCAGAAAAAAGGCTTAATATATGGGACTTCCTAAAGAGTAATGGGCTGAATCCAAAAAGATAAAATTTGCTGGGATAAATGTAAAATTCTTTCCTTTGGGTAAAAAAAGAAAAACTTCACATACCTTTTTTGTGGTGGCAAAAACAAAATGATATTACAATCTGATTCGGAACTGATTAGATGACTAGACAGGGAATGATTATTAGTGACTCAGTCAGTAAGCCAACAAATATTTATTAAATGCCTACTATGTGCCAAGCACTGTGCTAAGCACTGGGGAAATTTGAAAAAGAAAGACAGTCCCTGCCTAAAAAAGCTTACATTCTAATGGCAAAATAAAATAAAATAAAATAACCTACAAAAGGTAGCTGAAAGGAGAACGAGTGGGGAAGAGATGTTACCTGGCACAGGGGATGATGATGGAGAAGTCAAAGGAGTGCAATTGGGTAGAAAATGAAGAGAACCTTGTTCTGGGTGCCCTCCTTAAATGGAGGTTCTGGGATGAGTGCTCCACTATGCCCTCCAATCAGAGGACCCTCAGGGTTCTGTGTCACCATGACCAGAAGGCTCCAATGGCTTTTGTGTTAGTTAACATTCTTATCCATGAACATTTTATTCCTCTAAGCATAGATGGTATACTTGCAGATGACACAAAGCCAAGAGAGGCAGCTAACAATACATTGGGTGACATAATCAGGATCCATAAAGACTTTGAAAAGCTAGCATAATGGGCTGAGTTTAATAAGATAAAATTCAATATGGATAAATGTAAAAGTTTCACATGTGAATACAAAAAATCAATTTCACAAGTATAAAATTAAGGAATCATAGATAAAAAGCAGTTGTTCAGAAAAGGAGATTGGGATTTTAATGGACAAAAGTTCAACGTGAACCAGCAATCTAATGCAGAAGCCAAAAAAGACATGTTCTTGAGCCACACTAAAAGTATGAAATGTATTAATTAATATATTATTATAAATTAGTATTATTCATATTAATTTAGTATTATAAATTAGTCTTATTCACATTAATTAATGTTATAACAAATTATAAAATAATGAATGTGACAAATATTAATTCAGTTGTTCTTCATAGCAACAACCCTAAGAGCTAGATGTCATTATTATCTTCATTTTATAGATGAGAAAACTGAAATAAACAGAGGTTAAGTGACTTGTCCAGGGTCACAGAGCTAGTAGCTATCTGAGGTTGAATTTTAACTCAGACCTTCCTGATTCCAGATTCATCTTTGTTCCACGTATCTCTCAGCAGTGGGGAGGTTATGGTACCATTATACTTCACCTTTATCAGACCTCTTACTGTCTTCAGTCCTGGGTACTAAGGTTCACAAAGGACATCAATAAACTGAAGAGGAGGACAGCCAGGGTGGTGATATATGAGTATTTTTTTTAAAGAAAAGGAGTGTGTCTCTGCTGGAGAAAAGGATATCCAGAGGGGACATGATAGCTCTTTTTAAGTATTTGAAGGATTGTAAAGTGAAGGAGATATTAGGTTTATTCTGTTGGATTTCAAAAGGCTGAACCAGGAGCAATGGAAAGGATGTAACAAGAAGCCAGAAAAACCCTTCCAAACAACTAAAGCTGCCCCATAGTTGTATGGGCTGCCTCAGGAGGTTCAGGGCTCTTCCTCCTTGGGAGTCTTCAAGCAGAGGCTGGATGAACACTTGTAGAGATGTTTTTTGAGTATGGGTTAGACTGGATGGCAGCTACTGTCCCTCCCAACCTCAAATGCTGTGATTCTCTGATAAAACAGAGGAGAGTAAGAGAAATGGAAACCATGCCATAAGACAAAATACGTTGAAGGAATTGGAGATGCTTAATCTAGAGAAAAGAAGATATGAGGAGAGGCAGGACTTCTTTTCAAATGTCTGAGGGATTGTTGTTATGTAGGGATTTTCAACTTATCCTACTTGACCCTAGAAGAGAGAACCAGGAGCAAGAGGTAACATTATTTATAGGGAAATTGATTTTGTGGACTGAGAAATGCTTGGCAGGTCCTGGTTATAGTAATACATATATACATACATATACATATATATGTTGGTGTTGAATGGTAGCCATCTCTAGGGGGAAGGGAGGAAAAAAAGAAATTTACACGATAATTTTGTTGTATATTTGAAAGGAATAGCAAGTTGTACATAGCAGATTTGCAAGTTCATGTGCAATCACCTTTTTTATTGCACTGTTATGGGGGAGTAAACTATAAAGGACACATGAAGAAAGACATTACATACAGAGAAAGAACTTATAAATAGAAGTATGTATAGAATAATTTTACATATGTATACCTATTTGTGTCTAATGGTAACTGTCAGGGAGAGGGAGGGAAAGAAGGAAAAAATGTATATAATTTTGTTGTATATTTGAATGGAATAGCAAGTTGTGCATAGTAGATTTGTGGTTTGATGTATAATCATCTTTTTTATTGTACTATTTTATGGAAATACATGTTTTTATTCCATAAATTAAAAATAAAAAATTTTAAAAAGGAAAATAGAGAAAAGAAGAGATGCTGTCCCTACTCTCATCAAGTTTACAACCAAATAGGGCATCAGATGAAGGGAAATAAATATATAAGAATACACATAATAAACCAGAAAGTCATGGTCATAACCAGATACAGCTGTATAAAAATACAGAGGCATAACCTGCAGAATGTTGTTCTAACCAATATCTTCTCACAATAATATAATTAGTGCATTATAATTAAAACCTTATCCCAATGTCATGAAACCTTATATGTCCTTATTTGGCCAAATGTCTGGTAGGTAGATTGAATGGGCAGCAACAATCCTAGTTGGACCGAATGATGTTATCTCCCCTTAGTGCCAGTCACTGGTTATACTTATGTTGTCAGGAGAATGTATACAGTATGGAAGAACTTACAAGAGTCCTTTTTAAAGCAAGTGTAATATATATACTATAGAGTAGCTAAGTGGAATGGTAGACCTAGAAGATCAGAGTTCAAATGAGACTTCAGATACTTACTAGCTGTGTGATCCTGGGCAAGTCACTTAACCCTGTTTGCCTCAGTTTCTTTACCTGCAAAAGGAGCTGGAGAAGGAAATGACAAACCACTTCAATACCTTTGCCAAGAAAACCCCAAATGGAGTCACAAAGAGTTGGACATAACTGAAAAACAACTGACTGATATATTATTGATTACCATTAGAATTATAGGATTGTAGATTTAGAAGTCAAAAGGACTTAGAGGTTATCTAGTCCAACCCTTCATTTTGAAGAAGGGGACATTTAAGTCCAGATAATTGAAGTTACTAACCCAAGATCAGGAAGCCACTAAGTGAGAATTGAAATTGAAATTCAGGTCTCCTTACTCCAAAATTCAAAATTTTCACCATTGCACCATTTTTGTGGTCCCTAAATGCCAAGCATGATAGTACTATTATAAAAATTATATAGTCTGAGTTCTCTATAAAGACCTATTTTAAGTTTTTAAAATACAAACTTTGTCTACCCAGAAACATACTTCCTATTTATAAAATTTCTTTGCTATATTAACTAATGTTATAATGTTGTTTTAACTAATATTGTGTTTTTGCAAACTAGTTAATGTTAGTCAGGGGAAAATGTGAATATGTCCTTCTTTTATGTATGGATTCATGTAAATGTACACACACAAGTATGTGTGTAAATACATACACATGACTGAAATCACCAAGACTATATCATAAATTCTTATTTGTCATATTGTTTGGGAGATGGGAATTTTACTTAATCCCATAGTCTGACTGAGAGTTACCAAATATATACCATACATGAATGACTGATTTTTAAAGAACTAGTAAATAATAAAAGAGGTAGTATGGGATTTGACCTGGGACACCTAGAATACAGTCCCAGTTCTTCTATGAACTGCCTTCACGGCCTTGGGAAAGTCATGGGCTTTGGTTTCCTGATTAGGAAAATTGAAGATTTATACTACATGATTGCTACTAGCCTTTTCTGTGATCCTTCTTCAGTAATTTAAGCTATTCTTAGTTTCATTTGTGTGGGAAGCCCTTCTGAAAAGTCAGATCATCGTCATTGTTGTCATTGCCACCATTGTCATTGTCATTGTTGTTAGATTGTTTTCAGTCACTTCTTACTCTTTATGATTCCATTTGGAGTTTTTTTTTTTATTTCGTTTGTTTTTGCAAAGATACTGGAGTGGTTTGTGATTCCTTCTTCCAGCTCATTTTACAGATGAAGAAACTGAGGCAAACAGAGTTAAGTGACTTGCTCAGGGTCACACAGCTAATAAGAATCTAGGTCAGATTTGAACTCATGAAGACAAGTCTTCTGACTCTACGACCAGCACTATCCATTGCACCTTTAAGGTTTGCAAATTTCTTCACCTAAACCCTCACAATGACCTGGAGGGAGGAGGTGTGGATGTTGTTATTGTCCTGATTTTATAGATGAGACAATGGAGGCAAAGAGAAGAAGGGGTCACACAGTATCAGCAGCAGGATTTGATTCATAACCCTTCCACACTTTAGCAGGTGACCCTCATGAGTCTCTATGACCACAAGAGTTCATGATTTAGTAGCTACCTTTTCTGATGATGAACCAGAACTACACTTGGCCAGGCTGATCTTCAAAGACCTTGCAGGGTTGACCAGAAATTACACTTCACTGGCAAAGCATTTTAGAATCTAAAATTGGCTCAATGTCCCCATGAGGCACCAGAGGAGGACTTTAATGAAGGCCAGCTATCCTAAGATATACTCAACCAAAAGAGATACTGGAAAGAATTATTATTATTATTTCTTCTCCTCCTTCTATTCTTCCTTCTCTTCTTCTTCCTCTTCCTCCTTCTTTTTTCTCTTCTCCTCTTCCTCCTTTGCCTTCTCTTCCTTCTCCTCCTTTTTTCTTTTTATACATTATACATGCCTTTAATTATGTGAGATAAGGAGAAACTTTCTTCAAATGGGAACCTTCTGGGTGACTGGGTTATGGACAGCTCTCTCTTCTATTGTGCTTTAAGGTGAACAAACCATTCCCCTAAAGAAGAGTTTTCTGTCTCTGGAAAACAGACTCTCCATGTTAGAAGTGGTACAACCAAGTGTGTGCTCAAGCATTCCCATCTCTTGACTGCCCGCTTTGGGAGCATGCTGACATTAGCCACATACCCAATGTTGTTCATTGGCATCAGGGAAGAGACTTCCCCAGCAAGTGTTCTGATGGATAACTCCTGGTGTCTCTGGCATTCTCCCTGTGCAGTTCCCAATGTCCATCACTCACAAGTAGTACATTTTATGTCTACTCTACATTTTCATCTCTTTAAGCAGGGAAGTACAAAAGGCAGAGATAAGGAGAAGAAAGTGTTTTCATTGGCATATTCATTTCATATTAGCTCAATTATTTCCTATCGAAAATGCCATCTTCAGGTCCAAAGTTCACGTTTTAAAAGGTCACTGTTGCTTACCACCTTACCCTGTAATATGCTCATGGACATATTAGGGGACAATTAAGTACCCTGGAACGGAAAGGCCATGAAATGTAGTCAACAGCTCAGACATTACTATTGGAATATTCTTCCTCCAGATTCTTTAGCTTTGGGCATGTTGAAAAATACTGGCAGAATGAAAGGTTTTTTATTTGCTAGAGAAGCAAAGTCCTCCTGTAGTCCTGGTTTCTTTGAGGCAGAAATGGGACCATAATAAAACGTTACCCTATATGAGAAAAAGTGGACCTCGGCTGGAGGTTGCTGCATGTGCACAGTGACACACACACACTCACACACACACACACACACACACACACACACACACACACCTGCAATCAGACTAAAATAAAGCAACTCTAGCTTTGCCCCAGGTCACTGAAATTTAGAGAATATTGACAACATATACTCCTTCAGAAAGTAGATACTAAGTGCTAAGAACAGCATCTAGTTAGTAAAAAATAATGACATTTGTAAGACAGAGATATTTGGTGGTACAGGTCTATTGTGAGAATAAAATCAGGTCAAGTATGTAAAGCACATTCTAAACCTTAAAGCACTATTCAGGGTGGCCTCAAAATCTTAGTGCAGTTTTAGGCTTTAAAACTAAAAACTACAGGAAAACCTTGGGGCCGCTCTGTGTAATTTTGAGTTACTCTCCTTATTGTTTGTTGTAGTTTATTCAGCCTAAACTCCAGGGGCTCCTTATCACCTCCAGGAACAAATACAAAATGCTCTGTCTGGCATTCAAAGCCTTCCATAACTGAGCCCCCTTCTACCTTTCCAGTCTTCTTACACCTTACTCCTCAACATGCACTCTTCAATTCAGAAGCCTTCCATCTCTTGGCTCTAGGCAAGTTCTCTGGCTGTTCCTCAAGCCCAGAATTCTCTCCTTCTTCATCTCCATCTCCAGGCTTCTTTCAAGTCCCCACTAAAATCTCTTCTACTAGGGGAAATCTTTTTCAAACCCTCTTAATTTCAGTGCCTTCCATCCATTGTTTCCCATTTATCCTGTAAATGGCTTGTTTGCCCATATTTGTCTGTTATCTCCTCCATTCATTATAAACTCCTTTGGGGCAAGGGCTGTCTTTTGTTTCTTTTTGTATCCCTAGAACTTAGCTCAGTGACTGCTTGTTGTTGTGGCTGTTTTAATTGAGTTGAGTTCAACTCTTCTTGACCCCTGTATGGGATTTTCTTGGCAAAAATATTGGATTGATTTGCCATTTCCTTCTTCAATGGATTAGGCAAACAGGTTAAGTGATTTGCCCAGAGTCATACAGCTGAGAGAGTCTAAGGCAGAACACCAGTGCTTAATAAGTAGGCACTTAATAAATACTTAATAAATTGACTGACCAACTAAGTACCATAGAGAATTCAGGAGGGGGAAAAGAAAAAGATAATCTCTACCCTCAAGGCTTTGTAGTCTAGCTGATAGATGCATGAAAATTAAGAGCAATAAATAACAGTATCATTAAATCATTAAATTGCAAGATACCAATTATAGGAATTTAGAGAAATAACAGTATCATTAAATCATTAAATTGCAAGATACCAATTATAGGAATTTAGAGAAGGAAGAGATTGGTGTGTTTTAGAGTAATAATAACAATAATAGCTCACATTTCTCTAGTGTTTTATAGGTTACAAGATACTTCCTTTGTTACAACCCTGTGAGATAGATAATGGAGTATTATAATTATATTATAATAAAAACCATCACTTTTTTTACAGATGATGGAATACAGACCATCACTTTTTTACAGGTGAAGAAACTAATCAGTCACACAAAGGCAGAATCAGGACTCAAACCAAAGTATCCTGATTCTAAGGCTTCATGGAATCTTGATTTGACCTTGAAGGATGGGGTAGTGGATGGAAAAAGAAGTTAGAAATGTGGAGAAGTCTGTCAGAGATGCAAAGGCATAGAAAATGTAATTCCAAAATTATGACGTGGTCATAACCATCATTGTTTATCTCCTAAAAAAATATACTTTAAAGAAATTAAAGATTTGGTTTTAGGACTCATTGAGAGGATGCTGACTCTATAAAGCTCAGAAAAATGTCTTAAGTGTACATTGACTTTAGGGACTATGTTGGAGTTCATAGGGAGTGTGAAAGTGAAAAAAAAAATTCTAATAATGGAGACTTCAGGTTGAGGTTAGCAAGAAAATGGCCCAAGGTGGGAGTGGGGAAGAGAGGGAGCAACAGAGGTTGGGGTGGGGAGAGAAGGAAGACTAAAAAAAATTCAACTATTAGTTGAAGTGTCAGATGTCTCTAGGAAGTTCTTAGGAACTAACCTGGAGCATGAAGACATTCATTGATGACTTGCATGGAGTCCTTCTGCAAACTTCCAATTTGCTCATTCTGAGGACATCCTTCTAGATGACAATGTTTCCTGAAGGGCAGAGGAAGCCTTAAAAAAAGGGCAAAAAATTCAACTTGGAATGAGAATGCCACTATAATCCTTCCAGGAACCCTGAGCACCCAACCACTGTCCATGATGAAGGTATGTGAGAGGAATTGGGTTTTATTTAAAGCAAGAAATATTATGTTTAAGTATAAGGAAAAACTTATTTTGATATTTCAATGGATCAAAGGTCTCTTTCATGTGGATGCTTCCCCCAATGGTTCATCTATGCCTTCTCATCTTGTATGAATTTTTTTGTCCTGTGTTGTTCTACAAATCCTCCAAAGACCCAGTGTGCTAGAGTCCTTCTATTATGTTTTTCTAAACATTCTATATTTACCAAGACAGCATGTAGACTATATGTCCATTGTCCCTTGCTCTTGCTGCATGACCAATCTACCTCCTTTTCTAATCATACATTTCCTGGAGCATATCTTTACACTACTTTCCAACACCATCCATGACATGCTGCAGTCTTCTTAAAACCATCATGAGCTTTTCCCTTGTTCTTTGCATTGCTTGCCATTTTTATTCTTCAGAAATGGTAATATTTCATGATTTGCAGGCTCATAGCATCACTGTGAGAATATTATTGTTTGAAAGATAGGCTTCTGCACCAAGCAGGGAGGGGTTAGGACAACTTAAATCATTGGGCTATTTCCCAAATGCAGTGCAGCCTATTGTCTTCTTTCTATTGAATTCTGGACCTAACTCATTGTCCATCTGCAATTCCTATCCAAGATAAATCTGTTGCGGGACAACAAATGCCCATCCAGTTGCATGCCATAGTCTGGACAATAGCCAGACTTCCTTTCCTGCATCCTCTCTCTCCCTTTGTACTAACTACTGTGAATCATTTCCTGTTCTAATCCTTCTTGCTCCACCCATTCAGCAAACTCCTCCCGCCACAGGTTCCATGTGATTACATTTGGCCTATTACGGGGCAGGGAAGATCTTCAAATTCCCATTCCCATTACAAACAAAGTAATCTCTACATTTTCATCAGTTAAGGCCAGGATTCTGAACCCTTTTTTGTCTTATGGGCCTCTTTGGCAATCTGGTGAAACCTATCGACCCACCCTCAGTATAATGTTTTTAAGAGTATAAAATATAATACAAAGTATTACAAAGGAAACGAGTTATTTTGAAATATAATATATTTGTAAAAACAAACTCGTGAGCCCTACATTAAGAACACCTGGATTAAGGAGTCATTTGATCTTACCATATGCATGGCAGACACATTGTTTGAGGAGAATCTTCAAAACTGCATTTTGCTTTGAAATGTTCTGTTTATAATAAACAAACATGAAACATTCTTTTTATAATCAACAGAATAAACAAGCAATCAACAAACCATTTGTTAAGTACCTACTATGTGCAGGTACTATGCTAGGCACAGAGGATATAAATATAAAGAATGAAAACAATTCCCATTCTCTAGGTTCTTCCACTTTAATAGGAAGGAACAAACTGCTCATATACATATAAGTATACAGGGGTCCCAAAGCTTTAGTGTCAGTAGCTTAAAATTGTATTGAGCCTTTTGGGATACCCTGTATACAAAATATATTCAAAAAATACAATGTAGTTTTGGGAAGGGGACCCAGGTGAGATGGGAGCAGGGGTCCAGGAAAAAATTTATGTAGAAGGTATTACTTGAGCAAGGTCTTGGAGAAATCCAGGGAAACTGAAGCAGAGATGAAGAGAGAGACCATTCTAGGAATTCAGAACAGTCAATATAAAGGCACAGGATGATGCAAGAAGTATTGTGTGTGTGAAAGAGAAGTAGGAAGGAAAGAAAGGAGGTAAGGAAGAAGG
Organism: Petaurus breviceps papuanus; assembly: GCF_028583685.1. NCBI lineage: Eukaryota > Metazoa > Chordata > Mammalia > Diprotodontia > Petauridae > Petaurus > Petaurus breviceps. The sequence goes on along the minus strand of NW_027187358.1, from coordinate 7,776,839 downwards.
GAGGGAGGGGGGAAGGAAGGAAACAAACATTTACTAAGATTTACTAAGTACCTGCCATGTTCCAGACACTGTGCTAAGCACTTTACAAACATCTCATTTGAACTTCACAATACATTTTACAGTTAAACATACTAAATCAGGCAGAGGTGAAATGACTTGTCTAGGGTCACATAGCTACCAAGTATCTGAGGCTGGATTTGAACTCATGTCTTTCTGACTCCAAGTCCAGCCTATACCACACATAACTATCTCTAGGCACACCTCATTTACCAAGTCTTGTTTAGCCATTCCTCAATTAATGGGCATTTTATTTACAGTACCTTGCTACTACAAAAAATACTGCTATAAATATTTTGCTGTCTCTTGAGTCCTTTCTATCTATTTCACTTCCTTGGGTTATAAGTTTAGTAGTGGAATCTCAGGGTCAAAAGAGCATGGATACTTTAGTCACCTTCTTAACATAACTCCAAATTCTTTTCCCTGACTCTTATAGAGTCAATTCCCAGCTCCACCAAGAGCTCATAAGTACTTGTACTTGTCTTTCCAACAAACTTTACAGCATTGACCTTTCCAATCCTTTGTCCTCTCCAACTTCATCTACTTAAGTGCCATTTCATTATTAGAAACTGAGATGATACACTCTCTAAATTTTGTGGTTCCTTTGTCATAGAGGATGAGAATAAGTTATTATAGAAACACTGATAGATCTGTTTTATTTTTGTCTCTCCCCCCCACCCCAGTTTCCTCTACAAATACCCTTGGGATGACTGGGCTTACTTGGGTTGTGTGCCAAGCTTTCCACAATCATACTACTCTTTGCTGTTTTATGGGGCAATACAACACCTCTGCAATGTTTTCCAAATGAGTTAATATTCTAAGCTAGTGTGGCCCTTGACTGATGGACTTTCTAAAAAGTGGTGCCTAGAACTAAGCATGATACTCTAGATGTGGTCTGACCATGAAAGAATGAAGGGAGCTCATTACTACCAGGGGTGCTATCCTGGGAACTATGGACCCTCTTAATTCATCCTATGACAAAAGTAACTTTTTTGACTGCCATATAACTGTTGACTCATATTGAATTTGCATTCCACTGAAGCCCCCAGATCTTTTTCCGATCAAGTCTCTGGCCAAGCTACCCTAATCTTGTACTTGTAATGCACAAGGAAATGGGAGATGATAAAGGTGATTTTTTTTAATGCAAGTGGAACATTTTATTTATCCCATTAAATTTCATCTCATTGAATTTGATCCAGTCTTCTAAACTCTCATGATGTTGTTGATTGACTCCTTAATCTATCTATTGTGTGGTGGCTATTCCTCCCAGTCTAGCATCATCTGAAAACTTGACAGGCTTTCTATCCATGGTTTAGACACTCCCCGACTGAAGGCTAAAGTCTGTGTTAGATAATCTTTCAATAACAAACAATATCACAATTATAACCATTTATATTTATATAGAACTTTGGAGTTTACAATGTGTTTTCACATATTTTATCTTATCTAACACCAACTGGTAATGAAGATACTGCAAGTATTGTTTCCACTCAAAGATGAGGAAATTAACTCAGAGAGTTTAAAGGATCCACCCAAGGTCATATGGCAAGGAAGTGGGAGAAATAGGACTCATTTTGGGGTGTTTCTGACTGCAAATTCCATGCACTATACACTATGTCATCTCCATATCTTCCAGCTTTAGAATTCTCTTTGGCTCCTTCTAGTATCTTAAGGGGAAGGGGTAGTTGTGGGAAGCCATACATACTCAAGGAACCCAAACAGAGGGCAAAGGCAAAAGTTCCAGAGACTTCACAGTTGGCCCATTGCTTGTGGTTCTCCTTCTTTGTTATGAGCTACTAATGGGCATAAACCAACCTTGACTAGGGAAACTAATCCACTTCATATATATTTCAAAGTATGCATTTATGATGAGTCAAAAGGCAAGGACTATCTATAAAACCTAGCCAAGAACCCCCCCTCCCCAGTTGTGGTCATGAGAATTATGCCAGTTCATCTAGAAAGTGACAAAAAAGGACTTTTATACATCTATAGTGTTTCCCAAATGGTCTTCATGAATGGAGCATGGAGGGGTGTATAGGGAAAGACATAATAAGTGTGTAACGAATAATTCATAGCTGATGAAAGAGTGAGTAGGAAAATTCACCTTAAAACCTTTGTTTTACAAGGTGGGAGAGAAATTTCCCAACACCAAAATGGCCTGATTTATGAACATAAAAGCACAAAACTTCAGAGATGGACGACCAAGGAACTTGCCCTATTGTTCAGTTGTGCCCAACTCTTCATGACCTCATTTAGGGCTTTATTGGCAAAGATAGTGGAGCAATTTGCTATTTTCTTCTTCAGTTCATTTTACAGATGAGGAAACTGAGGCAAACAGCACTAAGTGATTTCTCTAGGATTACACAGCTATTAGGTATCTGAGGTCAGATTTGAACTCAAGTCTTCTTGAGTCCAGGACCAGAGCTCTAGCCACCACATCACCTAGTTGACTAGGAGTTTGCCTAGTTTATTTTATTATTGTTGTTGCAGCAGCTAGGTGGTACAGTAGAGTGAATGCTGGAGCTGGAGTCAGGAAGACCTAGAACCAAATCTAGGGTCAGACATTTACTTTCTGTGTGACTCTGGGCAAGTCATTTCATCTTCATTGGCCTTAGTTTCTTCATTTATAAAATGGGAATTATGATATCACCTAACTCACAGGTTGTTGTAAGGATAAAATTTGCAATGTACTTTGCAAACATTAAAGAGCTATATAAACACTCTTATCATTAGGTATTATCTATTTTTATTTCTATATATTGTATTTCAATCTGGATCAGACTGGATCTGTTCCTTTGTCTTTTTATTCAGAATTGATGAAGTGAAATGAAATAAAGTATGCTATAAACACAATAAGCCATAGCAACTATAAGTACAAAGCTCATTTTCTCTAAATTACATTTCCATGGGATGGCTCTATTATACATGAAACATCCTTCTGCAGATAGTACTTCCTAAAATAGAGGATAACTTTAGACATTTTAATGTCTGCGAAATGTGCGAAAGCTCCTTTAATAGATTAAATTACATAGAACAGTATTTCTATAATGCTCAATGTCTGATTCACTAAACATCACTGGAGTACTCAAAGTTTAACAGGCATTATAGAATTTTACTATTTTGGTAAACAATTCCATGTAGATGTTGATTTGATTTAGAAAAGAAAGACTGTGGCTATGTTGGAAAGGATTTTTTTTTTGAACTTCAAACAATTCTGATTCTTTTTTTAAGATTCTAATTCTTTTTTTTAATGTTTATTGAGGTCTTTTATTTTTATGTTATAGTCATTTCCAGATATATCCCAAAGGCACTCAGTGAGTCAACTCTTGTAAGAAAGAAAAAGTTAAGCAAAACCAATGCACACAGCAACAATGTCTGACAATGTATGCAATGTAGTTCTGCAGTTCTCCAAAGAAAAGAAGGAAGTGGGTTCATCTCCTCATCTCTTCCCCAAGGCCAAGATTGGTCATTACAATTACATTTGAATTCATGTGAGTCTTCTTTTTACTTACATTCTTTTGGTCCTGAGGAGCAGTATCACTTTCAGTCACAAGAGAACACAGTCCCTGGTGAGGAGTATCACTTCTGGTCCCAAGGAAGTAGGGGCTCCAAGGAACAGTATCACTTCCATGCCAAAAGAAGCAGTGATCACATCTCTCCCTGGACCATACCAGGTTGGAAGCACCAAAAACTTCCAACCCCCTAAAACCAGTTCTGAAAACAGAAATACAACTCCCCCTCCCCTGAAACTTGGGACAGTGCCCTCCCCACTCAAGTAAAAAAGCCCAACTTTAACATAAGGTTCAAAGTCAAGAAATATACTGGGAAAATCAACAAATGACCAAAAAATAAAAAAAGAACATGATTATTAAAAAGCTACTTTGGTGATAGGGAATATCAAGACACAAACTCAAAAGAAGACAACAATGTCAAAGCAACTACAAGCAAAGCCTCAAGAAAAAATGTGATTCAACACAAGCCATAAAGAATTCCTGGAAGAGCTAAAAAAAGATTTAAAAAATCAAGTAAGAATGGTAGAGAAAATTTGGGAAAAGAAATGAGATCAATGAAAGAAAATTATGAAAAGGCAATCAACACTTTGGTAAAAGAAGCACAAAAAAATACTGAAGAGAATAACTTAAAAAGCAGATTTTGCCAAATGGGAAAAAGAGTTACAAAAGTTCACTGAAGAAAATAATTCCTTGAAAATTACAATTGGGCAAAAGGAAACTAATGATTCCATGAGACACCAAGAAGCAATAAAACAAAATCAAAAGAAAGAAAAAATAGTAAAAAAAATATTAAATTTCTCAACAGAAAAACTGATCTGGAAAATAGATTGATGAGAGATCATTTAAGAATTATTGAAATACCTGATGACCATGATCAAAAAAAGAGCCTACACATCACATTTCAAGAAACTGCAAAGGAAAACTGCCAAGATATCCTAGAAGCAAAATAGGAGTTGAAATAATCCACCAATAACCCCCTGAAAGAGATCCCAAAATGAAAACTTACAGGAATATTACAGCCAAATTCCAGAGTTCCTCAGTCGAAAAGAAAATATTTGAAGAAACAAGAAAGAAACCCTTCTAATACTATGAACTCACACTCAGGATCACATAAGATTTAGCAACTTCATGTTAAAGGAACAGAGGACTTGGAATATGATATTTTAGAAGGCAAAGGGACTAGCATTGCAACCAAGAATAACCTACCCAAGAAAATTGAGTATAATCTGCAAGAGGAGGGGGAAATGGATATTTAAGGAAATAGAAAACCTTCCAGCATTCCTGATAGAAAGAACAAACAGGAATATAAAATTTGACTTTCAAATCTATGACCCAAGAGAAGTGTAGAGAAGTAAAGCATGAAAGAGATATCATAAGAGACTGAATAAGGTGGAACTGTTTATATTCCTATATGGAAAGATGATACATGGAACTCCTAAGAACTTCATCATTATTAGAGCAGTTAGAAGGGCTCTACATAGACAGAGTGCATGGAAGATGATAAAAAATGGGTGGAAATCAGGAAATTAGGGGAGAAGCCAAGATGGTGGCATAGAAGCAGGAAGACTCCCTGCACTCCCCCCATAACCACCTCAAATACCTATAAAAAATGACTCTAAACAAACTTTAGATCTACAGAACCCACAAAGTGACAGAGAGAAACAAACTTCCCACAGAAGACAGCCCAGTAGACCAGCAGGAAGGGTCGATTGCAGTGCACTGGGAGCAGAAACTAGTCTCCTGTGAGTCCACAGTTTTAGCCCCAGTGCCGCCTGACCAGCTGCGGCTAGAGGGATGCCAGGAGAGTGGATCATCAGCAACTGTGGAGGTTTCCAGGATTATCAACCCATAAATGGTAAAGACAAAGTGGGAGGTCAGTGGACTTTGGGAACAGGGGATCCAGGGGTACAATCCAGCCTCTGACCCCAGGGTGAGAAGTGGCTGAGGCCTGGCAGCCACCGCATGACTGCTTCAGAGCTCATTTCCTGAAGATTGTAGGGGGACCAATCAACTAGTCTGAGGAGTAATCACTCTTGCTTTAACCTGCTTGGATCTGGATTGCTATCTAGGGTGGAGGTCCTGGGGTGCATGAGCAGTGTGCCAGAGCCAGTGGAGGCTTATGAGAGGCACCCAACTAATAGCTCCAGCAGCTGAGAAAATTCCAGTGATTTGGGACAAAGGTCTCCTCTCTGGTAGCAGAGTTCTACTGTGGCAAAAAGCTCAAAAGTCAAGTAATTGAGTGGCAACATGAGCAAGCAAAGGAAGCAAAGCAAGCACAGCAATCTGACTTTGGACTCCTTTTTGGGGCACAAAAAGGATCAAAGTTTGGAACAGGAGAAAGACAACAAAGTCAGAACTCCTGCACCAAATGCTTCCAAGAAAAAAAACTGATTACAGGCCATAGAGGAGCCTAAGAAGGATTTTGAAAACCAAATAAGAGAAGTGGAGGAAAAATTGGGAAGAGAAATGAGAATAACACAAGAAAATCATGAAAAGAGAGTCAACAACCTGACTGAAAAAAAAATAACACCTTAAAAAAATAGACTAACTCAAATGGCAAAAGAGGCTCAAAAAGCCAATGAGGAAAAGAATGCCTTAAAAAGCTGAATTTGCCAGACGGAAAAAGAATCTCAAAAGCTCACTGAAGAGAATTAGATTGGAGCAAATGGAAGCTAGTGACTTTATGAGAAATCAAGATACTATTAAACAGATCCTAAAGAATGAAAAAATAGAAGGCAATGTGAAATATCTCATTGGAAAAACCACTGACCTGGAAAATAGATCCAGGAAAGATAATTTAAAAACTATTAGACTACCTGAAAGCTATGATCAAAAAAAGTACCTAGAAATCATCGTTCAAGAAATTCTCAAGGAAAATTGCCCTGATGTTTTAGAACCAGCAGGCAAAATAGAGGTTGAAAGAATCTACCAATCACCTCTTGAAAAAGATCCCAGAAAGAAAACTCCTAGGAATATTATAGCTAGGTTCCAGAGTTCCCAGATCAAGGAGAAAATATTACAAGCATGCCAAGAAGAAACAATTTGAATATTGTGGAAACACAATCAGGATAACACAGGATCTGGCTGCTTCTACATTGAGGGATCAAAGGGCCTGGAATATGATATTCCAGAGGTCAATGGAATGGAAAGATATAAGTCAAGATGACTGATGATGGCCCAGGACACAGCGGATAACTTTGGCATCTTTGATGTCTGACCAACGTCTAAGTGTTCCATAGCACCTGCTTCAGCTGCCTTCATGGCCATTGGAACAAGTTGTTCTCATCCACCCATTCCACTGGGGTAAGTATTCACATGCTTTGGGTAGACAATCCCCAACTCACCAAGAGGCTTGAAGCCTGTCAGTTACCCTCAACTTGGTTTAGCCTGTGGAATGAGGTAGTTTTACCAAAGTGTAATTGCACATGTTACACCTTCTTGGAGCCACAGGTGAGAGTTGAGTAATAGGTAGACACCAAAGATACATGAGTAGCCCTGAAAGGAACTCAGTAAGCACTCATATCAGAGGCACTAGTCCTCCTTGAATACCTCATACACTCTAAATAACCCTGGAAAATCAACTAAAAAAAACTAATTGAAACAATTAACAACTTAAGCAAAGTTGAAGGATATAAAATGAACTCACATAAATCATCAGCATTTCTATTTTTTAAAAAGAGAGAAAGAGAAATTCATTTAAAATAATTGCAGAAATTGTAGAATACTTGGTAGTCTACCTGTCAAGGATTATTTGAACAAAATTACAAAATTCTTTTAACACAAATACAGATCTAAACTATTAGAGAAATATTTACTGCTCATGGGTAAGGTGAGGCAATATAATAAAAAATGACAATTCTACCTAAACTATTGTATTTTTTCAGTGCCACACCAATCAAACTACCAAAGAAGAATTTTATAAAGGTAGAAAAAATAAGAACAAAATTCATCTGGAAGAACAAAAGGTAAAAAATATCAAGGGAAACAATAAAAAAAATGTTAAGGAAGAACCCTAGGTGTACCAGATTTCAAACTATATTGCAGGGCAGTAATCATCAAAACAATCCAGTACTGGCTAAGAAAAAGAGTGGTGAATTAGTGGAACAGATTAGGTATACAATACACAGTAGTAAATGACCGTAATAATCTGTGTTTGATAAATCCCAAAATCCAAGTTTCAGGGACAAGAACTCATCTTCTGACAAAAATTGCTAGGAAAACTAGAGAGCAGTTTGGCAGAAACTAAGTTAAGATCTCATACGGTATGCCAAGATAAGATCAAAATAGGTACATGTTTTAGACATAAAGGGTGATATCATAAGCAAATTAGGGGCAAATGGAAAATTTTTGCTTGTCATATCTATGGATAAGGGAAGAGTTTATGACTAAACAAGATATATAAAGAGGATCATGGGAAGTAAAATGGATAATTCTGATTATATGAAATTAAAGAGTTTTGCACAGACAAAAGCAATGAAGTCAAAATTAGAAGAAAAGCAGTATCTTGGGGAGTGGGGTATTTTATAGCAAATTTCTTTGTTAGAGGCCTCTATTCTCAAATATATGAAAAAAATACATGAGTCATTTCCCAATTGATAAGTGACAAAAGGATATGAATAGACCTTTTTCAGAGATAGAAATCAAAGTTATCAATAACAGTCACATGAAAAAATGCTCTTGATCACTACTTATTAGAGAAGTACAAATTAGAAATAACTCTGAGGTATCACCTCACACCTATGAGATGGACTAACATGATAGAAAAGGAAAATAATAGATGCTAGAGGGGGTGTAGAAAAAATAGAGACACCAATGCACTTTTTGTGGAGTTGTGAACTAATCTGACCATTCTGGAGAACAATTTGGAACTATGACCAAAAAGCTATAAAACTGTGCATACCCTTTGTTCCAGCAATACCACTACTAGGTCTGTATCCCAAAGAGATCAAAGAAAAGGGGAAAGGACCTATATGTGCAAAAATATTTATAGCAGTTCTTTTTGTAGTGACAAAGAGTTGGAAATTAAGGAGATGTCTATCAGTTGGGGAATAGCTGAACAAATTGTGGCATATGATTGTGATGGAATACTATTGTTCTATAAGAAATGATGAGCCAGATGGGTTCAGGAAAAAAAAAAACCCTGGGAAAATCTATATGAACTGATGCATAATGAAGTGAGCAGAACCAGGAGAACATTGTACACAGTAACAGCAGTATAGTAACAATAATCAAATGTGAAAGACTTAACTACTCTGATGATTACCCTCATCTAAGACAATTCCAAAGGACTCCTGATGAAAAATGCTATCAATCTCCAGAGGGGTAACTGAAGAACTCTGAGTACATATTGAAGCATTGTCTCTCTTGCTTTGTGTTTATTTTTTGCAACATGGCTAATAAGGAAATATACTTTTCATGACTTCATATATGTAATTGATTTACAATTTGACTTCTCAATGGATGAGGAGAGACAGTAGGAAGAGAAAGAATTAGGAACTCAATTTTTTTTAAATGAATGTTACAAATAAACAAGAAAAAAAGTTGATGAAAAATCAAATATGCTGTTATGTCTTTCAAAGAATTTTGTATTATTTTGAGGTAGGCCTAGGTAAACATTTTGTTGAAGTCTTTAAGAAAAGTAGGATCTTATATTATCTGCATCTTTGGGTAATTTGTGTAATGGAAAAGAGAGGTGATGGGGAGGGATGGAACTTGTTAATTGACTACTGTGTGCCAGGCACTGTGCAAAATGCTTAACAAATGTTATCTCATGTGGTCTATTGAAGAACACTATTTGTGAAAGTCTGTCTGCTCTTTTGATATCCTCCTCAAGGATCCCTCCAGGGTACAAGAAGATCATTCCCACACACACACACACACACACACATATACACATATATGTATGTATATGCATACACACACACATATATATATAGAACCTAACATTGCAAGTATGCAGCTAGAAGTGATACTCAAATAGATACTATCCCAGAGTTTGATAGTTGGTAATATGTTTGCACTTTGATTTCTGTTTTGGAGTGTTTCTGAGAGGACAAAAAAAGCTTTAAGGTGGAGGGAGTGGTATTATTGCTATTACCCACAATATAAAAGGGAAAAGCATAGCAACCAATTTCTGGGTGCTGGCTCTCCTCCCTCCTTCTTCTTGGACCCAATGAGCAGACAGTGGAGAACTGGAACAGAGGTTGCTATTCTAACTCTTCCATATCCATTGGACAAAATATTAATAACTACACATCGGTGGGATTTGTAGAGCAGCCAGACAGAATTATGCATTTCCCTTCCCTTGTCTTTCTGTTAAAGAGAAATTGGCTTAAATCTTATATTTCTGTTAAGCTCATTGATGACTTCTTTTTCCTTTTGGGAGAGTGTTGAGCTCAGAAGAAACTGATACTGCCTCTACATCCAGAAGTGCAAGTCACTGGCTTGCTGTCTAAATAAGCCATCTCCCCTTCCCCCACCTCCATTGCTCACTGTACTTTCATTACTATGATTTTACTTCCCCTTTTATGTGAAAGAAAATTTGTCATCTAGTAATCCTCATTTATGTGATTAATGTGATAGAGATTTTGGAAAAGGTTTGGATTTTGGAAAAGGGATGCCTTTCCTGAGGCTGAGGTTTGAAGAAAGCCAAAAGCAGCCTGTGACTCATTCAGAAGTCACATATAAAATGGTAAATCATCTCATTGTTATGCTCCCTCACATACTTTTTTTATTTTTTCCTAAGATATCTTCTTTGATTCATTAGTTATTCAGGACATTATTAGAGAGCCTTTATTTAAATTTATATATTTTGCTTATATTACTATTTTTATTTCTTCATTCTATAAAGAATATGGTTAATATCTTTGCCTTTTCATATTTATTTAGCGATTTTCTTGGCATAACACATGGTCTGTTTTTGAAAAGGTACCAGGTGAGGTTGAAAAATATGTACATTCTTTAATGATTTCATTCATAAGATATCATTAGTCTTTTAAAATCTAACTTTACCAGCACAGAGTCATGGATTTAAAACTGGAAAGGATCTTAAAGTGTTTAATCCAAACATCTTATTTTACAGTGAGATAATCAGGCTTCAGAGGGTTAAGTGAGAAACCCAGATTCATTCAGGTGGTAAGTAGCAGAGACAGTATTTGAACCCAGGGCTGGGACCTTGGTCTGTGAAGGGCTACAAAAGTGTCAAAATTGTGTGAAAGCAGAGCACTCTTATTCCAGATATTTTTCAGGAAAGCTACTCTCAGAATTCTCTCATCCTCACTCAGCAATGATTCATTCCATAGTGATCCAGACAGCTGACCTTTTCTCTTAAAAACCTGTCACATTTTTATTCAATGCTGATGCTAATGAAAGTTTTTTTTTAATTGAAAACTAACTGGGGAGACAATGTGCCCATTGACAACAATTAGCCTCTGACAATTATTATCTTGGTGATCTTGGGAAAGTCACTTAATCTCTCTGAGTCTCACTTTTCCTTACGAATAAAATGGGAATAATAATACCCATAACATGGAACTGGTAAGCTTATGAGGAACAACTGAAATAATGTATGTAGAGCAGTCTGCAAATTGTAAATTATTATATAAAGTAATCTATTATTATATTTAAAGAAAATTAAGAAATATCTATTATGTACAAGGTACTATGACCTTCAAAAATAATTAAAAAACAAAAATGGGAGGGTGGAGCCAAGATGGCAGAGTAAAAGCACAAACTTGGTGTGGGCTCTGGCTTCAACCATCTCCAATACCTGTAAAAAAATGACTCTAAACAAATTTTAAAGCTACAGAACCCACAAAGAGACAGAGAGAAACAAATCTCCCACTGAAGGCAGCCTGGCAGGCTGACAGGAAAGGTCTATCACAGCATGCTGGGAGCTGAGTGCAGTCCCTACTAAATAAAGGTATTTAGTAGGCTCGCTATTTTGAGGTGGAGGTAGGGGAGAGACAGGGAGAAAAATTTGTAACTCAAAATCTTGTGGAAATGAATGTTGAAAACTAAAAATAAATAATTATATTGGAAAAAATGCAAAATTTTACAACCAAAGAGCCATTCATATGCAGGTATACCAACTGAAAAGCTGTTCCCACTTACCAAATATCATCAAGGTTGGTGTTTGGGAACTGATATAATGCAAACAGCATCTGTCTTTTCTTTAACACCCCAAAAGAGTCTCTAAAATCCAGGAAGCTTTTCATAAAAAGAGAGGTTAGAATTATGTGGTTAGTATAAGGATATTTCAAAACCGACTCCCCTTGACTCAAAGTACAAAGCTCCCACTAGAGAAATGAAAGGCAGGAATTCATTGAGGCTCCTGAGGAAGGGGATTCTTGACTTGTCCCAGGAATGAGCCCAAGTTGGCCTGAACATTCATGATCAATGCCTGGACCTTCCTGGGGAAGAATGTGAACCTTGAATCAAAGACTAACCACGAGAAGAGAATTTGTCATGTCCTGGTAAGAAACCTAACATTGGTTCACTTTGGTATGAAACAGCATAATAACAGACAATTTCAAGTATAACACTAGAATTATTGATGGGCTTTATAAATGGCTGGAATTGTTTCCTCCAGGTTTGGGCACTCTGACCCCTTTGGAAGCAAGTCTCCAAAAGGCTGCTGTGTGAAAGCTGCCTATTATTGGTAGAGACCGTTGCTCCCTACCTTTTCTGCTATTGCCTTAAAATGAAGATTTTACTAGACAGGACCTTGGAGCCACCTCTGAATTTGTCCATGCATAGAACAATGTTACCTTGGCAATTTAATTTGCTTGAATATTTCCCTGGGATATTTGTGTGGAACCCAAAGAAAATACTGTAAGGATCATTTTTAATACTTGCCAATTTGGCATCCAGTATCTCCAGCCATAAACATTTATGTCTAATATACCTGAGAAAATGTTGATACAGTGTGATGTGGGGCAGACATCATACAGATTAGTCTAAACAAAAACAGGAGAATGACATTCAGCTCCATTCTCCACCAAACTGTAGTTATTCATTTTTGACATAAAAGTACAATTTGCATATCCTTTCAAGTCTGTTTGGCTGCAAACACATGTGCGTTCGGAGCATAAAAATCCAAAATTTGTAAATTATTCAGAAATGACTGCCAAATTGTAATCAAGCAGTGGAGAAACATTGCACAGCTGCAGGTCCATGAGGATGGGGGAGAAGCTTTTCAGGGCTCAGGAGTATGTTTTAAATAGAACAGGGCTAAATTCCCCTGAGAAAACACCATTCAGAATTAGAAAAAAAAAATGTTTACTTTGTTAGTACATTCTCATGTATATGTCAATTTCTTTTCATTTATTGAACATTACAGGCAGGGAGCAAGAGGGACAATTTCTGTATTTTGATGTTAAATAAGTAAGGTGCTTTCCAATGGAAAACTAAATACTATGATTAAGCTGTGATGTGAATTCCTGCTACAGACCCCAAACACACTTTGTAACATGTGAGTAGAGAGCAATTATTTGAGGAGCTAATTAGTTTTTAAATGGCTAAAGTTATTTTGTAGAATACTCTCACCATCCTTTATTTCTGTTACTTCCTAAAAAGAATAGAGGTTTGTGGAAACACCATGACACAAGTAGTTACAATACTATAGAAACAAATAAGTTTTACTCAATTTAGTTGTTTTTAAAAGTCTAACTCAGTTCAACAACCATCCTCCCCTAACCTTCTTGGTGCCAAATACCCAGTTCAACTAACTTTTTTATTGGCACTGGATAGACACAGCCATATTCTGCTATGCTTCTGAAAAGTAATGATGATGAGGATGACAATGATAAAGTAATCTGTTGTATTTCTTTATTTAGCACTTTGGTATTTTCAAAGCATTTTCTTCAAAAGAATCAACCAAGCATTTATCAAGTGCCTACTACTTGCTGGACACTATGCTAATCCCTCTGGATGCAAATACAAAAAAATGAAATAATCCCTACTCACAAAAAGTTTAAACTGAAGCTCTATAGGGCAAGCGGTATTATTTCTATTTTATGGATGAGGAAAATTAGGCTCAAAAAGGTTACATGACTTTCACATATTCATCAATTGGTAAGCATTCATTAAGCACCTACTTTGTGCTAGGCATTGTGGAAGGTGTAAAGCCAAGCACAAGCAGCTATCCAGAGGACTGCTGCTGTGAATAACTTTAACGTTATGATCACATAGTATAGTGAACTCTCTATTTATTCAACAGTAAACTAAAGCAAAACATTCACAGAAACCAAAGTACAGCATTCACAGCAATATAACATAACAACTTATTACTAAAGTAGCCACATAGTCTCAAACTATGATAGGAATTCAAAAACAAAAATGAAACAATCCTTGCCCTCAAGGAGCTTACATTCTATTGGGAGAGACAGCACATACAGATATAGGTGTATACAGAATAAATACAAAATAACCATGGTGTCATTTAGGGAGGGAGTGATTAGGAAAGACTTCATGTCTGTACTCCAGCTGAATCTGGAAGGAAATAAAGGTTTCTACGAGAAGGTTGCACATTCTATAACAACAGCCAATGCAAAGATACAAAGTGTTTGAAGAAAAGTAAGAAAGTCATTTTGGCAAGATTACACGGTATCATAGAGAGCAACTGTCATTGTCAGAACTGGAACACAGGGTTCTGGACTCCAATGCAACATTCTTTGTGGTAAAGGAGGAATATCTGTTTTATATTCCCTGAAAATGGGCCTCAGGATGATTCTGGGAGCTTTTAATAAATAAAAGTATTTGGTTAGGTGGCACAGCGGATAGAGCACTGGGTACAGAGTCAGGAAGACTACTCTTTGGGAGTTCAAATCTGACCTCACACTTAGTAGCTGTGTAACCCTGGGCATGTCACTTAATCCTTTTTGTCTCAGTTTCCTCATCTGTAAAATGAGCTAGAAGAGGACATGGCAAACCACTCAATATCTTTGGAAGAGTCAGACATGACTGAAAATGACTGAACAAAATCAAATCCACAGCCCTGATACTTCCCACCATGCCTCTAGTGTCCTCTCATCTTTTTAGGAATCAGCTAAATATTTCCTTCAGAGGATCTAAGTAGATGGAAGGGCTATTTCTTTTTTTTTTTTTTTTGCCTTTGGGAGGGCAATTGGGGTTAAGTAACTTGCCCAAGGTTACATGGCTAGTGTGAGGGGGGGCACGGGGGGGGGGTGTTAAGTGTCTGAGGCTGGAACCAAACCTGGGTCCTCCTGACTCCAGGGCCGGCAATTTACTCACTGCACCACCTAGCTGCCCTTGGAAGGACCATTTCAAAGGCAATTTGAGATCACAAGGTGGTGTTCAGCATAATAGAACATACTTAAAAAGTCATAGGATTCAGACTCTAATGAAGGCCATGTTATTTGTTAACCTTTTCAAGAGAAGGAATTATGAGTTAGTTCAGAGACAGTGAAAACACAGACTGTGTTTACGTCTTTCTTTGTATCTCCAGTGCCTAACACAGTATCGTACACTTAATAAATGACTATTGACTTGCCTTGGGGTAAGTTATTGAAGGTAACTAAAATTTGGTCCTTGATTCACTTATTCATCATTCACACAACAAACAATTATTGACTATATATTGTTTCTTCTCTTAAACTTTTAGAACTGGAAGGAACTTTATGTAATAACTGAGCTAAGACTTTTTTGGAAATCCTTGTATAGAGCCTTAGAGTCTGCAAAACAATTTGTACATATCATCTCACTCAAGCACCATGGTGTCCTTATGAGGTAGGAACTGCAAATATTATTATCCTGTTTTACAGATGAGAGAACTTAGGTTCAGAGAAAGTAGGTGAGAAAGGAAATAATTTTCAAGAGGAGGAAAAACAAGGTGCACACAGAAGATAGAAAAAAGCAAGGGCAGGTAACTGAGGAGAAATAGAAAAGCATGGGAAAATCCCACTGGAATAGTCGGTAGAGGTACGACTCAGCACAGCTGAGGCTGGTAAAGGTACCTGAGGGACAATAAAGAGAAGGAATGGGGAGTGGGCTTTGCCTGGGAGGAAAAGGAGCATCACAGAAGGCTAGGCCAGCTACTTAGGGAGGATAGGGTGACAATAACTGGCTTCGGAGAGAAGCAAAGCTAATTTTTTTTTAATTTTGCTTGTTTTCTCTGCCAAGGAGAATGACCTTTAAAATGGAAAGGACAGAACCAAAATGACTAATAGGGAGTTGATATCCAAGATCAGTAAGGTGATATGAAGAGCTTTAGCTGACCTTGATGAATTCAAGTCACCTGGCCTAGATGAACTCTATCCTCAGGTACAGAAAGAACTGGCAGATGTGATTGCTGAATCATTGTCAGTGATATTTGAAAGATTACAGAGGACAGTGGATCTCTACTGCAAGACTGGCAAAGGGCAAATGTCTTAGTTTAAAGAAAAAGTTGGGAGGAGGGGAGGAAGAATGGAATCTGCTAACTGTAGATCAGAGAACTTGACAAAATACTAGAAGGTATTAAGGAAGAAAACAATTATTTTTAAGGATCTACTATATGCAGGGCACCATGCTAAGGGTTTTACAAATATCCTTTCATCTGATCTTTTTGATAATCCTGGGAAGTAGGTGCTATCATGACTCCCATTTTACAGGTGAAGAAACTGAGGCAGACAGAGACTTGTGCAAGGTCACACAACAAGTGTCTGCTGGCAGATTTGAACTCAGATCTTCCTGACTCCAGGCTTAATGCTCCATTCACTGCAATACCTAATTAATTAGTGACTGTCTGGAAAAATGAAGCCAAAATCACAAAGAACTTACATGGTGTCATAAAGAACAACATGCCAGGGTAATCTTATTTCTTTTGTAATCCTCTGCTCATAGGTTAACGCTCAGAAAGCATTGATATTGACACATCAAACTCCAGATAGGGTGAATAGACTGTCCCAGAATTCAATTTGGTGATGTCTTTTTCACCTTGTATAAGATATTTCCCCCCTAGAATGGTTAGGTGGCACAGTGGATAGAGAGTTGGATCTGAAGTCAAGAAAATCTGAGTACGAATCCAGTCTCCAACATTTGCCAATGTGACCCTGAGCAAGTAATTTATTCTCCATTTTCGCTAGTTTCTCATCGTAAAATAGCATCTACCTCCCAGGGTTGTTATGAGGATCAAATTAGACAATTATAAACACTTAACACAGTACCTGGCACATAGTAAGCACTATGTAGATGTTATTATTGTTGTTGTTTTAATATGTAAGCAATCTGGTGGTTGAAGGGGACAGAAAAAAATTTTGTGTAAAGAGAAAAGATTAAATGCACTTTTGGAAAATGTAAGATAGATCCTCTTTCCTATGTGAACAATTTGAATGCTGGAACTTGCAGAAAAAGAAATTGTGTGTGTAGCACTCTCTCTGGGCTCACTCTCTCAGCTCCTCTTCACATTGTTCTGTGGGTCTCTGTAAGGAAGCCAACTACATCTTTTCTCAGGGATCTAGGAGTAACTTGCAGGGAGTCAATAGACTTCCTAGTTTTATTTATCACGAGCCCCCATCTGGAGTGCTCTCCCTTCCATTAATTACCTCTTTTTTAAACAAAGTTTTATGATATCTTTCCTCAGATGTTTTTACCCTAGATGACTTACTTACCTCTAAGTTCTCTAAGTCTGTCACTAGAAGATCCCCCCCCATCTTGCCAGAAGCCTGCTTCTTATTCTACTTCATTGTTAAACATTGACACTTCAAAGGATCTGTGATCTCACTAATGTGGATATTCCTTCCAATGATGTAAATCTTGATCCATCCAGGCCTCTCCTGTGCAACTGCTGCCCATGTCCTCTTGTCAATCAGTCACAGGCTAATTTAATGTGGTGCCATTGTGATGGTGCATTCCATTGTAATGGATTTGGAGCAAGACTTTACCATTAGTCCTGTTTGAGCATGGAGATCTCCAGCTGCACTCTCTAATAATCTTAGCATCCTAACCTCCTTGTATCGGGTCTGGCACAGAGTGGGTATGCCAATAATGTCTATTGATTAATTTTAGACCTATCTCTGTTCCTTCTGTCAGACTTCCACAGAATGCATGAAACCAACTCCGATTGTCAAGGTAATATTTTCCACTGTGTTCAGCTCATTTTTCCAACACTATATACAGTACTCATTTGATTTTTCTTACTCACTTTCTACTGCATAGAACAGCTATATCAACATGTTTTAAGGGATAAGTATTATTATTTTAAATTAAGTGTCACCATTTGGTTAAATTGACTTATTTGTTATTCAGGTTTATGTTAATCCATCCTGGATCAATTAAAAAGCACATTCATATTTTAGATGCTTTAACTCCTATAGTAACCCATGCAGAGGGGCTGCCTGATGGTGTGAGGTCTTAGCAACTTTGCCTATTGAAAGAATCTAAAGAATAAGCCATCCTTATTTTGGTTATGACTATTGCTACTTCAAAGCAAAAGCAAAGAAAATACAATAATTATTAGTTAGTATTTATAAAGTACCTTCTATGTACTAGGCACTCTGCTAAGCATTTTACAAATGTTATCTCAGCTGATCATCACAACAACCCTGGGAGGTAGAAAGTATTATTATCCCCATTTTACAGATGAGGGAACTGAGGCAGACAGAGATCAAGTGACTTGCCCAGGTCACACACCTAATAAGTGTTTGAGACTGAATTCAAACTCAGATCTTCCTGACTCTGAGCCCAGCACTCTAATAACTTTGTAACCTAGTATTCATAGGATATAGGTGACAGATTTTACTTCTGAGTCCTAGAGCCATGTCCCAGGGGGTGACTTTAATTATCTCTCTTGCGATCCTTTTTTTTTAAAGCAAAGACATTAGTGAAAAAACTAAATAATAAAGGCAACAACAGAATATTACCTCTGTAACCACTCATTTTTCCACAAATATACATACCTTCATTGGGAAGAGTGAACCTGAAGAGAGGTCTCATTATGCACACACGATGAACAAGTGGGGTCATGGCACAATCATAGAGGGGTGACATTATTCATGGAGGGGTGATTGCTGATATCTTCTGATAGTATCAGAGTGTTGTTCTCTCCTGGGTCTGCTTCGTCTAACCTCCCCAGGTGTAACTGTCCATACCTCCCCACCAGGCTTCAGATTTCCACAACAGCTGGTCTTCAGCCATCTATCTGTAATTAGGGTCAGCTGAAACACATTGTAAAAGTCACTTCGGATGCTGTGGTGAGTCAACATCTACCCTGCCAGGAAAGGCTCCAAGTCTCTCTTGTCCCTTCTACTCTTCACAGGTTCAGGTGGTAAGGACAGTAAGAGTTCTAGGGTTAGTAAATCTTACTTGCAGGACCCTTCCTTGAATCACCTCATTCATCTCCTCCAGTTTCCTACTCTCTTTGTCAACTTTCTCATGCAATTATGAATTCCTCCTTTGGCTTTCTGAGTTGGGTGCTACTGTAAGAACGGAAATGACTGTGGGTCAGGAGCTTTGGGGTCCAGGCACAAGATGCTATTTCCAACCCTCCAGTAAGGAGTATTTCTTTAGAGCACACTTCTAAATGAAGGCAAGGTAGGAGAGAGTGCTGAAACTGACTTCACAAAACATGGGTTAAGACTCTAGCTTTACCACTTACATTGGTCACCTGTGTGACCTTGGGCAAGTCACTTTACCACTTTAGGCCTCAGTTTCCCCATCTGTAAAATGATCTGGAAAAGGAAATGGCAAACTACTCCAGTATCTTTGCCAAGAAAACCCCAAATGTGGTTATGAAGAGTTGGACACAACTAAATAACACAGCAACAACAAAAGGGTATTTGGTTATCTTCCCTTGACTAGATCAAGTTGGTATTTAGGTCTCTCCAACTTATTCTGAGATCATTGCTTTATGCAAGAGACCCTGAACCCACTGTCCATCCTCACCCCCATTAAATCTATAAGTCTGTGAAAGACTCAATGTTAATCACATATATTTTGCTACCATTATGCTTGTAATATTTCAAAATCCAATTTGGTCAGTAGAAGGATTTCACCCAGGCCTTTTCCCTGTGACTGGGTCCTATCTTTTGAAGTTCACTCATCAATCTTGAATTGCCCTAATAAGGGCATTCCACAACTGTATCACCAATAGGAAAAGTCCAAATACAATATATGGAAAGCATGAAATGATGCTGCTAGAGCCTCCAGGAAGAGTAGAAGAATTTAGCTTCACTGAGATTACTTTGTGCTATGTATGCAGTGTTTAGTCTTGAAATCAGGCAAAATAGAGACCAGGGCGGCCAAACCTAAAATTTTACATTAAGTGGTATCTTTTAATGCTACATGAGTAGCATCAACACATTATCAGCATCAATATTAGAATAGTATGTGTGAGCATTGAAACCACTCCATGTGATTTTAGCCTTGATATCTTATCTAGGTGAGAACAGTTATAATCAGTTAACCAATTAATCATAGTCCTTAAGACTTAAGTGTGAAAAATCTTTGAAAGTTATTTGATGGAGTGAAATGATACCCATCAAGAGACCTGTTCCAATTGGCTGGAGGATTTTTTTAAGCTTTCTTGGTCCCATCTAAAAGTATCCAGTTAGCTGGAAAAGGGATATTCCAGAAATTGAAACCAGCACATCCTTCAGGTGGTACCACCTAGGGGGAAAGAGAGGTCTCAGCTTCAGCCTTGGACTCATATGTTAAAACAAAATCCCTTCCAGCTAACTGGAACAACAGGCTTTCAAAGACTTTGTGCTTAGTCTTAAGGCCTATGATTGATTGACTAAGATATGTTCTCGCTTAGTTATGCTATCAAGATTAAAAGGGGGAAAGGTGGTGTTGACCTCACTTTTGCAGTAAGATACATATATATACACACACACATAGATACTCACACATATATACATACATACACACATATATATTGTAATCTATATGTATATGTGTATATATACACAATATATAATCTATATGTATGTGTGTGTGTGTGTATAATCTCCCATTGCCCCCAGTTCACTGGGCCTGGAAAAGGAGTTGGCATATTCCTTGGTCACCACTGCTATTTCCAGACCTTCCCTTTGCCCCTATTATTCAATAACCTCCCCTCTGAGGTTCACTCCATCCATCAATATCACTTAGTCCAGATCCTTGCTGTTGTTATCTACCAGTCTCATGGGCATTCTCCCTCCATTTTCAAAGTCAGTACTTTTCTCTCCATCTCAATCCCTGCCCTCATACTGGGGCACTTCAATATATACTTTGATGTTCCCTCAAACACCCTGGCCTTTCATTTGATTAGCATTCTCAATTCCATGACTTCCATCTCCCATCAACCTCAGTCAGCCATGGAAGTGATCACGTCTTAGATCTCACCAATAACTGCCACTTCCCTGACTTTGAACTTTGAGGTTTTCCTCTCTAATTATAACCACTTTTCCTTCCAATTCTACCCCCTGCCTCACTCCTCCTATACTTACCTATTCTTTATCCTCACCTCAACCTCAGTATTTCCATCCCACCCACCCCCATTCTCCTAGTCCATTCACCCCTGCTCTGGTCTTCCCTTTCCTTCTTTAAGTGTTTACCTCTATGGATGACTGATATTTTCAATAGTTACCTCCACCCTTCACTCCCATGCCCAACCCCAACAGCCACTAGTCCTACTAATACACATGTCCTGCAAATCCTTAACCTTGGATCACCCCAACACCACCATCTGTCCTCTTTGCTGATGTTCCTGAGCTTCTGAACACTCCTGGAACAAGTCATATCACTGCGTAGGTTGGGTCCGCTGCAAATTCATGTTACCCTATTTGTATTGTTCCCTCAATGTGGAAAAAGAAATCTTGTTAGCCTTTCTTCCTTGAATCACTCTCTACCTGTTCCCCCTCAGCAGCTGTTCTAAAACTTCTCTCCTATCTTCAAGTTGCCTGGATCCCACCCCTTTCAAGGTGTGTTTATCTCCTCCCTGGAAAGAAATCAAGGCTCCATATCATGAACTACCATATCTGCCTTACTCCATAGGTCAAAAACCCCTCTGTCTTTATGACATCTCCTGGCTCCTTCACTCCTGTGTCCATTGAAGTGGCCCTTCTCATTGCCAAAGCCAACCTTGTATGTATCCTTGAGCCCTTTTTTCCTCTGGAACCTGGCCCATGGGTCATTTCCTCTCCCTCTCCTACCTCCAATATCTCTCTCTCTCTCTGTAAAATGACTCCTTTGCTGCCCACAAGCATTTTGAAGACTTACCCATCTTTAGGAGTTTTCACATAATGTTGCCATTTTCAAGATATTTTTTGTTTGCCTTCTATTACATTGCTAAACTCCTAGAAAGAATTGTCTTTACCAGTGGTGTCAAACTCAAATAGAAATGGGGCTAGTATTCCATACAAGGATTCCTGCAAGCCACATATAGACTCAGTTTTAAAATGAAATGTTATCTATGTTTTATTTTTATATATTGCACAAAATAATTCAGGCCACACTCAGGAGTGTTGTGGCCATGAGTCTAACACCTCTGGTCTATACCAATTGATGCCATTGCACCCAGTTTATCTCCTGACCCCACCAGCACTTTACAGAAACTTCTCTTTTCCAGGTTGCCAGTAGTTTCTTAACTGCTAGATATTATAACTTTTTCTCGGTCCTTGTCCACCTTGCTTTGACCATGTTCTCCACCTCTTCCTCTTGATCACTCTTCTGTTGGCTTCTTTAACAAAGCTTCCTCCTGGTCCTTCCATTTGTCTGACCATTTCTTCTTATTCTCCTCAGGACTATGTTCTTAGCCCTCCTTTTTCCTCTCCTGGAACTCTCCCATAGTGATCTCATCTTCTTTCAGAGGTTCAAGTAACATCTCTACATAGCACCTCAAATCTATATATCCAGCCCTAATATCACTCCTGAACTCTAGTCTATCATAATCACCTATTCTGCTGGACATCTCCTAAGCATCTCAAATTCAATGGACTCATTCCCTTCCTCCTTGCAGACCCCAAACTTGTTCCTCCTGCCAAATTCCTCATTTCTGTTGAAGAGAATTGCATCCTCTTGGTCATCCATGTTCATAACTCTGAGTTATCGCTGATTCTTCTCTATCCTTTACCCTTCCATGACCAAACGGTTGCCAAATCTCATCTGTTCTACATTTATAAAATCATGTCCTCCTTTTCATGACCATTTGTCATCCCTTTCCTACACTACTGGGATGATTTTCTAATCAATGTCCTTTCTTCCAATCTCTTACTTTTCTTACTTTTTCATTTTGCAGTTGTCAAAATACACATCCTAAGACACAAGTGTGATGGTGTCATTTACCTGCTCTAAAACTTTCAGTGGCTCCCATGGCCCATAAGATAAAATAGAAACTCTTTACTCTGGCATTTAATGCCCTCCACTATTGGCTCCTATCTTTCTTCCAACCTCAGCTCAAAGTATCCCCCTTTAGGAAATCTATACTCCAACCAAACTGTTCAGGGAAAACTCTCACCTTCCTCCTCAACAGAAATATAAACTAGTGACATGTACACCTTCCTCATTTCTGCTTCTTAGAATCCTTCAAGACTCACCCTAGGGGCCTCCTCTTCCAAGAAGTTTTCTATTCTCCCTTCCAGATATAGATGCTTTCTCCCTTCTCAATTTTCCTAGCATTATACTAATTTGTACACATGTTGGTAAGTGGTACAATAGATAGAGCACTGGGCCTGGAGTCTTGGAGACCTGAGTTCAAATCCAGCCTCAAGAACATACTAACTGTTTGACCATAGGCAACTTATTTTACCTGTTTCCTCATCTGTAAAACTGAGATAATAATTGCACACATCTCCCAAAGTAGCTTTAATGCTGAAATTAAATAATATTTATAAAGCATTTTGAAAACGTTTTAAAGTGCCGTATTTGTTGTTAAGTCATTTTTTGGCTATGTCTGACACTGTGGACCTAATTTGGGGTTTTATTGACAGAGATACTGGAGTAATTTGCCATTTCCTTCTCTAGATCATTTCATAGATGAGGAAACTGAGGCAAACAGGGTTAAGTGACTTGCCCAGGGTCACACAGCTGGTAAGTGTCTGAGGAAGGATTTGAACTCATGAAGATGATGAGTCTTCCTGACTTCAGGGCCACCTCTCTATCCACTGCAGCACCACCTAGCTGTCCCAAAGTGCCATAGAAATGCAATTAATATTAATATTGTTATGTTACAACCCCTAATAGAATATAAGTTCCTTGAAGGCAGAGATCACTTCATTTTTTTTTCTATTCCCAGCACCAAGCACATAGAAACTTTACAAATGTCTATTGATATGACTGAATTGAATATCTACATATCTACATATAATTTTATGGTATAGATATTAACAATGATATAGATATTGATCTTTTTGAGTTCTTAATAAATGCCTTGTGGATTTGAAGACAAGCCCACCAGTCATGTTCAATGTCAGAAACCCAAACGAGTTTTAATTACCTGGGACATCAGTGCACTCCCACTTCCACCTGGTTGAACTTTAATCTCTACCCACGGTAGTCCCACATGAACACCAGCTAAGTTACCACCCACTTACAAAGCCTGATAGCTAGACTGTGCCACACACCGTAGAATAGCAATATAGACTATGTTTCATAGAATCAGAAAATCAATGTGTTGGAAGGACACTTAGGGGCCATCTAGCCCAAACCATATGTATATGACATCCCTTCTACAACAGGCCAAACAACTGGTTGTCCAACCTCTTCATGAAAGCCTCCAGGGAGGGGGAGCCCACTTCCTCCTAAGCCGTTCCATTACATTTTCAACAGCTGTCCTAGTTAACAGGTGTTTCCTTACATCAAGCCCAAATTAGTCTCTGCAGCTCCCACTCTACTTACAGTTCTGTCCTCTGGGGCTAAACCAGACACATCTCAATCCCTCTTTCGTATGTCAGCCCTTTAAATATTTAAAGACACGCCTTCGCAACTCCCCTACATTTTCTGTTCTCTAGCCTAAACATTCCTTGTTCCTTCAACCGATCCTCTTATGAGATAGTCTTGAGGTCTTTCACCATCTTAGTCATCTTCCTCTGGTTACTCTCTTTGTCAATGTCCCTCCTAAAATGTTTTGCTCAAGTGAATAGAATACTCCAGATGCACCAGGATGGAGTGTGACATCGGGACCCCTGCCTCCCTCATTTAGAACACTATGTCTCTCAAAGCAAACTAGAATCACATTGGACTTTTGTTTCGTTCCTGACTCTTTCCATACACAGTACCGAGTTGTCATGCTCCTACACAGCAACCAAACTCCACATTCTGCCTGTGCACAACTCCATCGGCCAGGCTAAATCACCAGCAACATGAAGTGCTTGTGTTTGTGTTTTATACTCTGTGTCTAATTACCGCCCCTGGGGTATAACTTCCCATGTGTGTCCCAGATTGGTGCGTGCTTTGCTCACACAACATAGAGCTGCTTTCTACCTGACAATCCTAAGGCTCAAAGGGACCAGGCTCCCCTTTGGCTGGTGGAAGGACCGTTTATTTAGTTTGGACTCAAGCTTGGAACTCAGCTCTGCCTCTTACCACTTATATGCTCTTTAACCTTCCCAGACCTCTGTTCCTCATCCGTAAAGTGAACATAGAGGATGGACTTGGCCCCTCCCAGCTCCAAATTCATGATCTTATAAAATCCCCTCATTATTGGGATAGCTTCCAGGAAAAAACCAATGGCATAGCCAGGGCTGTGCTGATTAATGTTTAGCAGCCAGCTAGCAAAAAAATGTGCACAGGACACACTTTTAAGCTAAATTTAAAGAATTAGCATTTTTGCCCTTGCTTTCTTAAGGCTACACAATCAAGAAAAATGCTAAATCGAGGGCTGATATGTAGCCTTCACCAAGTTGCCAAGGTATGAGCTCTCACACTGAAAATGGAACAATCACTTGGGTCCAGCATACCCCTGATATATCCTTTTTTTTTTTTTTAAAGCAATTGGGGTTAAGCAACCTGCTCAAGGTTACACGGCCAGTTAGTGTGTGTGTGTGTGTGTGTGTGTGTGTGTGTGTGTGTGTGTGTGTGTCAGTGCCGAGTATCTGCGGCCAGAACCAATCCCACTCACTGCACCACCTGGACACCCCTAAGCAATTGGGGTTAAGTAACTTGCTCAAGGTTACATGGTCAGTTATTTTGTGTGGGTGTTAAGTATCTGAGGCTGGAACCTATCCCAGGTCTCCCAACTCTGGAGCCAGTGCTCTTACTCACTGAGCCACCTGGCTACCTCAGCCCTGATATATCTTAACAGTCACATCATGAGCTGTCCTGGGCCTCAGAACAATATAAGGTTCTAGTTCTTTGGCACCACAAAGAGAACTGCTATGAACATTTTAGAACACATAGGTTCTTTTCCTTTTCCCCTATCATCTTTGGAAATAGACCTAGTGGTATTGCTGGGTCAAAGACATTCTAGTAACTCTTTGAGAAAAATTCCAGATTGCTCTCCAAAATGGTTGGTTCAGTTCACAATTCCATTAACAATGAATTAGTGTTCCAATTTTTCCACATGCCCTCCAACATTTGTCACTTTCCCTTTCAATCATTTTAGTCAATCTGGTGGGGAGGGAAGAAAAAAAAGGAAAGAAAAAAATTTACATGATAATGCTGTTGTATGTCTAGAGGGAATAGCAAGTTGTACATAGTGAATTTGCAGTTTCATGCACAATCATCTTTTTTTTATAAAAAAAGTATACTGTGTTATGGAAATGCTTGTTTTAGTCTATAAAGTAAAAATAAATAAAAATATATAAGGTTCTTAAAGCTGGAACTAATTTTATCTTTGTCTTTGGATCCTTAGCATCTATTACAATAGCTTACATACAGTACATGCTTAATAATTGGGCTCCTTGCAATGAACTTTCCTTGGTATGAATAGCTCTATCAGTCCATGAGTCAAGGGTAGCTAATTAAGACAAGACTGGGACTAGAACCCAGGCCTCCTGCACTATAGCGCAGGCAGGATACCTTTGGCCATACCAGACTATCCCCATTTCTAACTAGCTTGGGAAAGTTTCTTCACCTTTCTGAGTCTCAGTTTCCCTCCATGTAAAATGAGAAAATTGAGCCAGCTCTAACTGTTCTTGTCTGGGGATTACTGTTTTCATCTCTTTCCAATTTTTTCTTTAAAATACCCTTTCTGGTTCTCTCCCCTCCCTGCCCCTCCTCAGCAGCACTGAGTTCCTCACTCCCTTGACTTTACAAGACTGCTAAGTCTTACTAAGGGTTTGGGGGTTTTCACAGCTCTTTATTGCTTGGAGAGCATAGATTTATGCTTGAAAAAGCATTGAGGGAAAACCCTTTGTCCTAAAGATACTATACCAGACGTTCTAGGGCTGTTTCATCAACTGACTGTCAGTACAGATCATAGACAAGGTGGAGTTTTTTAAAACATATTCTTTGTGAGTCTCTCTCCATGAGAAGTGATTTAAAAGCTTACTTAAATTGCACTTTTCTCTTCATACCTTATTGTAATCAACATCTGCTTTTTAAAAGAAAACAGCCTTCTTGCTAGGAGAACAGCTGAGTCCTGTCAGAGCTACTTACTGGGACCCAATGTGTCTGCAATCTGGAGAAGGGAATCACATCCCACGTGCACATCAGACCCTGGGCTGGATGGAAATGGTATGGGGGCCTGAACTGGAGTAGCTTCAGCAATGGCATCTGTCTGCACGCTCCCAAGAAGCCAGAGCCATCAAAATGTTTTCAGTCCATTAGCTAAATCAAACTAACACCCAGCAATCAATGGTCAGCAGCCTTGGCTCCCTGGGAATCATTCCTTCTCCTTCCACTGCTATTTTGCCTGCCTAGAGTGAGTCAGTGCTGCTGTCCACAGAGAATTTCCCCTGCTGATGAACTCAATGCATGTTTTGTGTCTGTTTGCCTGCGTGACATTGAGCAAAGCATTCCTTATATTAAATTCATGGAACCTCAGGGCTGGAAGGGGCCATAGAGATCACCTAATCCAACCACCTCATTTGACAAATGAACAAACGAAATCTGGAGGAGTTATACTGACTTGCAATAGAATATTATATGGCAGAGTCAAAACTAGAACTCAGGTCTCCCTATTTTGCCTCCACTGTATTTCTCATCATCTTTTTGAAGATTTGAGGTATATAATACTTCTCCAACTAGATCATAAGCTCTTGAGGCTATAAAGTATATCTGTTACTCTGTCCCCTCCCAAGCTAAATCCCTTGTAGCACATACATTAGTAGGTTGAGATGTGGAAAGAGACTTTAGAAGTCATCAATTTCAACTTGCTCACTTTGTAGATGAGGATGCTGAGGTCCTGAGAAGGGAGTGACTTTGCTAGAGCACCACAGGTAATACATTTCACAGGCAGGATTCTGTTCCAGGCCCTCTAATGCTAAATCCAATGTTTACCCCAGTGCACAATGCATATGTCCAGTAAATGCTGTTCAGTTAAATTGTTTGATTAGCACCTAGTATGATTCCATTTCTCATGTCTGTGGCTCTCCATGCTCAGCCTGTGGATTTCCAGAGAGGTTTTAGGTCTTTTCTTTTCCCCAGATTTCTCCTAGGACCATCCTGAGCTTCATTTCACAGGTTCAGAGTGCAAGATTATCCCAATAGTGAGGAAAAGGGCAGTAGGATAGAAACTGAGGTGCATGGGGTGGTCATAGAATTTTAAATATTTAATGCAAGATCTAGATGGCTTTGGAACACTGGCCACACCAGGTGTATGCCATCCCTTTCTCCCATTCAAATCTCTTGTTCTGAGCAGCTCAGTTTGTCTCGTGCTGCCCTTTTCCTCACGGTAGAGGAAGGCCTCAAAACCCATCGATCTTCTCCCTGTTACAGCCCTGAGATGTTCTGCTCTGCCCTTTCTTCATCCATCTTGTGCCTTCTCCCAGAGTCAGGAGCAGAATCCTCATTCTTCTACTTAGTCCGGTCCAAGATTCCCACCAAAAATTCTGAAGATAAAGTTCATAATCTTTCATAGGACCTAGAAAACTGAATACACGAGACCCCAGATTCTTTTGCAATATGGGCAAAAGTGGAAAAAACATGGAATCTCTTGAAATACCCATCATTACAGAGTTCATTAAGAGCAAGGAATTACAGATCAAGGATTATGTCAGAGGGTTGGAGGATAGGGCTGGGTTTTCTAAGAGGGCTTCTGGGTTTGTTTGTTTGCTTTTTGAAGGGCAATTGGGGTTAAGTGACTTGCCCAAGGTCACACGGCTAATTTTTGTGTTAAGTGTCTGAAGCCGGATTTGAACTCAGGTCCTCCTGACTCTAGGGCTGGTGCTCTATTCACTGAGCCACATAGCCATCCCTCTAAGAAGGCTTCTTGGAGGAGGTAACCTATGTCACTGATATAGGGACTTCCATCAATGGTGAAGATCATAAACCATCAATACTTTTTCATTCTTTGTAATTGTTATTTATGTCCCCCATAATGATCTGCCCAATCAATGGGAGGCCTTCTTCTAGGCCTTTTCCTAGTCTGTGGTTACCAGTACTGCCCTCAGGGCTATCGACCTTTTCTCTCTCATTCTTGCTCAATGGCTGACCCACCTCCTTTCATGATTACACATTTCCTGAGGCAGGGGGGAGGAAAAGATAGCTTTTAGGTCATTTTCTGTGCATAAATCATTATTGGTAGCATGTCAGACAACCTGTTCATACCCATCATATGACTCTCCACTGCCAATTGAGTCACCTGACATCTTGATTCTTTGTTGATAGTGGTATTCCGTGATCCTCAGTTCACTAAGAGAATATTCACAATAAAAATTTGGGATTTTGTTTCAGGGAAGAGCATAGAGTTATTGAAAATCATCATATAATTCCCTGCATATAATCCAGACTACTCAACCATGGCCAAGTCATTCAACCTCTGTTTGGCTCAGTTTCCTCAACTGTAAAATGGGGATAATAATACCACCTCCCTCCCAAGATTATTATGGGACTCAAATGAGATACTATTCAACATAGTGCCTGGCACATAATAAATACTTGTTTCGAAAAAGAAGCACTGAAATATTCACGTGTGTATATCTTGTCTCCTCAGGTTCCTTTGGGAACAGAGACTAGGAACTAATTTAAATTCTTTCCTAGCACAGGGTAAGGGATACAGTAGGTGCTTGGAATAAGCCTTTTGAATGAATGAATATTCTTCATCACTTAGGCATAAATGGAGGCATAATCTTTTTGAACAAAGGGATACCTTCAGAGAACCAGTGTTGACAAACAAAGAAAGGATAAGAAATCAGGACAGTCACAACTTGGAGGTGAGGTCAGGAAGTGAACCAGTCTGACTCTTACTCATATTCTCTTTCTATGGACAGTTTGGAATCATCTAAAAAGTCCTGGAGGTCCTTTGCTGAGTAAAGTGATGGCTTTAATATCCCTGGACAGATTAGTCCAAGGTCCTGCTCAGTCTTGAGGCAATAACAGACTTAGCTACACAGTCTACCTCAGCTCCCCAAAACCTGCCCCTCCAAAATGCTGAACATGTTTTCGGATGAGGGTCCTCTGTGAGTAGTTTCTGTTCGCCAACTTTTGCTTCTTTGATACAAGGGAGGATTTTATTTTGGGGAGGGGAGAGATGTATCAAGGAATTACTGTAATTTTTTAAATTATAGACAAATCTCAAAATAACAACAATAACAACCCAAGCCCTATCTTTTTCCCCAACTTTCCAGTTTCTATCAAGGTACAAACATCTTCCTAGTTATCTGGGTTCAAAAGTCTGTGACTTACCTTTGGATACTCCCTCTTCCTCACACCCTAATTCTCTCTGTCTCTCACCCTCTCTGTCTCTCTTTCTCGGTGGCTTTCTCTCTCTCTCATGCGCCCACACACACAGTTTTTTTTTAAAATCTATTTACACAATACCAATGGCATATGTTCCCTACTTTCTTTTCCCATAGGCATAGCACTAATTCAGGTCTCTATCACCTCTCACCTTGAATATTGAAATCTCCTAACTCATTTACCTGCCTCTGATTTCTTCCCTCTCTCCAATTCATCCTTCACACAGCCACAAAAATAATCTTCCTGAGTCACTTTCCTACTCAAGAGCCTTTAGTTTTTCCCCATTGCCTCTAAATTAAGCACAAACTCCCAACCCTGACAAACAAGTCCCCTCAAATATTGATTTCAATCTGCCTTTGTAGCCTTCTTTTACTATACCCACCCCCCTTCAAAAACTCTGTTTTAGTCAAACTGTTCCCTGATCTTTTCCTGCCCTCATATGAAACAAGATCTTTTCTTACCTTTTATACATTTGAGTAAGCCAACTCCCAACCCTAGAATGCTAGCTAGTCCTCTACATTTCTCCCTGTTGAAATCCATCCTTTGCTCAAGGCCTAGCTCAGATACCACTTCTTCCATGTAGTATTCCCTCCACCTAATAATTCTCATTCTCTCTCCTTTATACATTCCATATCCATCCTATTAAATTATAAACACCTTGAGGTCAAGGAGTCTATGTGTCTTCATTTTTGCATTCCTGACACCTAGAATATAGTAGGCATTTAACATATGGTTTTTGAATTTAGTTGAATGGAATGAACAATATTAATTTGCTCTAGATCAGAAGGACCAAACAGTTTAATAAATCAGCCTACTATAGGGGAAAACAGGTATTAACACTCTTGAGGGCAAGTACTATCTTACTTGATTTGTATCTCTCACATTTCTCACAGTACCTGGTCCAGAATAAACAATGTGTGCTCTTTCATTCATTCAAGAATTAAATAGCTACAAGAAAGAACAGTTGAAAAGTTTCCAAAGCCATGGCACAAGTCACAAAAGAATTGATCTCTATGAGCCTGAAATGTCTAGGAAAACTCTATAGAGAGTCTTGAATTGAGTCCTGAAGCAAGGGTAGGATTTAACTGAAGGCAGAGAAGTGGGGGGGGGGGCGGGGGGGGAGGGAAGGTATTCCAGGAAGGGAGAATGGCCCTAAAAAAAAAAAAGATGATGAAAAGAACAAGCACATAGAGACTAGATGACCAGAAGAGTTTTCACCAAGTGGGGGAGGACCTGCCAGGGCAGAAGGGTTGGTTAATTCTGGAGAAAGAGGGAGCCCAATATGGCAGAAAGGGTGCTGGGCTCATTACAGGTCTGGAAAACTCCCTAGCTGTGTGACTGTGAACAAATCCTGTAACTTCTCTGAGGCTCAGTTCCCTCAGTCTTGGCTGAATTTCTATTCTCCATCTCTTCTTGGAAAAAGACACCTTTTTCCTCTGTATATGACTTATTTTCATATTACACTATAAACTCATAAACCCACATGGCTGGAGGGGAACCGGAGAGAATACCTAGTCTAACCCACTGGCTTTACATATGAGGGTCTCAAAACAGCTTTCCAACCCACTTGCCTCCTTCTTACAGTTTTCAGAATCAGATGCTGATCAGCTCTCATTACATACTGGGGGAAAGGCTGACAGACTATTCCATTACAAAATCTATTTCCTCCACTTGGAGGAGAGAGAATTTCTCACCTGGAGAAGGAGAAAAACAAAACACCAACCCATCTCCTTCATGGAAGTTCACCAAATAATGCTGTCAGTCTCAGTCAGAGTGAGATCACTAGTGCAGTCCCCTAGAGAGACAGAGAAGCAGCCTGGAGAGCATTTTTCTATTACAGAGCAGGAGACAACTGGTCATTCCAAATTTTAAAGGGCAGTATCTCTGTTACCCATAGTCCCTGGCTTCCAGGGAGTTACAAGCACCAGGCTTTCATATTTGACAGGCAATTTGCTAATGCAAGTTCCTGACATCCAGAAAGAAGGGTGTACATTTTGGGGTGGAAAGTGCAGATGGGAATTGTGTAGGAGTGATCTGTGAGAGCATGCACTGTCAGAGCTTGGAACCCATGACACCCATGACTTCTGAATGTAACTGTCAATCAAAAGTCTGCCTAGCACAACAGAAGGGGGAACACCATCTACCCAAATGCAAGGAGTTCAATTAGCAGGTAGAGAGAGGAGGATGCATAGCATGCCTTGCCAGAAATTTTCTAAATTTGCCAGCTGTGGAAATACTTTGCAGTGTCCTAGAATGAATGACATTCTAGGCCTCTCTCTGACTGATTCCTCATCCACACACTGTGGAATTAACTGCTGTGTCCTAATGGACAGTCAAGTCAACAAGCACCAATTTGGTGCCTATTATGTGCTAAGAGTCGAAGACACACAAAACGACAAAAACAGTCCCTGTTCTCAAGGAGCTCATGATCTGATGTGAACAAAGCCCTGAAGGGGAGATATTGCTTCTCTAGACAATAAATAATCCATCAACCATTCGATAAGTATTTATAATGTACCAGGCACCATGCCAAGCCTTGGAGATAAAAAAGAATTAAAACAACCACAACAAAAAAGAAAAACAATCCCTCCTATGAAGGAGCTTAGGTAGGCAATCTAAGAGGCAGGGATGAAGATTAAGAGCATTCCAGGCAGAGGGGCAGCCAGGGCAAAGACACTTTTTACTCCTGTGGAACAGGGGCATAATGGAGTGCTTAGAGGGGAGCTAAGTTTAACACTGAGACCTAAAATAGGAGATAAAGAGTCCAGAGTTTCCAGTTTGAGGGTACTATGTAGAGCAAAAATCAAGAGGAATATGTTTGATTGTACACCAGAATCTGAAATCTCAAACTGAGCTCATTGAAAAGGGGTCAAGATTGGCTTCTTCTGAGTAGACAGATGTGTAGATGTCTTCTTTGAAGATGTGGACGTTCCCCTAGGAGCAATTTCGTTGTGTCTAAAACAAGCTTCTCTTCTAGAGTCTGACAGTACCTGTGTTGGAAGGACTATGAGAGCAGCAGAATGGAACCTGGGAAGGTTAACTGGTCCAACCCCTTCATTTGACAAATGAGAAAACTGAGGCCCAGAGAGGCTCTGATTTGCCCAAGGACACCTGGGTATTAAGCAGGAAGCCCAGGACTTGAACCCAAATCTCCTATGTAGACACAGGCAAATCATTTAATACCTCTCAGTCTCAGTTTCCTTATCAATTGGTATATTAATAACATACCATATTAATGGTATTAAACTAAAATTTAATTAATGATATCTAATTAGTATACCATAATAATGGTATTGATGCTACTTACCTCTTAGGGTAGTTATGAAGAATAAGGCTTTGAGAAAGAGGAGTGAGAAATCAAGAAAGAATAAAAAGAGAGAAATCTGAGGGAGGGAGAGAGTAAGAAGGGTAAGAGAAAAAAAGAAAAAAAAGATGAGAAAGACATAGTAAAAATAGGTCCTGTTTCTGCCACTTAACTAACTTTGTTGATAACCAAACCACTTTGTCTCTCTGGACTTCAGTATCCTTTCCTGCAAAATGGAGACAATAACACTCAATCCCCCAACCTCCCAGAATTGCAGCAGGGAAAAGTAGTCTGGAAGCTCGAATGTGTAATATAAGTGAGAGTCGTTATTATTATCAAGCCTTGGCCCTGCTCTGAAAACTCACAGCCTCCAGATCTGTCTCTCTGTGGGGATGGAGAAGAGGCCCCCAGCACTCTGGGAGGAGAAAGGTGGTCCCCACCACCAGGCCCCTTGCCTTTTTTCTTCTCCCTTCTTAGCCTCTCCACAGGGGTGAGGGGGCCTGGGTTTTCTGGCAGGGACTGTGTTTGTGGGACCCTGGGGCAATGAGAGGAGTCACCACCAGGTCTGAATCAAGGGCTCAGTTCCACAGGCCGCCCAGTTCTGTCTGGGTCGCCTTCGTTCAGACGTTTTCCCCCGAATATTTAACCTAAATGTTTCCCTTCTGTAGCTTAACCCCATTACTGCTGCTGCTGCTGACCTCAGTGCCTAATGAGAATAATCGATCCCTGTTCTCTGTATAATATCCCTTTACACATTTCTAGACAGTTCTCATGTATCCTCCCTTAGGCATTCTCCATTCCTAGACAGAACACGCCGTGCTCTCTGAATCTGTCTAGTTTCCCCTAAACTCTCTATCTTTGGGTTAGTCTCCTCTGAACTTTGTTGATCTTTTCCCTTTAAAAATTTTTTTTAAACAGTAATAAATTTCCCCAAGAAGCACCAGGAGAACAAGTGGATAGCATTGGGGCCCATTAATAAATTAATTTTTAAAGTAATCATACAACTTTAGAGTTACTTTAGGGTTCTTTTTCTTTTTTAACTTTTTAAACTGCCTTCTCTCTCTGCTGATTCAGTCCTCAGAATAACATTTTGAGGTAGGTCAGGCAGTTTTTATTATTCCCATTTGGTGAATAAGAAAACTGAGGCAGAGAAATAAAGAGGCTTGCCTAAAGCCACACAACTAGTTGATTATAACTGGAGATCTCCTGACTCTCCGCCCCTCTGGTTCTCACCAGCCAGCTCACTGTCTAGCTGCCTCTTCTAAGGATTAACCCCTGGCCCTAGAGTCAGAGAGGGAGCAACTTTTCATCCAAAATCTGGCCTGATATCCATTAGGAAAAAGACCTAGGACTAAAACTGGTGTGCAGACTTGGGGTGGGAAAGCCACCCAGTGACATGACCAATTATAATAGAAAGATTTAGGGGCAAAGAAATCTCACATAATGTTGACTGAGCCCTGGGGGCCAGTGCCCGGGAGAGCACTCCTGGAGAAGAGAAAGTCAGCAGGTTCGGAAATTCCCACCTCTCCAGGAGATCTCTCCCTGAGGGTGCAGACAATGATCATTCTTCTGTTGGCAGATCTTCTGCAAAAAGCCTTGGAGGGCCTGAAGACTAGGTCTAAACCCCAGAATAGTCTCATTCATTCAACAAATAGCCACTGAATAGTCACTCTAACAACAGTCGATATTTCTAGTCAGCTTTAGGGTTTACAAAGCACTAAACACTGATTTTCTTGTTTAATTCTTACCACAACCCTGAGAAATAGTTTTCCAAACCTGCCATTTGTTATAACTACCACAGAGAGTCATCACAAGAATGTTTACAGATGTTAGCTTAAAACTGCATAAAACTTTTGGATCACCATGTGTGTATATTTATGTGTTTTATGTGTATATATACACACATATATATACACATGCATACATGTATATGCATGTCTAGTATGTCTATACATGTGTATATGTGTGCATATATGTATGCATCTCTGTATGTGTGTGCACATACATATGTGTAGATGTGTATGTTAATGCATGCATTGTGTGTATATGTGAATGTGTGTATATATGTGCATGTATACAGATAGATGTATATGTATGTAAGTTAAATTCTAAGCTCTTTGAGAGCAAGAATGATTTTATTCCTTATATTTTTATCTCCAGTGCCTAGTATAGTACCTAACACAAGAGGGATGTTTAATAATGCTTGTTACTATCTGTAGCTATGGGTATACACACACATACATATATCTACACATATAAATAGATTTACCTGTTTCTCTTGTCTGTCTCTCTGTCTCTCATCTGTCTGCCTTGAGTATGTACACACGGATTCGGCACCAGGTAGTCAGGAGAGATCTGGGTTCAAATTCTAACTCTGTCACTCATATGGCCATGGGCCATGATGCAGACATGGGCCACTTAATTTCTGAATCTGTTTTCTCATCTGTAAAATGGGGACAATAAGAACTGGAGAGCTGTCTCTCAGTGTTGTGGTCAACATCAAATAAGGAAATGGATGTAGAGAGCCTCACACCCCCTAAAACCGAATTATTGGCTGTTGTTAAAGTGAGTATTCAATGTCACAGACACACCTGGTATCAACCAAATGGCAGCTTAAAAAAATACTTAAGGCAGGTTTGCACTGGCTCTGGCTACTCCACTTTTTCATTCCCCCACATACACTTCGGCAGCCACTACCACACAGCTCCATTTTTCCAAGGCTAGCACCAGTGAAAGCTTGGTCAGGCAGGCAAATTGGAATGAGAGAGGGGGAGGGCATACAATGGCTCTTGCTTCCTTCTGGGCTCATTGGCTCTCTTGGACCAAATCCTATCTGGTGAGGCCAGTAAGACGCAAACACTTTGGGAAGGTCTTTGCCTCCAACTTTCCTACCAACTCTCCCTTTTCTCTTTCCCTTTTGTGGCTGGATGCTGACCTCCCCTCCCCCCCCCATCCCTGCAGGAGGGGTCCCGGAGGATCTGTTCCCCCCCCCCCCAACCCTTGGACCCATTCTTCCCTCACCAACAGTGGTAACTCAAGTCCTTCTGAAGATCCCTCCCCCCTTGCTGGGGAAGACAAGGCAAAGAATCGTCAGCTACAATCCTGGTAATGCAGAGAATGACTCAGACCTTATCATCTATCTTGCCACTATATTCTCCATAACCCCAGGCATTTCCATCTGACCTGAAAATTCATCCTGAGGTTGCTTGGATCCTTAGGATCACCAGACCCTTCCATACAACCTGCAAATGAATCTTTCTACATCTTTGTCTTCCCCCATTAGAAAGGGAGAACAGGAGGCATCTCACTTATTTTTGTAACCCTAGCACTTAGCACAGTAACTAGGATATCAAAAAAAAATGTAATAAATGCTTTTTACTTCACTTTCATTCAACAATAATTACTTGAGTTATTCTGGTCCTCTTTCCCCCACAAAAATCCATGTTCATACCTTCAGATAACCTTGAATCTTCTCATAACTCTGGGTACCATCTCTACTCATTGGAAAAAGAAACTGAGGTCCCCTCCCAATGTCACAGAAGCTGGCAGAGCCCAGTCTTAGACAAAACAGGTCAGATGCCAGGTCCTACACAACTACCCTCTCTGCCTTGCAGGATGGGAAGACTAAAGACCCTACTGGAGACCCACATGAGTGAAGGATGGGCTTTATCCACAAAGCTGATGAACCGTTGCTTATGCTGGATCTGCTGAGGATTAAGTGACCATCGTTCCCCACTCTGAAATTCTGTGTTGCTAGGAAGTACACCTCGTGTGTGTGTCTGTGTGTAATGGCAATAGGAATTTGAAGATCTTCCCTGCCCCCTTGGCTGCTTGATAGGCTTAAGTGACTCTGAGAACCTTCCCTGATTTGAAAATATACTCTGCCCCCTAATAGGCTGAATGTGGTCACATGGAGCCTGTGGTGGGAGGCTTGTTTTTCAGGAGATACTTTGTGATTGGGCAGTGGGTCAAGAAGGTTGTGACATTCTCTGACTCAGGAGAAGACTATATATACCTGAGGTGAGGTTTTGCTCTGGGGCTCACTTTGGGAAGAGTTGTGCGATTTGGCCAGATGAGACTCTAGGCAGCCATTGAGCCCCACCCCCACCCCCATCCCCTTGAAAACCGAGATGTTGGTGCTTCCCTCTCTGGTAACTAACTAGGTATGGATGTAATGGTCAGACAGCTGGAAGACTGTCTGCTGATATGTTTCTCTGTCTGTATTTTTGTCTGCTTGTAACTTCTGTTTGTATTCTCTGAAGTTCAGGGTGCTAATTTTTTCCCCTGAACTAGGTAAATTATGTATGTTTGCTTTCCTTTAGAAAAGCAGATCTAAGAACCTGTGCTAGCAGCCATCCTAGGTATGCTAGGGTGCTTGCTGCTACATTGTGTCAGGTTGTAATTAGCAGATACACCATGGCAAGCCTTAATACACTTGTGAAGCTGGACAGTGCTTCTCCCACCAACTGGCCCAATGAGAGCCAGGTAAGAACATGAGCAATGTGCATTTGGCAGATTGATGTGGCTTTTTTTTTCTTCTAGTTCATAAAGAGATTCCCCCTACAATTCTTAGGGGAAAGGAAGGGGGAGAAAACAAGCATTTATTATACACCTACTATGTACTAAGCACGGTGCTAAATGCTTTACAGATATCTCACAACAACCCTGGGAGATAGGTGCTATTATGACCTTTGGTTTTTTATAGTTAAGGAAACTATTTATTATTCATAGTGAATAGAACTATCCATTCCTCCAACTGAAGCTCTCTTAATCTTCCTTAACCTTCCTTAACCTTTCCTTTTCTCTAAAATACACACGAATAGAGTGAGGAGAATAGGATTACTGGCATATTTGGCAAACAATTGGCCCAATTCAATAAATATTTACTATGAGTATGCTATATATATCAGGAATTATACTAGGGCTAGGAATACAATCCCGGTCCTCAAGGAGAGTACATTCTATTGGAGAAGATAATATATAACAAAATATATACATAACCAATACAAAGTAATTTGAGACAAAACATATAACTGCGGTGGGGGTGGGGAGAAAATGCTATATTAATCTTTAATTACTGTTCTATCGAAGTCTGCTTTTAGAATCCAATCATTCTCCTTTCCAAATAGTTTTGATGTGCTCACTCCTCTCTCTTTTTCTTGCCCCCTTGAAATCTGAAGTGGAAATTATCACTTCCCGTTCTACCATCCTCTTATTTGTCCACTTTACTTCACCCCATCTAGGGGACTTAGATAAAATTCACAAAGACATCAGAATCTCATTGGGTGATATACGGAGATACCCAATCCTGTGGGCCCTTGTTTCAAACAGTCAGGAAGTCAATTAATATTTATTATGCATTTACTGAGTACTGGGGATACAAAGAAAGGGAGGGGGAAAAAGTTACCAGAATACAAAGTTTTTAGCTCCAAGCAAAGAACAAATATTAATGATGATGATGACAGCTCACATTGATATGACTCTTTAAGGTGCTTTACATCAAGTTTTGGGACAGCTAGGTGTCACAGTTGATAGCGTACTGGGCCTGGAGTCAGAAATACTTATCTTCTTGAGTTCAAATCTGGTGTCAGACATTTACAGGCTGTGTGATCCTAGATAAGTCACTTAACCCTACTTGCCTCAGTTTCCTCATCTGTAAAATTAGCTGGAGAAGGAAATGGCAAACCACTCCGGTGTCTTTGACAAGAAAACCCCAAATGGAGTTATAAAGAGTCTAACATGACCGAAAACAACCGAAAAACAGCAACATTTACATTTGACCCTCAAAACTACCCTGCCAGTAGGTTCCATTGGGTATTATTCTCCCTTTTACAATGGTATCAGATTATTATTATCCCATTTTAGAATGGAGTCTCAGAGGCATGAAATCACATAACTGCTAAATATGAGGCAAGATTCTAACCCAGGTTCTCCTAACTTCAGAATCAGTTGTCCTCTAGCCTCTCTAGCCCTCACTCTCCTTGTCCACGTAACAGGAAGGTTGAACTAGATGACTTCAAAGGTCATTTCTAACTCTAAAATCATCTATACATCGGTCCATAAACTCAGAACTGAAATGCCTTATCCATAAGTAATACAATGCTCTCATTTTACAGATTAGGAAACTGAGGCTTAGCTAGTAACTTTCTCAAAGTAACCACAAGTAGTTAGGCAGCAGAACTGGGATCCAGAACCTGGTTTTCTAGCTACAAACCGACCATTCTTTTTCCTGTGCTACAGGGCCTTAAAAATAATAATTTCATTTTTAAAAATAAATAGCCAAGGAAGACTTGAACTTGAGGAATGAGCTTTCTGGATTTTGCTTTTCGTTCCCCACTTCAGTCTGTGTGAAGTGGGGGGTGGGGAGTTCCAGCTGAGGAAGTTTGGGGGAAGGAGTATAGCCGTAGAAACAGCAGTTATCTGGCCTCTGACACCTGAGAGGCAGAGGAGGTGGCCTCCTTCTTGTCTCTGATTAACATGCTTTGTCCTTCCATTCAGCTCCCCTCCTTTATCTGTTCTAATGGATCTGCAAACAGTTCGCTTTTCCTCCCCTCCCTTCCCCTACAGACACCCAAGTTTTGCCACCTGTGACTTACAAGGACAAAACGTATACACATGATACCTAGTCCAGTTGGAGAGTGAGATAAGACAGAGGTTTGTCCAAACCAAAGTGGTGGTGGTGTTTTAATTTTTTTATTTTTCTAAAACTTCTCAATGGATTAGTATGGGGCTGGCTGAAACCAATTTAAGCTCAGTTTCCATTGCACTTGGGAAATAAATAAGGCCATTTGCCTTTAGGTAAGAAACTGGTAACTGACCGGGTTTACCAGCAATCAGCATGGCCTCTTCCATCCAAATGGACCAGATGTGATGAGGAGTTGTGGTTTGGACAAATATTAGAAATAGCAATCAGTCGTGATTAGGACCAGTTAGGTGCTTCAACAGGTAAGGTTTCAATTTAAGGAAGTTTCTTTCATGGCCTCAACCAGATGAGCTGTAATTTAGAGAGGAGGTTAGCTTAGAAGTTATTGCTGATTGCATCAGAAAGAATTTTGTCGGGAGCAGTCAGCTGTACACAGAGCACCCTCTGGGGTTTTGAGGACTTAGAGAGTCTTTGCTTATTCACAACATGATGAATAAGGGAACTGGGGGACAAGGGTGGAAAGGATTAAGTTAAGACTTGATTTAAGGAAACAATTGTTAATATCTCTGGATCCCCACAAACAAACTGGGCTACTACCCCCAGTAGCAACTCTTTCACTCCTGTGCTCAATTTATTTTAAAAAAAAAAAGTATGGATGTGTAAATTAACGTCAAGAGGAGGGAAGTTTCAGTAGTTGCACCTCCTCCCCAAAGTGATATCCCTGAGTTACACAGCTCCCTGGGAGACAAAGAATCTGGATTGGATATTGGACTGCCCACTGGAAAGATGCTAGTGAAGAATAACCCCATAGCAGGGGGAACTGTCTTTCCCAGTATGCCCTGAGTTGATAGACTATGTGCTCCATGAAAGCAAGGGCTAAGTTTTAATTATCTTTGTATTCTGCTAGCACCTATTACTGGGTTTTATACATGGTGGACAAGTAATGGCTGTTGAATAAATGAATTCGTGAGCCAGGAAGAAGGAGACATCAACTGAATACTGCATCTCTCTGCCCTTCTATTATTCACACCAATGGTATTCGCATCTATACACTAGGCCATTAATTCTAAAGTAGGAATTCTAGGCACCCTAGCCCCTTGTTTACATTTATGTTGAGAAAGAGCTTTGTAGGCCCTTCTCCATCCTAGGACAGTCCCCTATCACCTCACACTTGGATTATTGTAGGAGACTTCTGGTTGGTCTCCCTGCCTCAAATCTCTCCTTACTCCAATCCATCCTTCACTCAGCTGCCAAAATTATTTTCCTAAAGTATAGTTCTGCCTCCTTCTTTGTTTCTCTGTGTCTCTGTCTCTGTCTGTCTATCTGTCTCTCTCTCTCTCTCTCACATACACACACACACATACTCACACACACACACACACTCACACACACACACACACACACACACACACACACACACACAGAGCCACTAAACCCCAGTGGCTCCCTATTACCTCTAGGACTTTCACAATTTGATCCCTTCCTGCCTTTCCAGTCTCCCTACAACTTTCTTGCCTCCATGCCCTCTAGCACCCAGCTACACCGGCCTATTTGTTCCTCAGTCATGACTCCATCTCACAGTGGGCATCTGCACTGACTGTCCTCTATGCCTGGAATGCATTCTCCCTTCACTTCTCTCCTACTTTCCCTGGCTTCCTCTAT
Source organism: Petaurus breviceps papuanus (assembly GCF_028583685.1). Classification (NCBI taxonomy): domain Eukaryota; kingdom Metazoa; phylum Chordata; class Mammalia; order Diprotodontia; family Petauridae; genus Petaurus; species Petaurus breviceps. The sequence continues at coordinate 7,734,904 of NW_027187358.1, read as the reverse complement.
GATTCAGATTGAATCCCACCTTTTACAGGAGGCCTATTCTCAGCTTTCTCCTCAGCTGCTGATGCCTTCCCCTTTCAAATTACCTCCAGCTATTGTGTGTATGTGTGTTTATAAGCTCACAGCTATAAATACAGACACATATGTGAGTGTGTGTGTATATATATACACACATTTATATCTTCTATGTGCCTAATTATTTACATTTACACTTATATTTTATTTATATTTACTTACATTTATATCTTCTATGTGCCTAATTATTATGTTAAAACATACACTCCTTGAAGACTGGTACTACTTTTTTTACTTTCTTTGTGTCTCTAGCAATTAGCAGAGTGCCAAGGACATAGGATGCACTTACTAAATGCTTGCTGCCTGTTGAATGACTGATCGATGGAGTACGGAACTTACAATGTGGAGACCTAGATTTATATTTCTCATCCAGCACTTACGACCTAAGGGACCTGAGCAAGTATACGTGTAGTTTCCTCCTTTGTAAATGGAGAGCATACCACTTGCAGTAGATACCTCAGGTGGCTGTTGTGAGAAAATTACTATATAAATAAGTCATGGTTAATTACTAAGGTGTCACCCAAAGCCCCCCCTTCCCCCCCGCCCCAGCTCCAGGACAGCAAATTCAGTGTCTCCTGGATCTCGGTGTCTTTCCCAGAACTTTTCTCATGTTCAGCCCACATAGGTGTTGAATCAGAGGCTGGCGAATTGAATCATATAAGTCAGATGTTAGGAACTCTGTATGGTCTTTAATTTTTCTACTTATTACTTTGAGAATTTACCTTCCAAATCCTTAGGAGCTTTTAACTTCTTTTCTTAAGTGAAGTTTTATTCCCTTTGTATCTCATTTTTAGAGCCAATAACTCGAGTGCTGTGCAAGAGATGTCTTCTCCTCCATACAAGAGCCACTGGGTCCCCATCTCCCCCCTCCCAGTTCATTCAGTGTGAATGGCAGATTCCTCTGTCAGTGTCGGGTTTCTGATCACCATAGAAACAAACTAGGAGGCAGTTTCATTAATCATTTAGAGCACTAGAAGTCTAGGTCAGTCTGATTGCAGCATATAGAGTATCATCCCCAGCCACATGGGACTCAGTCGATTTGAATTAAAAAAGATTAAGCTGCCCCGATGCCGCCCGGCCCATCAGTTTAACTTCTCATGTAACAGTGGTCTCTGGAGCCATATGGATTAGTGACTGAAGCTATGCATTTATTTTTCAGGATTCGGTGAAACATTAGATGAGTGCAGGTGTCTGAGGGGAAAAGAGGACAGAGATCACATATAGTTTTTTTTTTAACTTGTTGCTGTTCTTTTGAAACTGGAAACAATAACTCAGTTTTATTTCTCCAGTGACAGTTACCACTCTTGTTACCCAAGGTTTATAGCTCACGACAAAATGGGTTGCAGGGACCAGGGCAGTCAGGGGCTTAGTGCCTGTCCGACCCCCAAGTTGGACTGGGGGTTGGAGGAACTGATGGGAACATTGACATTGTTTCCCTTTGCTCCAGAGGGGTAAGAAATGCATCAAATAAATATTGATGACATTTTGGTTTTACTTGAACCAAGATTTATAGGCCCCAGGAAATTGACTTAGAGGCAGCTACAAATCAATGTGACTCCCAAAGAGATGTAGAGGGATCCCACAAAATGAGCCCCCCTCCAAAGTACCCACCTTATTTATGGGCCTCTCCAGGACTTCAAAGAGCCTGAGTAACTTAGACCAGACTAGTTTATTGCTTCATGGAACTAAGATGTTTCAGGGGGAAGACGGAGGTTACAGTATATTAGGAAATCTCTCTTGGGCGGTGGGCAACTCTCCATGCTATATGAACTGTTGATCTAAAGCTTATTACATTCTGGCTTCCTACAGAAGGATTCCTAAATCTTTGCAGTTGGCTGGTATTGTCTTGAGGCCCAGGTGTTAAGCTAGAAGTAGAAATAACTTTCTATGATCCCTCTCCCTCCCATCATGAAACAACCAATGTGGAAAGAGGTAGAATGGACCTCTAATTGGACAGAAAGTTGGTGATGGAGATTTGCAGAGGTTTTCCACAGCTGCTATTTCCAATCAATTGTTTACTTCTGTTTTTCACTGACAAAGTGACTGGAACTGAGGGACCTTCTGGAGACACCAGAAATCAAAGGCTGGAGTCTGCATCAGGCTTGTCTCCTACCTCACTCATGCATTTATTGAATGGGGATTTGCCAAGTGCTTAATCAAGCATATGAAGAAGCATCATAGAATAGAATCTTAGGATAGGAAACTACCCTGGAGATCATCTAGTTTAACCTGTGCCCATATGAGAATCGTCTTCACAACAGATGTGACAAAGAGATGACCTTCAGAGCAGAAAACCTACAGTGGATGCTCCATGCAAAGGTGAAACTCATACTCTCCAGACTAGAAAACTGAGGCACCACCCACTGAGCTGATTCTTTGCAAGTAGTCAGCCAAGAGTCTACCCAAAATCATCTGACTCCAAATCCAGCATTCCTTCCATCCCACCATGCAACTCCTATAAAGCTCCTATGGAGAGATTAAACTCTGCCCAAATAAGCTGGCTATGTTTTATTCTCTTATTGATGGGATCTATACTTTTCCTCCACACCCTTCATGCCTAACTGTCCTTTAACTTAGTCTTTCTATCCTCTATTTTTCCCCTAGTGTCATGACAAGGGTCCAAGATGAGAAATTAAGAGATCTGGCTTCTAATCTCCTCTCTAAACGGTAGTAGAGTACAATGAAAAGGGCACATTGCCTCTGAAGTCAGAAGTCCCAACTAACCCTAACCCTAAATACCTTCTTATGCTGTGTAACCATGACCAGGTCACTTAATATTCCCAGGCCTCAGTTTCCTTATCTGCACAAATGAATACCACGTTCTTTGTGATTCAGTGACACTGGCCTCTTGGCTGTGCCTCAAATGAGACAATTCATCTCTTATCTCTGGGATTCTTGCTGGCTGCTCCCCAGGTCATTCCCATGGAATGCTCTTCCTTCCCATTTCTGACTCCTGGATTCCACAGATTCCTTTAAGTTGCAGTCAAAATACTACCTTCTACAAAAAACCTTTCCTGATTCCCTTTAATTCTTGTGCCTTCCCTCTTTTGATTATTTCTGTTTTATCCGGCATATATCTTCTTTGTACACAGTTATTTATATGCTATCTCCCTCACCAGACTATGAGCTCTTTGAGAGCAGGGACTGTCTTTTGCCCTTTGCATCTCAAGTACTTGGCACAGGGTCTAGTACAAAGTAAATAGTTAGTGTTTATTGACTGCTTTTTTATGTTGGCTACATTTGTTTTATTTGTATAAATCTTTTTAATTTAATGTAATCTAAATTGTCCATTTTATACCTCACACTGTTCTTTCTCTCTTGATTATTCATAAATTGTTCACCTACCTTAAGTCTAATAGGTAATATAATTCTACGTTCTTCAAATTTTCTTGTACTATCTCTTTATATCTAAGTCATGTATCAATTTTGATCTTATCTCAGTAAATGGCATAGGATATTGGTCTATATTCAATTTCTGACAAGATGGATATTCCTAGTAATATTTAGGGCTGAAAGGCAACCATAGAAAGCATCTATTTCAACCCTCTGATTTTACAAATGGAGAGACTAGAACCTAGAGAGAGAGAGTAACCGCCTAGAGAAATTATACAAGTAAAGAACAGAACAAGTATTTTAGTGTAGCTTAGAGGATGGGGCCCTGGGCTTTGAGTCCTGAAGATATAAGTACATTTGAATTCTGCCTCAGAAATCAATGAACTGTGTATCTGAGCAAACCACACAATGTCTTTGATCTTCAATATCTAGGTCTATAAAATGGGGAAATTACAGGATCTTTCTCACCTGCTTGTTATGAAGGGAAAAAATGAGAGAATATACATAAGGTGCTTTGCAAAACTGACATAAATACAAATGACAACTATTGTGAGTTTAAATTTAGTGTTTTTAATCAACTTATCATGTTTTCTCTAATTGCTTCAACTTCAACTTATCTTCTACTTTTATGAATCTAGTCTACACACTATAGGCCAGTGACCTTGACTTTGATTATTCCTGTCAAAATTCTAGAACATATTATTGAAGAGATCCTTAGTAAATATCTAGAAAAAGAAGCAATAATCACAGAGAGCCAACCATGGCCTCATCAAGAACAGGTCACAACATATACCTCAAGGAAATCGAAAACTGGAAGGAAAGAAGTCAAAGACAGACACTGGACAAACTCCAATATGCATCCCAAAATTCAGCACTTTTTTCTGTTATCAACAATTGAGAAGTAAAATTAAATGTCTATTTATTGAGGAATGGCTAACTAAACTTCATTATGTGAATGTAATGGAATATTCATGTGCAGTAAGAAATTAAGAATATGAAGAATCCAGAGAAACTTGGGAAGATTTTTATGAATTAGAGCTTAATAAAATAATCAGAATCAGAAGAACTACACTAATAAAAGGAATAAAGTGAAAGGAATATTAAATGAAAGGAACATTAAAAAGAAACCAAACTTTATTGAGTCTTAGTTATTAAGAGCAGATAATTAAGCAGTGGAAAGCCAGAGGAATACAAGAGTAGAATACAGATTATGTTGCTAACTATAGACATTGACTGTATGCATTATTTTTGCTTAATTGTTTTTCTTTAATAAAATTTAGAGGGGCATAAAGGAATGGGAGGGAGTGGGTATATATAGAAATGAATGCAATAGAATGTATTTTAAAGGTGTTCAATAAAGATATTTTAAAAGAATAGGTCATATTAGCCTAAACTTAATTTCTTTTTCTTTTCTTTTTTGGACAGGGTTACTAAACTGACAGGTCAGGGGAATATCACAGATAAGGGGTTCTTGACCCTTTCTAGTGATATGGACCCCTTTGGTAATCTAGTTGAAGCCTATGTACCTGTCTCAAAATAATGTGTTTTTAAAAAAATTCCTAATTGAATAAAATGCTAAATTTCATATAAATCAAAATGCAATTTTTTACCACTTAAATTCAGAGACACCTAGAAATTTATCCAAGGACCCTAAGACTCCTTGCTATACTATGCCTTGATTTTATCAAAGTGTTTGAGGAAGCTTCCTGTGCTATTTTTGTGGAAAAGATAAAAAGTTTTATCCTAGATGATAGTACAGTTAGGTAGATTTTGAACTAATAAATGACTGGATTCAGAGAGATCTCAAGTGAAATGTCCCAGGGAATCTACACTATTGGACAGCTTTGCCCGGTGCTGTTTAACACTTTTATCAATGACTGGAATAAAGGAATAGCTGTCTTGCTTATCTGATGTATATATAACAGTACTGGGAGGAATAGCTAAATCTCTAGATGACAGTCAGGATCCAAAAAGCTCTTGATAGCCTAGAACATTGGGAAGAACCAAACAAGACAAAATGTAATAGAGACAAATGTAAAGCTGTCTGCTTTGATTTAAAAAAAAAATCCACTTCAGAGGTACAATGTGAGGGAGGCATCGTTAAATAGCAGTTTATCTGAAAACGATATGAGGGTTTTAATGGACTACAAACTCAATGTGAGTGAGATAAGTGATACAGTAACTAAGAAAGGTAATGTTAACTTAAGGTGTATTATGAAAAGCATAGCATCCTAGAACAAAGAGGTCATAGGACCATAGATTCAGAGATGGAAGAGAACACAAAAGTGTCTTATCCAATTCCCTTGTTTTATAGATGAGGAAAGTGAGGACCAAGAAAGTTAAGAGATATACTTGTGTGGCAAAGAATTGGAAATTAAGGGGGTGCCCATCAATTGGGGAATGGCTGAACAAGTTGTGGTATATGCATGTTATGGAATGCTACTGTGCTATAAGAAACGAGGAGCAGGAAGTCTTCATATTAACCTGGAGAGGCTTAAAAGAACTGATGCTGAGTGAGAAGAGTAGAACCAGGAGAAATTTGTACACAATTACAGACACAACATATGTGTGATGACCAACTTTGATAGACTGGACTCTTCTCAGCAATGCAGTGATATAAGTCAATCCCAAAAGACTCATGATGGAGAGAAAAATGTGCATCCAGAGAAAGAACTAAGTTTATATCCAGGTGGAAGCAAAATACCTGATCTTTTTCATTCTCTTATTTGGTTTTATGTCCTCTTTACCATTTTTCATTCCAGCCGGTACAATCCATCCTTATAACCTGACCAATGTATAATGTGAAAGTATTTACAGATCCTATACTTGACTATAAGCCACCACGGGGAGGGAGGGGAGGGAGGGGAACAAAATGTGAAATTCAAGGAATTGTGGAATTGAATCCTGTAAACTAAAAGGAAACAAACAAATTAATAAAATTAAAAAAATAAAATAAAAGAGATATACTTGTGGGCAAACAGGTAGTAGGTATTAGAGGCAGGTTCTGAATCTAGTCCTCTGACTCCTGAGCAATGACTCTGCTATTCTCTGCCCTGGTCAGACTACATATGAAGCGTTTGGGTCTGGACATCATAGTTTTAAAATGAACATCAATTCTTTTGTGGTGGAAAAGAATTGAAAATGGAAGGGATGTCCCTCAATTGGGAAATGGCTGAACAAGTTACTGTATATGACTGTGATGGAATACTATTATGCAATAAGAAATTACAAGCAAGATGGTGTCAGGAAACAACTGGGCCTACATCAACTGATACAAAGTGAAAAGAACAGAACCTGGAGAATATTGTACACACTAACATCAATATTGTACAGTGATCAACTGTGAATGACAGCTATTCTCAGCAATACAAGGATCCAAGACAATTCTGAAATATTTATGATGAAAAAGTTATTCACTTCCAGAGAAAAAAAATTGATGGAGTCAGTGTAGATTAAAGTATACTTTAAAAACTTTATTATTCTTATTTTTTGGTCTATGTTTTCTTGTGCAATATGGCTAATATGGGAATGTTTTGTATGACTGCACATGTATAATCTATATCAAATTGCTTCCCTTCTCAAGGAGGGAGGAGGGGAAAGAGGGAGGAAGAGAATATGGAACCTCAATTTTTTTAATGTTAAAAACTTTTGTTTCCATGTAATTGAGAAAAAAATTAAATGAGAATTAAATGAAAGATAAATAAATAAAATGTACAGAAATAAACTGGAGAGCATTTGGAGGAGAACCAGAATAGAGAAGGGCCCTGACTTCATGCCATGTAAGAATCAGTTGAAAGAACCAGGTATGTTTATCTTATGGAAGAGAATATTGGCAAGGAATGATCATTGTCTTCATGTATTTGAAGGATTGTCATGTGGAAGAAGGATTATTTGACCCCAGAAGGAAGAACCAGAAGCAATGGATGGTTGTAGCAAAACATCATCTCCAGGAACGGCATAAGAAATTTTCCCAGCAATGAGAGCTGGGCACAAAGAGAGGCTGCCTCACTTGTTGGGATGTTCCAAAGGAGACTCATTGTACCTGTACAAGTACAGGTTGGACTAGAAGGGGCCTTTTCTAAGCTTCTTTCCAACTCTGAAATTCAATGACTCTAACATAGTCTCCTGTTTTTCCTATGAATCCTAGAAACAGACTAAATATAAAATAGGCATTGAGTGATTAAATGATTGGCAAGAAACAGTCAAGCAAAATTGTAAACCTAGAAAATTAAGTACAAGAGGTGTTCAGAGTAGAGCGAGACATCATTCACTGTAGACTGGAATCGTCGGTAAAGACTTCACCAAGGAGGTGAAACATGAGTTGGGCCTTGAAGAAGAGGGAGGAGCTGGAGAAGAGAGAGGTCATATTTCAGATGTTGGGAGCCTGTCTCAGGAAAGGTGTGGAAGTGATAGTGAGGATGGAAAAGGGGGGCAGGGAGGACCATTGAGGAGACTGGTTTAGCTTGGATGGAGGATGTCGGGGATCAGGGGCTGCAGGAGTAGACCTAAGGTAGTAGAGGGGCCTTCTGGACTTCAGTCCTGACTGAACATCCCAGGCCACTCTTCTCAATTCAGGAACAAGGTTGAAAAGAGCCATCATCAGAGTATATGCAATGGAAGTCTCAAAGAAGACAAAGTCAGGGTTCTTCTGATAACAGGAAATTGCACAAGACAAAGAGGCATTGCATTTGGACATCAGAAAACAAATAAGAGATTTTTACATTCTGCAAGGTAGGTTAGTGAAGAAAAATGTTGATTCTGTGAGAGGTTCATCTCCTGCCTCCCATATGAAGTTGCCCTTGTTAAAAGCCTTTTTCCTCCCTTCTAGGATAGTTCAAGTTCTTCTGTCTTCCCCGCAAAAGTGATGCTTGTTCCCACTTCCGTACCTTTGTCCACACTGTTTTCCCCACTTAGAATTCCCTGACCAATTCCCTCTACCCAAGTACATCCTCAAAGTCCATTTAAAAACGTTTTCCTCTTCAATGAAGCCTCTCTTGACTACTCCAACCCTTCTTAATACATCAAAGTAATAACTCACAAGCATATTACTCTTGAAAATTTACAAAACAGCCCAGTGAGGTTAACCTATCAGTCAGTCAAGAAGCATTCATTAATCATTCCCTGTGTGCCAATCACAGTGCTAAAAGCCTAAAGATACAAATGAAGGCAAAAAAGAAAATAATCCCTTCCCACAAAGAGCTTACAATGGGGAAAATGTGTAAATAATTAAATAGGTAAAAGATTTATACAGAGTAGACATAAGGTAATCTTTGGCGATGTTTTGGACTGTACCCTTTCCCAGAGAGGGTTCATCCCTCAGACAGTGCTGATTGCCCTTAATTGTGGGCCCTCATCAGATTTCCTTTCCCATTTAGGGAAAAAGGTTTTGGCACCTAGGACAAGTGACCCCCAAGATGACCAGATTTATCCAGAAATATGGGAGCCTGTGGCCCATGGAAACCTGAAGACAAAGAAGGCCAAACTTGGTGCCTACATAGGAAATAGTCTCCCTCCGCTGGGTACCTAAACCGAAAGAGAATGGGAAAGGTAGAGATTTGGTCTCACAATTTTGTCCCACCAAAGGACAATCTTGACAAGCCACCCCTGCTCTTGGCAACACAGCTCTCTCACCAGACAATCCCATTTAATATCCTCAAGAGTCCCTTTGACAGACTGTCATGGTTGCTGGGCACATGGAACACATAGGAATGGGAAGAAGAAGAGGTAGAAGGGACTCCATGCCCTGGTATAACATGGGCCATGGAAGTTCTTCTCTGCTTTCTCATTTCTTAGGAAGGGGAGCAGAAAAGGACCTGAGTCCTCTGGCAGACGACATCCCCTAGATCCCATGTTGTAATTGACATTAGTCACAAAATCTTGGAATCTTAGAATTGGGAAGGGGTCTTAGGAGTGATCAGGACTGGCAATCCATCCAGTGTAGAATTCTTGCTGCATCCTTCTTGTCAAATGATCTTCAGACCACCAAATGCTTTCAGTGATAAGGCACTCACTCTATTAGTCCTAATTCCATCTTGAAATGGCAGAGAACAAAACCTAGCTCTGCCACAAATTACTTGTGCCACCTTGGCCAAATCACTTAACCTATCTGGGTCTTAGGTTCCTCATCTGTAAAGTGAGAGGATTGGGCTAAATGGCTTCTATGATCCCTTCCAGTGCTATTTCAATGATACTAAGTCTCCTCCCTTTCTTATTCCCTATCCTGCAAATATCTGAAGATGGCTACTACATTTTCCACCTTAACACTTAAGTATTCTCTCCTCCAGACTAAACATTCCCAATTCCTTCATATAGAACACAATCACCTTAGAGTTAGAAAGCACATCACAGGTGATTTAGTCCAACCTGTGTCTGACCAAGAATCCCCTCTACAACACTGCTGAGAAGGGGTCAACCAGCCTTTCAGTGAAAGAGGACTCACTATACCCGAAGATACCCATTGAATTTTTTGGATAGCTCTGTTAGGAAATTATTTCTTACACAGAGTCTAAAACTGATCCTCAAATGTTATGGTTTTCAAACCTTTCACCATCTTTGTTGCTCTCTTCTGGATATCATCTTAAGTAAAAAATCTTTCTCAATATTGTCATAAGATCAGAGCTGGAACATTCTTAAGATGTCAACCTGTCCAGTCTCCTGCCTCTGAGGCAGAGTACTATGAATAATACCTCAATGTCATATGGGAGAATATTGAATCCAGACTCCAAGGTTACTACTCTTGGAGGAGGGGGGAATAGGAAGGGGGGAATCATTTAGTGCTTCTCATCCTTCTTCAGCTATTCATTACCATATCTTCTGGTCCCCTTTATACTCAGCTGGAATTGATTGTTCTCCTTTCCTGCTCTTCCCTTCTGTCAAATAAGATTAATTAGCCTCAAGTCTTTTTGTGCCTACTATGTGCCCAGCCCTGTACTAAATGTTGTGGAGCATAAAGAGAAGAGGGTACCCCAAGGACATTATAATCTAGCTAAAGACAGAATGCAGAGCAAAAGCATAGGATAGCATGTGATCAGGTTCTAGATTCCAGAGGTTCCAGTGATATGTGCTAAAATATGGTAAAGGAGATCAGAGAAGGAAAAGGAATAGACCAGTATGGGCTGGGTGGAGGAGGAAGGAAATACTTCATGGAGTGGGGGATGGGCCTAGAATTGGACCCCAAAGGATAGCTAGGATTTGGATCAACTCCTCCTTAGAGAGAAGGGAAGACAATCCAGGTGGGGGCATGGTGTGAACAGAGGTGTGAAGGTGAAATGAGCTTGGTATATTGGAGGCACAGCAGGCAAATCAGCCCAGATGAACAGGGATTCCATACTGCCTCCTACTCTGGGGAGCTACCCAAAGAATGCTGCCCCCCTCTCCCCAACCTTAGCTGAGAAAAACAGTTGAGAAGTCCTTGTGTGTCACAGAGAGAGCTGGGAGCCCTGCCTCACTCAGACTGGGGCTGGGCTCTGAGCTAAGGCTGCCCCACCAGCTCCGGGCAGTCATTTGGAAATGGAGGTAATGACCAAATTAGTGGTTATCCATCATATTCAGTTATCTTTCCCTCTGGCTGGGGAATGTAGAAGCCGAATAAACACGTGCTGCTGACTGTAATCTGTAAAACTCAACTCCCTCATGATGGAAAATGAGTTCAAGATGTGGGGGGCAAAGGGGGAGGGGAAGGGGAAGCTGGCCTCCTGGGTCCAGCAGGTTAATCTCTCCCTGGTGGGGAGCTCCAGCAAAGCTCCCTCTTGGTTCACACTGAATTTTGTTTCTGAAATTTCAGTGCCCTTGATGGGCCTGATTTGAATTCTCTTACCTTTTGATGTGTCAAAAAGTTAGTTGTGGGCTCCTGTCTCCTTCATATCTCCACTTGCCCAAAGTTGAAAGCACTCTGATCAGTCATTTTTATCCTCATACCCATCCTCAGCTCTAGGAACCTAATTATACAAATTAATTCCTACCTGTTTTTCAAGGTTTCATGTCAGTTCACTTTCCCTACTGTGAAACACTCCCTGACCTCTCCAACCCTCAATGATCTCACTATCTTCTAAGGTCCTAGAGTAATGATCCTGTACCATGCATTATATACTCTCTTGTACTGTTGCTTATTTCAGTGTGTATAGGTTCTTTGAGCAGTGGATTTTTCATAGAATTATTGAGCAGGAAGCAGTCTTAGAAATGATCTAACTCAATTTATTGAAACCCAGTTGTGACCTTCTGAGATTCTATAATCTGAAAATCATGGGGGAAAAATTATTTGTCTAAGAGGACCTTGCAGATCAGTATCATCAGATAAAATTTAGAACTTGTGGGTTGATCCTAAACCCAGATGGTCTTTCCAGCAATCTCATCCTGATGAACTACAAATGTCTCCCCCTACAGTGGGCACAGCAGGCCTACCTAACCTAACAAAACAGCAACCCAGCAAAAGTAGAACTGCCAGTGTGACTTGAAAGGACCAAAGGAAAACAGTATTAAGAACTCAAAAAAAAACCCCATGAACAGAAGGGAAAGTGAAGAGAAATTGTACTGTGGCTTACTCTCTCTTTGGGGAGAGGAGGGTGCAGGTGAGTGGGGGGTAGTGTTGTGAATGAACCTGGGTCTTATCTTGGCTAGAAGTACAGTAGCATGATCAGCATGGAAGATGTGACCTGTTCCATTTCCAACCTGGACTGGTTCACCCCTCCTTAGGCAGCCTGATGGCCTCCCACTCCCAGGGGGTCCCCATATTAGCTCTGAACTAATGTGGATACTAATTAGCATTAATGTGGATACTGATCAGAATTAACCCTATTGCAACTCAGAATTCTGAAAATGAAGTGATCCATCAGTGTCAGCCTCCCCCAGTACCAGGACTATAGGTATGGACGACCATGCCTGGTTTTGCGTGTGTAGTGTGTTTCCTGGTGGTGGTGAGGAATTTGTTTTTGTTGTTGCTGTTATCTGTTTACATACTTTACACTTTACTTGATACTTACTTCCTGATATGAACCCTTCAGTTCCGTGATATTGGCTTCCCAGTTGTTCCATGAACAAGACACTAAAATCTCTCAACTCCGGGTATTTTCTCTGACTGTTCTCCATGCCTGGAATGCTCTCCCTCCTCTGTTTTGACTACTGACCTCCCTTATTTCCTTCTTTTACCAGAAGCTTTCCCCAACAACCCCTCTTAATTCTAACGTCTTCTCTCTTGTTATTTCCTATCCTGCATGTAGTTTGTGTATATTTGCTTGCATGTTATCCCCCTCATTAGATTATAAATTCCTTGACGATTAGGACAACCTTTAGTCTCTTTTTTTGTATCCTCAGCACTAGCATGTCTTAGCTGCTTAATAAAAGTTCATTTACTGATTGATTAACAGACACCTCCCCCATCTCTTTCCACTTCCCAGTACATCTTCACTGTGCTCTCTCTCCCAATTCCCACTTGGACTAGCAAATTGGATTCCCAGAGGGGATTTACTATTTCTCTCTTCAGAGCTCGATGGTAAGCCAAAGAAGTTGAAATTTCTAGTACTATTACCCATAAGCCCCCATCTGGAGTGCTTTCTAATACCAATTAACTGATTATTATCTCCCCAATATCAAGCAGTTGGTATCAGTTACTGAGAAGGTATAGCAAGGAAAGAAGTACTAAAAACATCTCCCCCAAACCGAGAGCACACTCTCCCCTCTGCATACACATAGTCTTTGAGGAGACTGGGTTCAAACTCAAAGTGGTTGTACAAGGCACACCCCCCACTCCCCCAAACATGAGGCATACTCTCCCTCCTATACATACACAAAGTCATTGAGGAGATGAGGCTCAGACTTGAAACAGGAAGAAACTGAAATTGACATTTTGGGAGCATGCATTGCTCAATGTTATTTCCTGCACCTGGGGATTCTTTTTCTCTCTATGGAGTTCCTACTAAGTTCACTTCTGGGTTTTCTACAGCCATGGAGAGGTCAATCCCTTGCTCGTTGGATACTGTGTCTTAGCCGATAAGTCAAGGCTGGACCAAGCAGGTTGCTCCTCATAGCTGGCACCTTACCAGACCCAGTATGTACTGCTACAATTTACAATTGCTGAATCTCTTTTTTTTTTTGGCTTTTTGGAGGGCAATTGGGGTTAAGTGACTTGCTCAAGGTCACACAGCTAGTTTTTGTGTTGTGTCTGAGGCTGGATTTGAACTCAGGTCCTCCTGACTACAGGGCTGGTGCTCTATTCACTGCACCACCTACCCACCCCTAACTGCTGAACCTCTGATGGCTCTTCAAACCTTTTGAAGGGTATGAGGTTGTAACCTGGTCTGTGCTATCTATGAAAACTCCTTCATCTAAGATTATGAAGGAAAAAAAACACAAGAGACAGAAGAAACAAATTCTAGGCTTTCAGATACATGGCACCTGAGTGGGAGATGAGGCCAATGTCCCTTCCTCATCCATTGATCTAAAGTCGTTGTTCTTCCCTCATTCAAAAACTTCCAGTAAAGAGAGCATTAGATCCTCCATTCAAAACTTTACCAAAATGAACTCATTTTTGGTACAACAGCCAATTAGAAGACTTTTTTTTGTCACCATACAGTATTCCAATAGGAAACAGAGACTACTGTAGCCTACTCTGAAGTGAAGGAAAGGGTGCTTACATTACACATACCCAAAAGCAGCCTCACCAATGTTCCATGTGGAGTTTTGGCTGCAGGCAGAAAATATTGCACATGCTTTGTAAAACCCACAAGGAAGCAAAAATGCACAGATGCTTTAAGGACTGGGCCTTCATTGACCTCTTCCCCACATTCATGTGGTATTCCAGGGTAACAAATCACTTTACTTACATTATTTCAGAGCCATAAACATGACATATAACCCATAACACCAGCTACTTACATGAGCTAACAAAATCTGGGTAACATTTTCAATGCAATTCAACAAACATTAATTAAGCATTTTCTATATGCAGGCATTGGGCCAGAGTAATATAAAAGTGTGTGTGTGGGGGGGTGTGGGGGTGTAGGTGTGAGAGAGAGAGAGAGAGAGAGAGAGAGAGAGAGAGAGAGAGAG
>NW_027187358.1:7701767-7720356 GCF_028583685.1 Petaurus breviceps papuanus | reverse complement strand
AGAGAGAGAGAGAGAGAGAGACAGAGACAGAGACAGAGAGAGACAGAGACAGAGAGACAGAGAGAGACAGAGACAGAGAGACAGTGAGAGACAGAGAGAGAGACAGAGATAGAGAGACATACAGACAGAAAGAAAGACAGAGACAGAGAGACCTGAAAACAGAGAGGCCTTGGGTAGGAGGTACTGACTAATGCTGTACTTTGGAGAGTGGGAAGGATTCTATGACTCAGAAGAAAAGAGAGTGGATGATTTTCAGACTTCAGACATGATTTATAAAAAGATACAGAAGTGAGAGGTGAAATGCCATCTGCAGAAGAGAGCTAGTAGGCCAGTTTGGATGGAATGGAGTAGGCATAAAAGAAAGTAATCTGAAAAAGACAGGAAAGGTAGATAGGTGTGAACCAGATTGTAGAGGGCTTTAAATTCCAGGCTAAGGACTTTGCATTTTGTCATAGAAGCAATAGGGAGCCACTGAAGATGTTTTTATTGAGTAGAATGTGTATGACATGGTCACTTCTTTGTTCCAGTAATATCAATTTGGCAACTATGTGAAGGATGGATTAGATAGATGTAAAAAACTGGAGGCAGGGAGATTGATTACAACCTTATCTCAATAGTCCAAGTGAGAGGTGATTCGGATCTGGACTAAAAGAGACACCATGTGGATGGAGAAAAAGGAGGGCAAGAGATATCATGGAGGTAGAATCCAAAAATCTTGGTGATTAATTGGATACGAGTCAAGGTAGAGAAAAGAGTTAAAGATGACTCCAAAGGTATGAATATGGATTATTGGAACATTGATGATACCATCAACAGAAATGGGAGCACTTGGAGAATGGATGTGGGGGATGGGGGTGGATAGATAGTGAATTCCATTTTTGTCACCTGTTGTCTCCCCAGATAAAACTTAAGCTCCTAGAGGGTAGCTACTATTTAATTTGTTTCTTTATGTCCCCAGTGCCTAGCACAGGACCTGACTCACCACAGATATTAATAAATATCGATTGATTGGTTGATTGTGGTTTACAGAATAAGCAATGTATTGGGATCAAGATTACCTCCTGGTCTTTATCCTCATCTGTGGATCTTATGCCCTAAGTCCTCTCGTCTAAATTCCAGACTCTCTTGATTCTGGACATTTTCACTGGTAGTCCGCCATGAATGGAACTCTCTCCTTTCTCATCTCCCCCTCCTAACTTCCCTGTCTTGGCTAACTTTCTACAATAAACCTTTCCCTGTGCTCCTTAATATGAATGGCTTCCCTCCAATTTATCCTGCACATAGTTTGTCTACACAAAGTTGTTTACGTGTTGTTGTGTCCAACAATAGACTGGGAACCCTTTGAGACCATAGGCTGTCCTTGCCTTTTCTTTGTATCCCCAATGCTTGCTATAAGTGCCCAGCATGTGGCAGACACTTAATAAATGATTGTTGACATGTTGATTTGTTGATTTATTGAATGTAGTGCTGCCTGCTTAGGTGAATGGACTGCTCATCTTGTCATTCTGATTTTATCATTCTTCCATTGGTTCCAATACCTCCAATAAAGGTTCTGGCTCTTTATAAAGGGGCCGCTATACCTTACTCCCACATTACCCTAGTCCATGGGGAGTGACTGCCACCTTTCTAAGGGAAATGGCCCCATAAAAGTGAAAACATTACTGTGTTCCATAAACATAGATCCCTTGATTTTATTTGATCAAGAGGGTCAAATGAGATAAGTGAGATCAATTAGCAAATGGACAATCGCTACGCAAACAGAAAGTATTGTTATCAATATTCTTGTTATGATTTCTTAACGTGCCCTCCATGTTGCTTGGGTTCTCCCCCTTCACCATTGAATTCCACAGAAGCCTCCAGTCATTCTGCTCTCACTTGTTGGGTTTACATTGGTATGCATCCTCAGTGGGATCCAACCATATTAAATTGCTTCAAGCAGTCTATAAAATAAAGACAATTTCAATGCCATAAGGAATAGCATATCCCCAACCATAAATAAATTAGGCTTCTAATTCCATCAAGGCATTCGAGTGATATCACACACTGTGAGAGCAGAGCTGGGAAGGATTGTTTGCAATACCACAAATCAGAGATGGAGTAACCATCTGAATTTATTTACTCTTTCTGGTGACTGGGTTAGAATGACAGATTATTTTGAAGATGTCTGTTCCCTCCAGATTATTACTTCATGTTCTAGCCCCTCACCCATGCCTCTTTTCATTTCTCTCCTCTATATTTTCCTGGACCCTGTTTCTTCTCCCCCACTTCTTTTCTCAAAGGAAAAAAAAAGACACATAGAAGTCGTCAGCCATAGAGAAGAGGGGGCATTTTGGGAAACTAGAATGAGGGTTCAAAGAAATCAGAGGAAAGTTTTACTAAGATTTAACTGGTTTAGAGGATGGTGATTTCCACAAGCATTGTTAGCCTTTCCACTGCTTATATATGTAATTGACTGTTTCAATAAGTATCCTTGAGTGCCTACTATGTGCCTCTTTTGTGCTAGGCATCATCCATGATATGAGAACAAGAGAATCTTGGAGCTGGAAAGAACCCAAGATAATGCCAATGCCAGTGATCATGCATGAAACATTTTGAAGTGTCATAAAAATTACCTAGTCCAATCCCCTCACTTTATAAATAAGGAAACAAGTAAAGTAAGTATTTCATCTTGCCCAAGGTCCCACTAATATTTAGTGGTAAAGCTGGCACTAGAAACAAAAAAAAAGAAAAGACCCAATCTTTGCCCTCCAGGAGTGTTTGGTCTAGTTGGAAAGATAGGGCATGCACACATGAAACAGTAAAATAGCAATGTAAGGCAGTATATGATTAAGTAGCATCATGAATGATACAGACCAAAGATATCAATTAAATGTTTTTAAATGGATTAAGTGTAGATTAGAGACCAGAGATATCTAAGAGGTTCAAAAGCAAAGGGATCAGTCACTTCCAGCTTGAGGGATCAGAGAAGACTTCACAGAGGTGGTAGCACCTGAGCCAAATATTGAAAGAGGAGAAGGATTTCAATAAACAAGAATGGGAGAGAAAGGGAGCCCACTGCAAGGATGGGAGAGGACATTCAGCACATGGAAGGAGGACATCGCAAAATGAAATCAAGGAATAGAGAGGACCCCAGTTTGTCTGAACAATAGAGTGAGAAGGGGAATAGTGTGAAACAAGGCTAGAATGAGACATATAGTGGAGGTCCTTGAAAGCTTGGTTAAGTAATTTGTACTTTATTTTACTCATAAAAGGGAAACAATTGAAGGAAAAGAACAAGGTAGTGAGATGGTCAGACTTTTATTGGTCAGGGTATTAGGCAGATTATTTGAGCAGTTGTATGAAGGATGGATTATAGGCAGGAGAAAAATGGAAGGAGACTATTCCAGTGGCACAGTGAAACAGTAATAAAAGCTCACAGAGGGGTCACATATAGCATCAAGAGGACTTGGCAGTTGATTTGGATGTGAGGAATGAGATGAATGATCACAGGTCATGGGATCATAGATTTTAGGGCTGTAAGGGATCTTAAAGATTATTTAACTCAATCCTCTCATTTTACAAATCAGGAAATTGAGGCACAGAGAGGTTAAGTGACTTGCCATGGGTCACAGAGGACATGATTGTCTGAGATGGTATTTGAACCTAGGTCTTCTGGCTCTGAGTCTAGTGCCCTCTTCACCACATTGCCTCTCAAAGGGGAATGCTAAAGATGACATTTTGATGAGGTTTTGAGCATGGTATACTTGGTGAATGATGGTACCACTGACAAATAATGAAGTAAGAATGTGGAGCAGATTTGGGGGAAAAGATAATAATTTCAGTTTTTGAAATGTTGAGTTTGAACTGCCAATGGAATATATAGGTCAAGGATTATTAACTTTTTGAATTTTAGGTCATGAATTCCTTTTGGCAATCTATTGAAGGCTACGGTTTCCTTCTCAAAATAATAGTTTCAGATAATTGAAGGAAATGGTACATTTTACCTAGAAGCTTGTGAAAAGAAAGGGATGATTTTTCCCCATCCAATTTCATGGGCATCCTGAAATCTATTCGTGAAACCCCAAGGATTAGGGATGTTAAGGACACCGGTTAAGAAGCCCAGATTGAGGTAAGAATGTTCTAGTCAACTAGAAGTGTAGTTTCTTGATGTATTGAATGTAGTGCTGCCTGCTTAGGTGGAGATTTATTGAATGTAGTGCTGCCCAACTGGAGCTTGGGAGAGGGATCAGGACTAGAGGCAGGAGTTTAATTCAACAAGGAGTCTATGAGATGGTCAATGAGGACTAGAACCTCTGGTAAGAGGGCTTGCCCAGCCTTTTTCAGAGTTGCTTATTGACCCTTGATGTCAACCTTCCTTCAACTCTCACCTGTGGCTTCAAGAAGTTGTTACACCTGCTGCAGCCATGTCCCAGCAAAACCATGTTGGCAGACTAGCTAAACCAGGCTGAGAGTAACCAACAAGCCTCAAACTGGTCACTGAGCTAAGGGGATGTCTACCCCAAGCATGTGAAGACTTCCCTGGCAGAATGGGCAGATGAGAACACTTTATTCCACCATGAAGGTGGCTGAGGCAGGTGCTCTGAAGTGCTTAGAGCTTGGTCAGACATCAAAGATGCCAAGGTCATCCACTCTATCCAAGACCATTGCCAGTCATCCTGATTTCTGTTCTGACACTGGACTTCAGTGACTCTGGAAGAGAAAGTGAGGCTGATGATTTTTCACAACTATGCCTCACTTAAATCTAATTCACAGTGAGTCAGGCTATCACTCCATGATGTCATTGGTTCTCTTCAAAAAGGACAAACAACCACAATTTCAACAAACATTGATTAGGCACCTATTATGTGCAGAACATTGTTCCAGGTATTAGAAGAGCTACAAAGATGAAGGATATAGTCCTTACCCTCATGGATACGATACCTACGTTACTAAGTATAGTATAAAAGAGAAGACAATAAATAGGGGCAGGCGGGGTTAGAGAGCAAATAAAATGTCATTCCAACACTTCAGGAGGAGAAAATTGTGACCAATGTGGAGGGTGAAGGATAAGCCATGAGAAGCTTTGTAGAGGAAGTGTTATATTAGCTCTGAAAGATGGGTGGGGTTTCAAAATACAGGTATGGAATAGAGATGGCAGTTGAGAGAAATGATTATTTCTCTCTTCTATTAAGAACTAACTATTTAGGGGCAGCTAGATGGCACAGCGAATAGAGCACCAGCCTTGGAGTCAGGAGGACCTGAGTTCAAATCTAGCTTCAGACACTTGCATTTAACTATCTATATGACCTTGGGTAAGTCACTTAACCCCAATTGCTGTGCCATCACTCCTCAAAAAAAAAAAAGAACTAATTATTCAATTAGAATCAAGGTTTTTCTGCTTTTCTACTTCCTCATCCAGAAATCAACCAGTGTGAGAAATCCCTCTCAAAAATTGATCCAGGCCAAGATCTAATCAGACAGTAAAAGAAATTCTAAGTTTAGGCTAATGGGTGCATTCCTGTTCATTGTGTTTATTCAGACAGGTCTGGGAAAATGTTAATTCTCCTTTTTGTCAGACAGGTGATATGGAAATTAACAAGTCTCTTTGACTAAGATTTGGATGATCCAAGTCGTGTGCCCTAGTTTCTCATTGTGATATTTATTTTCTCTTTAATTGTTAACCAGTCAAGTTGATTGAACACCTACTCTTCCAGGAGCATGCAAATTATGAGCCCACCACCAAGAAGGGTCTTTGATCTAAGAGAGAAAGCCAAATGACCATCGTTTCATTAATAAACATGCTGGCATTATAATAAAATGATCAAATTACCCAGAAATTATGTCTTTTGAGCTTCTTAAACATCATGGAGTTGGAGGAGGAGAATTCAGTTGGACAGCACAAGACAAGCTTTGGTAATCATGTACAAAAATTCTCAGAAGCAGTGAAGTGTGGAACAAACCCTTCCTACCTCAAGAGTTTCCTCCCCTCTTCTTCTCTCCTTAAGTTCTTCAAACCTGACCTGAGTCAGCTGTGAACTGACAGGTACCAGATCTGAGGCCCGGGCCTGCCTTCCTCCAGTACAAGGATCTACTGGGCCTTTTCCCTTGGACATCTTGTAGCAGGGGCCAGGAACAGCTTGACTTACAGTGGCTAGTTAAATAAAACAAGCATTTACTACTGAGTTTACAATGTACATAGAGCTTTCTATTGGTCTCTACCCCTGCCTTGGTCAACCCTCTGCAAATGGGGCAGGTGGCAAAGTTGGTCTTTAGCATTTCCACCCCAACCCCCATCTTCCCTTTCCTTCCCGGGGCCAGTGACCTGGGTTCTACTGACCTAAATCCAAACCCATTCTCATAAAACTTGGTCTCATGAAAATAAAGCCTCTCTCTCTCTCTCTCTCTCTCTCTCTCTCTCTCTCCCTCCCTCTCTCTCTCTCTCTCTCTCTCTCTCTCTCTCTCTCTCTCTCTCTGTCTCTCCCTCCTCTCCCTCTCTCTGTATGTATAATATATGTATGTATGTATGCATATGTATAAATGTGTGTGTATGTGTGTGTGTAGTCTAGCCCCTGGTTGTTAAAGGAAAAGCTTTTCCAAAGGGATTTCCAGTGCTAAGAGAGGAAGTGATAGAGGTAATCTAAGACAGACATTTCTTATGCTCCTGAAACTGCACCTAGTAGGCAGTCACCTATTGCGCCTATGTGTAACATCCCCTGCATTAACCAACAATGCATAACACTTGGAGAATCAGTATTGAACAACTGTTTTAAATTCACTCTTATGGCTAAGATTGCTCTTTCACTTGATAGAAATATCAATGGCCTCATAAATGGCTGCTTTGTCAGACTCCAATTTCAGCATTCTGAGAGCCTGGTTCATTTCATCATTTACTTTGGCTGGATATCAAAGCTCACACCATTTTGACTTTTTTCTTTTGTATCTACTTTCCTATTTCAGTTCTACACTTTTACTTGTAAAACTACAGTATTTCCTCCTGGTTGGTATTAGGATAGCTTTGGGCAACTGCCCCAGAATGAAATGCTTCCTTCCAACATACCTCAGCAGTTTGTGCCACCTCATCACCCTTAATGTCTGGAGGCAAAGACATGAACCCAAGAAAGACCTGACTCTTCTCCTGTCCCGAGGTTCCCTCCAATGAGACTGACAGATATTCTGCTCAGAATCCTTGAATCAGTTGTATTTTTAAAATCCTTCAAAAACTATTAGTCATAAGGAATCTTAGAGATTCTCTAGTCCTTTAACAAGGAAGAAACAGTGTCTCAGAGAGATTTTAGTAGCCAGTCCAATGTCACACAGCTTATAAATGAAAGAGCTGAAATTCCAATCTGGGCCCTTTGACTCCAAATTCAGTGTTCTTTCCACTAGAGATTATCTCCTGGTGGCCCTTTACATGTACATATAGAATCAGTTCTGCTATAAACCTTGTTTTGAAAATGCGAATTTCTTCTGATGCAATTGATACATCAGGGAACAATTTTAACATAACACAAATTTTGTGTTTGCTCATGTACTACTTGTCATCAAGAAACAGCAGGAATGAAGAAAACTTTACCCAAATGAACCAAGCCACAAAGGAATACACAAAATGCACACGTGCACACACCTCAAGCATCTATCGGCTACCTCAGTTCACTAGTTCTGTTATCCTATAAGGCTATGTTTGCTATTCTTTCAAATTCGTGAAGTTTTCTCTATTAAAAACAACACTCATTGTGTTGTGGCTAGGTGGCACAGTGAATAGAACACCAGCTCTGGAGTCAGGAGGACCTGAGTTCAAATCTGGCCTCAGACACTTGACACACTTACTAGCTCCAAAAAGGAAAAAAATGAATATGTCATTATCAAAGTTCTGCTCCTAACTTCATTTTCCCCATAAGTCCTGTGGTTTTTATTGCACAATTTTGCATAAGATGGTAATTTTTAGGAAGCCCTATGTTATTTGATAGCAGAACTGACTGTATGCTATATGGATATTAAAGCACTAGATGTCATAATGGATAGAGTGTCAGACGAGGAATTGGGAAGACCAAAGTTCAAATCTGGCCTCACATACATATTATGTGATGCTGGATAAGTCACTTAACCTTTCAGCCTCAGTTTCCTCATCTGTAAAATGGGGGTGATGATAATAGCACCTACCTCATAGGATTGTTGTAAGGATCAGTTGAGATGACATATGAAAAGTACTTTGTAAACCTTATAGTGTTATATAAAAATTAGCTATTTTAATTAACTATCAATCTATCCTCCATTCAACCTGGACATTCAACCTCTCAGGTAACTGCAGGGACTGGTTTAGTTCCATTTAATTCAACTCAATCCAGCTGAATTGGTCCTTATCCCTGAAACCTAGAAGTCTAGTTTTCAAAATGAAAGCAATCGATTTCAGCTTTATTTTCCTCCAGTCCGTTGTTTCTTTCCATGGGACATTTTTTTCCTTCAATCCACTTTCAATTCCTCCATCTCACTCAATGGCCCCAAGGCACACATACCTCCTTCCATCCCACCCTATGGGATCAAAGTGAATTCCCCACTCCCTACCTTTCAATATTACTGTGGCTAATTGTTCCGCCTTTCTGAAATGCCAGCTGGTTGTCTGTCTCTAGCAACTGATTAGGCCCTGAGTGCTACCACTGGTCCTCCATTGTTCTCCAATGCAAATAACTGCAAGAAGAAAAAAAAAAGCAGCTTTCTCACCAAGGGAAAATTTTAGATTTAGTCCTCAAGTTATGTTTCATGTTTACAACGGTCTTCTCATCATAGTTAGTTGGATTAAATTTAGTGATTACAAAGATTTTTTGTTTTTATCAATAATACCCTTGATCTTGAAAAACATGAGCAATTTAAACAGATCCCAGATGCTCTAAACCCCACCACATGTTTGCTGTTGTTGTTTTTTTCTTTTTCAATCGCATTGTATTTGGGCCTGTCTTTTAAATCAATTAAATCTGAACGCTCCTTCTATGGCCATTTCTTCTCTCTGCTTCTTATGATGAACTTGTACTGATTCTAGAATTCAGAGCTTCCTGAGGAAAAGTCAGGGCATCAGCTGTTCTGCTATTTCCCATGACTGAGCTCCACAATGAACTCCCTCAGAGTCAAATGTGGGGGATGAAATGAGTTTATGATAAGCACTGCCCTTGGTAGTTTCAGTAGTACTAAATCTAAGCTGCTTCCGTCATTTATTTCTCCTGAAACAACTAAAAGTTAAGGTGCCTTTCCCTCCTTTTGGAATGGCTCTTTTGGTTTTCTTATCATTATTAATTAACCAAGGCCCTTCCTTGTAACACCCAAATCCTTCTGGTGATATTGATTACTGCAAATTATGGA
The DNA here is from genome assembly GCF_028583685.1 of Petaurus breviceps papuanus. Classification (NCBI taxonomy): domain Eukaryota; kingdom Metazoa; phylum Chordata; class Mammalia; order Diprotodontia; family Petauridae; genus Petaurus; species Petaurus breviceps. The sequence continues at coordinate 7,711,026 of NW_027187358.1, read as the reverse complement.
ACTCTATAGTCTTCAAAACAAATACATTGAAGATCATCCAGACAAAGGGCAATAAAGAGGCACATGGTAGGTGTTAATAGGCCTCAGTGCATTACAATCGGGGATTCAACAGGAGATTTTGTATAAAAGAGATCATTGAAGAGGATGACCAGAAAGAAAGATAAACTTGTCACCCAGCAATTGGTAACCCAACCAGTGAATAGCCCATTTGCACAATGAATGCCTTTTATTTTGGTACCTTTTGACTAGAGTGTAAATTGGGTTTAAATGAGGCAGAGTTGCTTGAAGTCATTGACCTCAGCCTCTCTTCCAAAGTCATCAGAGTCCAGTGGCAAGACAAATGTCAAGACAAATGGTGATAGTCTGGGATACAGTGGATTACTTTGGTATCTTCTATGGCTGACCAAGCTCTAAGCACTCCACAGCTCCTGCTTCTGAAATCTTCATAGCCCATTGAAACAAAACATCTGTTCTGGGGGAAGTCTTCACATGCTTGAGGGAGACACCACTAACTCACAGGCAGGTTTCAAGTCTGTCAGTTACCTTTAATTCACACAATGTAAAAAACCCTAAAGAAGTGCCTCCCCAGCTCTTTGGTTGGAGCCCCTGTAGCTAATGAACAGGAGGACATAGATAAGAGTCAAACAGAAAGGATAAACATGGATGGATTGTGATCTGTACCACAGAAGGGAATACCCACATTTTCTAATACCCACATTAGAATATTAGAATTAGGAGAGCCTTGAGTTGAATAGGAGATCAGAGCTCTAAAATTACAAATGGGAAGGGGGAATGGTAGTAGTCACCAGATCATCATTCAGGTAGCTCAGCAGAAATGAACGTCAGACCCTTTGGCCACACAATAGTCAGATTGGGAGAAAAGGGAAGGAATGGGAGAGTAAAAAAGTAGACTGGTAAAATAACAGATAGTGGGTGTGCTGGATATATCTCAGTGTCAGAAGACCTAGAGTCTACCTGGCTTCACCATTAATTAGTTGATTGGGGAAAATCACTTCATCTTTTTCTAGGTCAAAGAGTTTAGTACAGTCACTTTCTGACACATAGTAGGTGCTTAATAAATGCCTGTTGACTTGACTAAAGAGTATTATTCTAAGAACCAAATGAGAGAAGGGATATAAAAATGCTTTGGAAATATTATGTTCATATAATATCACATTATTACTAGAAATTCTGTATATATTTTCCTGATCCTCTTAGCCCCTGAACAATACTTTATCTGGGTACCTTTTCATAGAAAGGAGACCTATGAAAAAAAAGCATTCCAGATCAGGACATGGGTTTGTGCCCAATTCTCTGTTTTCTGTGACTTTGCTAGTAAGAACACTACCATACTCTTTGATTTCTAGAGAGAGAAACAAACAGAAGCAAATTCCCCCTGCCACCTTTGACCTTACCTGGGATAGTGGACTTGACTTCAAATCTCTGAAGATGTTTTCCACCTTAGGCACCAACCAGACTTGCCTTAAAATCAGGCAGAGAAGGAACCTTTAAAATCTCTTCAATGAATTACTTGTTTCCTCAGTTTCCCTATTTGCAAAATGAGGAAGCTGGTTGAAATGACTTTGGGGTTCCCTTCCAGCTTTAGGTCTGGTCTCCTATGAGCCTTCCCCCTTGGACCAAGAACATTAACAGCTAATCCTTGGGGTTTGCAAAACAGCCTTGTGTCCAACCCTGCCATTAAAGAGTTTGCTGAGTTTTCTTTATTTCCACCATCTTCTACTACTACTACTGATTCACTATCAGTAGGGAGCATATTCTTGGTGTGTGTCTCTGACAGTGAGGTCTCTTACTTACTTGCTCCTACAACCAATGGCACACATCTGTGAAGCAGCTGGTCAGGTTAAGGTCCCAGTCTGTGGACTGGTAATGGTCTTTTTCTGGTCTTTTCCATACCTCCTACAGGGAGAGAAGCCTCAGGCTAATCACATCACCCTGGACTCTATCATAGAACCCAAATGACTTCCCCCTGAATACATACAGTGACTGGTCTTTTCACAGGATAGATAAACAGTCATGACCTGTTCTGGTAGTTAATTTGCTGTCAGGGGTCAAGTGTATTACAGCCTTCTACTGAATTTCTAAAGGCCACTTCAAAGACAATTATATAGCAGAACTGTCTTACAAAAGTATTTAATGAGCATCTCCCTGTAGGCTCTATGCCCAGCAAGTAAATTGTGGGAGTTGACTGGCTTGTTCCTAACCTTTCTTAAATTCAGATCTGTAATTAAGTGACAGATTAGAAGGCCAAAAGAGGCCATGGAATCATCCCCTTTGAGGGATTTAAAAACCATTCTGGGCTAGGTGGTGTAGTGAATAGAGCAACAGCCCTGGAGTCAGGAGGACCTGAGTTCAAATCCGACCTCAGACACTTGACACAATTACTAGCCATGTGACTTTGGGCAAGTCACTTAACCCCAATTGCCCTCCAAAAAGCAAAAAAAAAAAAAAAAAAGACAAAAAAAAACCCATTCTGGGATCCATCCTAAAGTCTTCTGACTAGCTACCAAGGACCTCTATATATAGTCTGTCCCCTCTCTGTGTAGCCAGCCTTATCTTTTATGACCCCCCAATGTCCATGTGCCCTCTGCTCTAGCCAGACAGGTCTTGCTACTGTCCCCCAAACATACTGTGCATTCTGGTTTCCATGCCTTCTCTCATGTTACTTCCCCTTTCTTCCCCTCTCCTTCCGCCTACCTCAATTCCCCCCATTCTTGAAGATCCAGCCTAAATCCTACCTTCTCCATGAAGCCTTCCCTGGCTACTCTAGCCTTCCCTGAATTCCTATAATATTTAAAGTCCGCACTATTTAATTTTTCTCTTAATTTCAGACATATTCTAGGTTACTGTTCAAGGTATGCTAGTCCTGTTTCTCCAATTAGATCATAAACTCCCTGAAGACAAGATCATGTTGCGTACTTCTCCTTCTCTTGTAACCTACGAAGGGCGTAGATTATGGCAGGTACACATATATCCCAGAGACCACCTGGTGTAGTAGGAAGGGCATAGGATTTTTAGTCAGAGAACCTAGATTCAAATATAATTTCTGTTTCGTACTGGTGTAGAGTTGGGCAAGTAACTTAACTGCTCCAGGCCTCCATTTTTTTCATCTGTAAAATTAGAGTGTTCAACCTGATCATCCCTAAATTCCCTTCCACCTCTAAATCCTTTAATTGGTTATCAGTTAAACTCAAGTTACAGAATCAAAGAATTTGGTTTAACAGTTGAAGAAATTGAGTCTGGGAAAATTTAGATAACCTGCTCAGGGTCAGGCAGGTACTGATCATCTGAAGTGGGATTTAAATCCAGGTCTTCCTGACTCCAAGACCAGCACTCCACCCACTGATAGGCCAAGATATAAATAAATAAATAAATGATATAAATAGAAATAATATAGAAAATATTTATTACATATAAATAATATATAAAATATTTATTATATATAAATAATATAAAATTTTATTATGTAAATAAATATATCATTAAAATATAAAATGTTTATTATATAAATAATCATGAATAATATAAATATAAAATATAAATAAATAAAAGAAGCATATTGCTGCCACATGTGTGCATAGAGTAGAATTGCATGTGACTTGTTATAGGAAGCCTGCTAAAGAGCCTTAGAGAAGGTAAAGGGTGGAAGGGGGGAAAGGGGAGGGGTGATATGGGGGCAGGAAAGCAAGGGTTGTGTTCTTCCCATTTTCAACCTGATCTGCAGCTCAGCTCCACTGCCCATTCTGCACTTCACACATCTGTTCAGCACTTGCCTGCAATCACTTAGCTTTTATTATTGAGCTTGTCACCATATTAATGTAGCTGTACATTTAAATTGATTGTAATTGTAAATTTCCTGGAAAAAAAACCTGATTTTTGCAAGTACTGAATTAAACTGGTGTGCTTAAATTAAAAATAATTATGTAACTATACTCCACTATAATAACCTGGGCCTGCCTCCCTCATTCTCCACCAAAAATGAGTGTTTCGATTAATGCATACAATATGTGGATTAATATTTCACAATTAAGATCAATTTCCTATTCCAAAAGGAAGGATAATTACCTAACTCTAACATGTAATCTCCTGACATTTCAATTAAGTATGAAGTTCCTTATCAACTTTATGACCTGGACTATCAGAGAACAAGTTAATGAGGCTTTTAATAAATAGAAATCATTTAAAAAATAAATTGGGGCCCCCAATTGCAAAGCTGAAGTTGTGTCTGTTTTCCTATTAAACCAACAAGGTTGGAATTTTGGAGGGTTCGAATGTAGGGCACAACTGGGAAAAATCAGTAGCTCTTTTAGGACAGCCACAGACCCACACAGAGGGATATAACAGTAAGCCAAGACAAAAGATAGAGAAATGAACCCTACGACTATTCAACAATTAAGATTTCACGATTCTATGGTTTGCCAAAGTACAGCTTTGTTTCAGATTTAAGGCACACAGTAGGACCATGTCTCATCAGTGAGTTCTGTCCAATATCTAGCATCAGCTGCAATATAGTGGCACCATCAATAACTATTTAGAATCAATTGGTTTTCACGAAGAGATATCTCCAACTTCTCATCTACCTAGCTGCTTATTATTAATTAATTATTAATATTCCTAGAGCTCAGGTCCTACCATGTCCCCCCCCTGCCATTTGCAATAAACTCTCATGATCAAATATTATTTCATCTTTATTTCATCCATTTTTTTACAGTATACACCATTATTTTGTAAATAAGTAAATTTGTATATGGAGCAAGGACTTGGACAATGATGGTTCAGCCCTGGGAGCACATGGATGTTTTATGACCCTGCTTTCAGGCATGCAAAATGTAGGACACTGTTCTACATGTGTAGGTCTAATATGACTATTTCTAGTCTGCTTACTACATGCCTTTGGATTAGCATTTGAGTTAAAACTGAACATACAATAGATTCCCAAAGGTTGATATCTCTCTCTCTCTCTCTGTTTCTCTCTCTCTCTGTCTCCCCTTCTTCCCTCCCTCCCCCCTCTCAGCTTAGACTACTAAGACTCTAACAATAAGAAACCTGCTTGAAAAGTAAGTTTCCAGAGGTTCATGGTTAGAAGTCCATACCAGACTTTGCCAGCAGCCAAGTCTGATGAAGAGTGACCTGCTTGACCCAGCAAAGCATTGGGTCATAAGCAAAGCAACTCATGCATTGGCTGTGTTGAATTCAGAAGTGAGTTTAAATGCTTTATAGCAAGCGCTTTGAAGTTGGACCACTATACTAAGGGACTGTGATAGTATAAGGAAGAGAATGCCCCTTTGATATTGGGGGAAATTCCCTGTAACTTCTGTTCTTGTCATGTATTTTCATTAAATCTCCTTTTCTTGTAAAAGTTAATGGTCATTGACTGGTCAAATGGTCAAATTGGATCTTATCACTAATCACTGGGTCAATCAATTATATAGGGTAAATACTAACTAGTGATTGATATTGGAGAGAACACACCAGAAAGGGGCTCAAATTGATAGCATTAGATCACCAGTGCCCTCAGGGGTACTTTCTCCCTAAAAGGGAGATCTAGACAGTAAGCTATATTCAGGGGACCCAAATTCAGTACCATTGGCAGATGGAAGGACAACCAGAGCTAATATGGTCACATAAACATTGGAGGTACATGCTCACTTTTTTTTTTATTCTGACAGAGTATACAATTTTAAAAGTTTGGAAACTAGTTCTCCAGAGAACAAAGACATGAGTCCAGTTTACTTCCAACAAAGAAATGGACCACTTGGTATCTTTTTGCTGAAAGAGGTGCAGAATGCAACTTAGCTCTGTGTTTGTGTGTGTATATATGTGAAAGAGTTGTCTCTTTTCAACACTTCTTCCCTCTTCAGTAACACCCCCATTGGGAGTGGGGAATCTGCTTACATTTTCCAACACACAGGATTTAATGAATAACAAAAGCATGTTCTTCCAATGAAATAATTATAACCACATTTGTCCAAAGTAAATAGCATAGTCTTTTTTTTTATCTATAACTGGCTCTCAGGTTTTCCTTTTGAGATCAGGCATGGACCTTATATGACCCCTGAGGAGATGAGCACAACCACAGGCCTCAGATTTTTAAAGAAGCCCTTCTCTTTCCTCACCTTCATAGGAAATGGTAGAATTGCTCAGTCAGGGTAGCATGATGATTGCCTAACAATGAATGCTGTTGTTCATCTTTCATTTTCAAAGAGGACCAATGACATTACAGGGTGATGTCTTGACTCTCTGGTGAATTGGATTTAAGTGAGGCAGAGCTGGGAAAATATGCCTCACTTTCACTTCCAGAGGCATCAAAGCCCAGAGGCAAGACAAAAGCCAAGATGACTGGCCATGGCCCAGGGACACAGGGATGACCTTGGCATCTTTGATGCCTGAAGAAGCTTTAAGTGCTCCAGAGAAACTGCTTCAGCTACTTTTTTGGCCATTGGAACAAATTGTTCTCATTCTGCTGGGGAAGTATGCTTGGGCTAGACATTTCCTACCTTACCAATGGGTTTAAGGCTGTCAGTTACCCTCAACCTGGTTTAGCCTTACTACTTAGATAGTTTTACAGATGAAAAATAATTTTGTGGTGGATGAATGATCTCTCTATATACATTCAATTCGACAAGCTTTTCTTGAGTGCTTACTGTGTACAGGTCACATGGGAGAGGCTACAGAGGAAAAATCAAAACTACTCCTGCTCTTAAGGAGCTTACATGCTATTGGGGTGATATCATTTTATACAGAAGGTCATTTGAGGAAGGTAAAGAACACTACCAACTAATGAATATAGGGGAAATGCCTGTAGGAAGGAGCGCCTGAACTGATCCTGGCAGGAAATGAGGAATTCTAATAGGTTTTAGGAGGGAATACATTCTAGTCAGGCAGTCAATCAATAAATATTTATTATATGCCAGCACTCTGCTAAATGCTACAGGAATGAAGGAAAGAAAGAGAGAAAGAAAGGACGAAAGAAAGAAAGAGAGAAAGGAAGGAAGGAAGGAAGGAAGGAAGGAAGGAAGGAAGGAAGGAAGAAAGAAAGAAAAGAAGGAAGGAAGGGAGGGAGGGAGAGTGGAATGAAGGGAGGGAGGGAGGGAGGGAGAGTGGAATGAAGGGAGGGAGGGAGAGAGGGAGAGTGGAATGAAGGGAGGAAGGAAGAAAAAGAAGGGAGGAAGGAAGAAAAAGAAGGGAGGAAGAAAGAAAAAGAAGGAAGAAAGAAAGATGTATCACAGTCCCTGCCCTCAGAGAGCTCACATTCTAAAGGGAAGAAACATTTTTAAAACTTTGTACATATATGGTGAGTGTGTGTGTGTGTGTGTGTGTGTGTAAGAGAGAAAAAAGAGATGATGAGACAGAAAGACACAGAAGAGGGGACAATGACAGAGGGAGAAAGAGAGAATCTGAGTGGACGCCTCAGAATGGAAAACTAGGAAAGGTCTCCTATAGAGAGTGCTTCTTAAACTGTCTTGAAGGAAGCCAGGAAGCTGAGAGCAGAGATAAAGAGGGAGAGATTTCCAGGCCGAGGGGCAAAGGGGAGTGGGGGGCATCCAGAGACAAAGCATACATAGAGTTGGATGATGGAATGTTGTATGTGAAGAACAACATACTAGGCCAGTGTAACTGGACTGTGGTGTTGGTGAAGGGGAGTAAAATATAAAAAGACTGAAAAGTTAGGAAGGGGCCCAGTTGTAAAGGTCGCACTTTAAATGCCAAACAGAGGATTTGATATTTGATCCTGGAGGTAATAGGGAGACCATGGAATTTATTGAGTAGGGATGACATGGTGAGACTAGCTCTGGAAGAAAACCTCTTGGGGAGCTTCATGGAAGACGGAATGGAGTCAGGAGAGTTATTGGCCCAATTAGAAGACTATTGCAAAGTCCAAAAGATAGATGATGGGGTCCATACTAGGGTCAGGGGACAAGCCTGTAGAAAGGCACAGAGACAGAAGAAATGCAGAGTCCTGGCAATGACAATCACACCAATTTGACTGGAATGCAGAATACATAAAGGAGCATAATGTTAAGTCTGGAACCATGAGCCAGAACCTGAGTGTGAAAAGCTTTAAATTTCAAGCTGAGAGACTTGGAAATCATCCTAAAAGTAAAAAGAAGTCAGTGACGATTCTTGAGCAGAGGAAAGATGTAGCCAGTTTGGGGCTTTGAGAAAACTGTGTTGGCAGCTCTGGGGAGTTCCTTTACTCATTGACTTCACATTCTCTCAAAGTATTGTCACATCTATTATCTCAATTAACCGAACTGCAAAGAGAACCTATTTCCCCTAACTTTTGGAAGAGGAAAAAAGAACTCTGAAGGGTTATATGACTTACCAAGATCATACAGTAGATCAGTTGCAGAGCCCAGATTAACTGTAAACACTTCACTGTAAAAATTCCCTTCCCCACCCCTTGCACACATAAATACACTCAACCAAAACAGTTGTTATCTAAGTCTTTTTGAAGACAAATAAGAAAACAGGGTACACAGAGAGAAGACAAGTAGCCGGAATAGTAATGGCAGTAGTAGTAGTAGTAGTAGTAGTAGTAGTAGTAGTAGTAGTAGTAGTAGTAGTAGTAGTAGTAGTAATAGCTGGCATTTACGTAGCGCTTTAAGGTCTACAAATGTTTTACAAATATTATCTCATTTGATCATTATAACAACATTAGAGGTAGGTGCTCCATTTTATGGATGAGGAAATCAAGGCACACAAAGGTTAAATGATTTGCCCAGTGTTACAGAACTAATGAGTGTGTGCATCAGGATTAGAACTCAGCACTCTGTGCACCATGCCACCTACTTGCCTCAGTTGTAGTGGAAAGGGCACTGGACCCCAGTCAATGTCAGAAGAACTGATTTCTAGTTATTAATTACTAGTTTGGGGCCCACCAGCTGTGAACAAAGTTGCTTTCTTTTCTAGGCCTTGGGTTCCTCATCAAAACAGTGATAGAATTTCTCTAGATCAGCTGTTGCCGAGTCTTTTCAATAATGAGGACCCTTCTGTGATGTCAGGAAATTTCTTGGACATCAGCCACCCCCATGATGATAGTTTTACCATCAGCATCTGTTGACTGAGAATGCGTGATGACAGAAAGCCATTATGAATTCAGTGAGGCTTTTAATGAGTTCGAATTTTGTTAATAGTAATAACTAGTGCAAAGGATTTTTCCTTTTTTAATTGGGAAGGGATTTAGGGGGAAGATAATAGGAGAGAGAGAGAGAGAGAGAGAGAGAGAGAGAGAGAGAGA
>NW_027187358.1:7661628-7701667 GCF_028583685.1 Petaurus breviceps papuanus | reverse complement strand
AGAGGGGGAGAGAGAGAGAGAGAGAGAGAGAGAGAGAGAGAGAGGAACAAGGGAAAGAAGAAAGGAAAGATGGAAGGAAAGAAGCAAGGAAGGAAGGAGAAAAGATGATCCAGAGGCATTTTTCAAACACCCAGAAGAGAAGAGAAAGAAGTTCAGAAGGATACGCAGCGAAGCATGCAACTTTGAAAGTAATATTAAATTTATTATATATTTTTCTTTAAAACAAGCTTTATGTCAGAGATTTGTGGTTTTCCACATAAACCTCTGTTATTTTCTGTTTTGGATGTGGTATTGTTCTTTTTTGGTCCTTATTAAGTTCAGAACTTTAAAAATAAAATTAGGGAATAACAGTAATAACTAACATTTTATAGTACTTTGAGGCAACTAGGTGGAGCAGTGGATAGAGCCCCAGGCCTAGAGTCAGGAAGACCTGGGTTCAAATCTAGCCTTAGACACTTAACCCTGTTTGCCTCGGTTTCCTCATCTGGAAATTGTGCTGGAGAATGAAATGGCAAACCACTGTAGTATCTTTGCCGAGAAAACTCCAAATGGGGTCATGAAGAATTGGACACAACTGAACAATAACAATATAATACTTTACATACATCAGTTCATTTGATCCTCATAACATCCCTGTGAGCTGAGTGCTATAGATGTTAATGTTCCTATTTTACAGATGAGGAAACTGAGGTTAATAGAGGTTAAATGGCTTGCCCAAGGTCCCACAAAGCTAAATGTCTGAAGCAGGATTCAAACCCAAACTTGTCCTCCTGTCATTCCTCAATTTTGTGATTCTGTTTTATCCTAAGATTGGTATACTTCACTTGGCAAACCTTCTCTGTCTTATTTTTCTTGGAAGGGATGATCTCCAGGCTTCCCTATCCAGGGAAAACACAATTGAAATGAAGGATGGTCTTTTTTCCACCAAAAATGAAAAGAAATAAAAATATTCAAGGCTATGTAAAAATAGAAATGAGAGCAGCAGAATATTTTCAATTTCCCTGGAAGGACTTGAAATCCATCACTTAAATACTCAATGTTAAGCCCTGCCAGTGGGCTCTCCAAAGTCTTCAGTTCATCTTATACAGTCAGAAGCCATAATTTCTCAAGGCCCTTGCTCACTCCCCATTCTTTGACGAGGTTGAAATCATCTGTTAAAACCCAGTTTTCAGTCATACACTTTGTGGCTCATCAACTTTCTCTTTTATGCAAATGAATTATTCCAAGGCACCAGAAGAAGGTGGGTTAGAGTAATTTCCTTTAAAATTATATTTTTCAATCATAAACTTTAAATCATCAACAAACAATACATTTTAGCATAGAAAAAAGAATAGAAAAGAGGATTGTATATGAAAGTGTGAACTTACATTATACACAGTTTGTCAGGTTTTTTTAAGGGTACATTAAATACAACATAATGGTAGCAAAACTATCTTGCTTCTCTGGGTCCCCTTCTTAATTTCAGTGGAATAACTTCCCAAGGACATATAGCACTACCATGTCAGAGAGAGGAGGGCAGAGCTAGAAGAAGACACTATTTTTCTTACTGTGTGTGACTGGAACTGGCATGGGAAGAAAGCCCCTCTGTCAGTGCAGCTCCCAACAGAGGCATTCCCATAGAAGAAATGTCCTTGTACTCAAGTGAACATTGTCCTTGGGGTGGCTAGGTGGCGCAGTGAGTAAGAGCGACAGTCCTGGAGTCGGAGTCGGGAGAACCCGGGATCGGTTCTGGCCTCAGATACTTAACACCCACACAAAAAAAACTGGCCGTGTAACCTTGGGCAAGTTACTTAACCCCAATTGCTTTATTAAAAAAAAAAAAAAAGAGTACATTGCCCTGATCAGCAGTCTTCAATGGCTTCAGCTGACATGAACAAGGGTATGCACATAGATTAGTGTGGATGATGCCATGTGTAACCCATATAGGCTCTGTGGCTCACTTTCCCAAACTGTTGTTGTTTGTCCCTTGTATTGGAAGAAAGCCAATGACATAATGATATCGGGGCCAAGGTACAGTGTGTTCCACTGTGGCTGATAAGTCCAATATGAATCGGAAGGCTCTACCACATGTCAGGAGCAAATAGTTCATTTGAACATTTGGGAGGGAAATGTAACTAGATTTGCACACCTCACAAGTCCTTTGTGCTACTATGATTTTGCTTTGCTTATAGAGCACAGCTCCTTCTTTGAAGTGGGCACACCATGCTGGGTGGTCTTGTGCCAACCTCTCCCATGTCTCACAGTCAATACCAAAGTTCTTCTGAGAGACCATGAGGGTGTCCTTTTATCACTTCTTCTGACCTTTGCATGACTGCTTGTCTTATGTGATTTCTCCATCTTTTAGGTAAATATAAGTTTAACATTCAGGCTACGTGATTTTCCCACCCCACCCCAGAGTTGTGCTCACTGCAGTAGAGTTTAAATGTTTGACAGTTCAGCTTGAGAAAGGACTTCAGTGTTCTGTATCTTATCTTGTCAGATAACCTTTAGAATCTTCCTAAGACAATTCAAATGAAAATAGTTCAATTTTCCAGCATGGTGCTGGTAGACTGTCCAGATTTCACAGTCATACAACAATGAAGTCAACACAATGGCTCTATAGACCTTCAGTTTGGTAGGCAGTCTAATACTTTTCTCTCCCATGCTCCCTTTTAGAATCTCCCAAACACTCTGCTAGCTCTGGCAATGCAAGTGTCAACCTCATTATCTATGTGGACATCCCTAAAAAGTATACTGCCCAGGTAAGTGAATTTATCCACAGAAATCAATTGAAGAAGTGTGACTTCCCCAGACAACACTAGAACTAGAGGATCACTTCCTAAAGAGAGGCTACTGCTTGCCTCAGAGGTCGAGGGCTATTCCTAGGGGGTAAAAGGGGACTTTCTCTAGGGCTATCATCCCTATCCAGTGTGTTCCTCCAGTACCAGTGGGCCATTGACCATATCCTCAATATCCCCAAACCAGGCATTAGCACTCTTGCATAAATTGTCCAGTTGATAGCTCCTTGATGTCATTGATCATTATCAATATCATTAATCAATTAAATCAATATCATTAATATCAATAAACTTATACAAAGGGATATTTACTGAAAATAGAACAATAACTGAAATGCAAAAGCATCTCCTCTCAACCAGAGAGTACTATCCACTTTACACCTTGGTCTCTGGGAAAGTTGACTCGATGTTAGAATGGTTAATAGAAACTTAAGTACAATTGGGGAATGGTGTGACTGATAGAGAAGTTACTCCCTTACTTTCAGGACACAGTGTCTTGCTTGCTGTGTCAATTCACTAAGGGTCTGTATCATGCTAGTTACTCCTTCTGCCCAGCTGCTGGCAAAGTCTGCTATGAAGTCCTATCACAAGACCCCTGGTAATGCTCCCAATCTTTCATAGCTCACAAGTTCATTCCATGTTTTTTTTGAGGGGGAAAGGCAGAGTAATTGGAGTTAAGTGACTTGCCCAAGGTCACATGGCTAGTAAGTATTAAGTGTCCAAGGCCAAATTTGAACTCAGGTCCTCCTGACTCCAGGGCTGGTGCTCTATTCACTGTGCCACCTAGCCGCCCCGGTCATTCCATTTCTAACACTCATTCACCCAGGATCAGGGAAGAAGAAATACAACAGAGACATGAGAAAAAAAAAGCACCATGTGCTTAAGACCACATGGCAGCCCAGGTAGAGAGACAAGGCAGTAGCCCCATCTATTACCTCTCTCCTAACCCAGAGATTTACAGGATTATTGCTCCATTTTTCCCAGGGAAGAGAGAAAGAGATCGATTTCACCTTTTCTGGACTTTTGTATGCACACTTGAGTTAGTGTTGGCTGCCAATCCAAAGGCTTTTCTTCACCATGAAGCAAAAGAAAAGGAAACATAGAATACCTACAAATCCATTGGATTAAGGGAAAGGACCCCTTCCCTTACACATCCCTGGAAGGTGTCTCACCAAGGCTCCATGTAGACATGCAGTAAACGGATTGCCTTGTATTTGCTGCAAGGACTAGTCCCTCATTGGCAGGTCCTCCATTATATTTGTATGTGTTAAAGCTGAATTTGCACTACACATTACTATCTAGCCCAACCCAGAAGCAGTAAAGTTCTAAACTAACCATGACTGATGCTGGGACTCTGACTGGATCACTTGGCTAGCTTGCTCACAAGATGATTACAGTGAGATAAGTGAATGATCATACAGCTAAGATGCTCACGTAGTACCTTCAGTCTCAAGGAGCTCTTACTCCACGCTGCCAGGATTTCTGCCTCAGCTGATCCTTTATGTAAATTTAAGAGCCTTCAACACAAAGAAGGTACAAGGAAGATGATGTCATGTGGTTGTATTTTTAGGAGAACTGGAAGAAGGGATTTTTATATATCTATAAATAGCCCCCAAAAAATCAAGGTGTGAACTAGACAGAACATAGGATGGTGGTCATTGATGAGGACTTGCCTCATAAATTGGTCTCTTTTGGAGAGTGTTGGCTCTGAGGCCCCCTTTATCTCCACCACCAAGGAAGAGCACTTAGGAAAGAAGACCCTCTTATATTCAGCTCCTACCCTGAGCAAGTTCCCTAGGCAGAACAAAACCTAGCAGGGCAGTAGCAGCCAGTTTGCCCCAAGCACAAACAATGCTATCTTAATACTTCCACAATTCCCAAAGTCACTCTCTCAGGGACCCTACATGAGAACAGACGGAGCAAAAATGCCCCCTCTTAAAAGGGCTCTCAAAGACATCTTTCCACCATTCACATTCATTTTTGTACCTCCTCCAAAGGCAGAAAATATTTCGCAGGAATGAGTCCATGTGGACTAAAATTTCACATCAATTTCAAGAAATCATGTCCTTTCCTTATTGACACTTATGGGCATGCATGTGTGACCATACATGCACGCAGGTAGGAGCATTTGCGGGAGCCCAAGCAAGAGTCCTTTAGCATTCTGCATTCGCTGATCAGGGAATGACTGCCAAATGAATGGTTTATACTGGAAAAGGCCTGGAGTATCTCACTATTTATATAACTATTCAGCAATGTGGCCTTTTAATTTAGTCTTCATTCCAAATGCATGACGTGTCCTTTTGACACCCTGAAAGAAATGCTTCTCAGATGGCAAGCAGGGTAAAGCAACTCTGCACTGCAAAAGAAAAACATATAACCCTGAAAATGAAAAGCAATTTAGGCCCTCGTAGGAAATGCCTAAGCTTCAGGGGATGACGGCAAGCTTTAGCTACTTCATGTGAGCATTTATGAAGTGTTTCGGTCACTAAAATAACTCGTTCTCATAGTATCCAAGTTCACTCTGGGGCGGGAGCAGGTCCTCCAAAAATGCATGAGGAGAAAGAAATAGGATTTGAAGCATGGAAAAGAGTTGAGTCTAGATATGACCCTGCAGTTGTACCAGAGGCCATCCACAAAGTTCTAAGTTTGCCTCATTCCAGTGAGAGATGCAAGCTGCATCACCATGTAATGGGTAAACATCACTGTGATAGAACCTGATAAGTAGTCAGTCCTGGCTTTGTCACTTACTACCTGTGTGGCCTTGGGTAAATCATTTATCTGGGCCTCATTTTCCTCATCTCTAAAATAAGATTAGACTAGATAAGGTGAAAGGTCCCTTCCAGCTTGAAATCTGTGATCCTATGTCCCTAGGATCTCTCCACTATACCACCCCACCTCTCTTAATGTCTTCTCCTAATGATACAGTCTCACTCTCCTGGCAATAAACAGACTTTTCTCTGAAACTCAATGCTTTCTTAGGCCTTTTCTAAAGACTAAAAAAAGTTCTCTGGCAACAGAGTTCACATAGCTGAATTGTTACATCAGGTTCAAGAAACCATATTCTCCTTCCTTCTTGGTGTGTGTAGAGGGGAGGTGGTACATATGCCTGTTACAACAAGTCACCTTACTTCTTTCCGGGTGGTCCTGAAATAGGACTGCCAGCTGACCAGTATTTGACTAGCACTGTCAATATTTCATCACGGGAGTTAGTTGCTTCTAATTCATGTGATATGTTATATCTTTTTTAAAAGAAGTATTCTGGCAATATTAGCCTGCAACCATCTCTGTCCTGTCAGCAAATTTATCTAAAGATTTGTGAAATTTCTCTCTGACTCACAGTTTCTCTTGTATTTCCATCTCTACTTCTATTTCTTTCCCCTAAAATTCAATCTTAATCTTCAATATGACCTGCAGCTAATATACCCCTACCTGTTCTCTCAGTCCAACATTTCTTCTCTATCCTGACTTTACTCCCATTGAGGTTTTGACCATATGGTCAAACTATAAACTATTCTGTATCATTAAATCCTTGCCTCTTTGTTCTACCAGAAGGCTCATGACTCACCCACCCCTAACCCTGGATTGTCGCCACCAGACAGGCTTTCTACTACTCCTCACTGAATAATGCTGGAGGAAGTCA
The DNA here is from genome assembly GCF_028583685.1 of Petaurus breviceps papuanus. Classification (NCBI taxonomy): domain Eukaryota; kingdom Metazoa; phylum Chordata; class Mammalia; order Diprotodontia; family Petauridae; genus Petaurus; species Petaurus breviceps. Next base: position 7,695,250 of record NW_027187358.1, on the reverse strand, counting down.
CTCATCCATGCTGAGCCATAACTAGGGAAGGAGAACTGGGACTTTGGCCCAGGTCACCAAGATTTAGAGGATGCACAATTTTAAAATATCATGTAATTTCAAAAATTGTCATATTTTAACAGAATTTTTGCTCCTTCAGCAGCATGGAAGTCGGAAAAAAAAATAATCAGTTAAACTACAAAGGTAGCAGGTGATGTGCTTTCTGCCTTTCCTGGTTAGGTCTTCCCCAGTCATATGCCAACCTGCTCCTCCTTGAGCTATGAATTTCCCAGAGTAGCCTCCCAGGTATTTAGATTTCCCCTATGAGAGAGTTTCTTTGAGTCTCTTCTCTTATGGTTGATTTGAGGGAGCATTTATTGCCACTTGCCCCAGGCACCAAAATTACTATTCATGGTTCTGCACATGCTGCCTGAGTCTACAACAAACATGTTATCTAATCTCAACTAGGCCATCACTTCTACATAGCAATGCTTTTATTCTCCTCTGATTGACAGCAGCTGTTCCAAACTTTTGCCTTAAGCCTCCTATATCACCCGCTCCCTGCCTCTCTCTCATCAGAGAACCTCACTTCATACTTTACTGAGAAAATCAGGACCATCTGTTTTTTGCTCCTTCTCCCCTTTTCAAAATCCTTCTTTATCATTCCTCATTCTCTCCTCTTTTACTCCAGTTTCTGACAAAGAGGTGGCCTTTCTCGTTGCCCAGACTAGCCTTTCTATTGGTGTCCTTGACCCCCATCTTATACCATCCAGTCTTCTCTAGGAGCTTCTCCCACCATTATCTCCCCCCTTCGTCAGTTTGGCCTAATTCACTGACTCATTCCTTACAATCAAATCTCAAAGTCCTAAGTTTAAACCCAGCCCCAGACACTTACTAACTGTGTAACCAGGGGCAAGACATTTAACCTCTCAGTGCCTCAGTTTCCTCTGCTATAAAATACAGATAATAATTGCATCTACCTCCCAAGGTTATTGTGAAGATTAAATGAGATAATATTTGTAAAGTATTTTGCAAACCTTAAAGCACTACATAAATGGCAGCTATTAGTATGCTCATTATTATTACTGCCTACAAACATCCCTGGATCTCTACCATCTTGGAATCAGGAAGATCTGAATTTTAATACTGCCTCAGACACTTACTAGATATGTGGTCCAGGGCTGGTCATTGCATTCTTTCAGCCTCAGGTCCCTTATCTGCGAAATGGGGAGAATAACGGTACCTACTTCACAAAGATAATGTGTGATGATGATGATGATTTTTTTTATTTTAAAAACTTTTGCTTGACCCTGAAAGATCATTCTGGCATGCAGTAAAGGGTGAGCCAGCATTCAGGAACAAATGAAACTGCTTCCCTTCGTAATTTCATAAGAGAATGACATTTCTAGAGAGAAAGCCAAAGGAATGATTTCTACCTGAAGGCTAGATCACTGATCTGACCCAAAATGTTATAAAGCTCTTTCCCCTGAGATGATGAATGACAATGAATCTTTAAGCCAAACATTTTCAAAGCTATCCCATGTTGTTCAGGAGTTTCATTTTTACTTGTCTTCCTTTCTGTTTTCTTTTTCTCTACCATCTTTTACTTGTAATGCAATGTACCATGTTACAACCCCTGCAGTTAAGAGTATTTGGAACTTAAAGTTGTCCTGTAAATATTAATCCCTCTAACACCTAAATTAAAACTGACACTTTACCCAGTTAATAATAAAGACCAGTTCCTACCAATGTATTTGGGTCTGCCTCATTTTCTAGGTGGGGAAATAGTTCAGATGAGTTCCTTGCCATGATTGAGTCTTCAAAATGCCCACTTAATTTTGTCTTCCTTGAATAGTGCCCTGTAATATAGACTAACTTCTCTATCCTCTGTCAGTAATTCACACTAATGGGAAAGTGACTGATTATTCTGCTACTACTTTGAAGGTGGGGGGCAGTATTCCAGTTTAGTAGAAAACAATGGAATGCATTTCTATTGATAAAACAATAGATGAGAGAGGCACAGAGATATCGTCAGGGGCCTTCAAGTTGTACCAACTGGGCACTGTTTACTTTGCTGACTTCTAAAGCCTAGCCTGCCCTCCTGACCAAAGCCTTTGGAGAGGGAAGCATTTTTATAAGGAGGTCTTATTCCCATGTGAATTTCTGTAAGTGCTGGAGTCAGATATCAAGCTGCTGAAGCAAAAAACAGAACCAAAAAAAAAAAACCCACATTGTGTGAAGACAGGAAACTGTTCAAGAACAGTTCATCCTTGTAAAAATATCTTCCCTCCAATGCAGCCCAGTTCAGTCCCTGCTGGATTATCTACCCCCAGAATGTGCCAATTCCTTCATTAAGAAGCAGCTTTACTTCTCCCTCAGACATGACTGAAGACAGTTTAACAATCCAAGTTTTGTTACACATGGGAATCTTTTTTCTTTTCCAACCTGTTCTTCTTCTCCAGGATAATTTCCCTTATCCTTCTAGAGCTCAGAGGTCACTGCTGCTGGGGATCTGAGACTCTGTCCTGTCAGTGAATGCTTCATTCTTTGGCTATTAATTGTCCTGTCTGCACACTATCCAAACTTTATATATTGCCTCTCTTCTTCTGCTTGAGATGGTGTGAAGAGCATTGGATCTGGAGTCAGACGATTGCAAGAGAAGGGGATTCTGACTCTTTGACTTACCAGCTGTGTGATCGTGAAGTTCTTAGCCTAGGTTGGTTTTCATCTCTCTTGATGAAGACACTTTCAATATTTGGAATTCTCCACACTGACAAAATCATCTCTCCTGTTCTGGTAGAGAAAATAAATACTGTAGGAAATCAAAGGAGTGAGGGGTGATAAAAAAGGAAGGATGATTTCCTAGCAGTATGACATTTATGGATAGATAAGATTTGAATAAGCCAACAGGTAGAGAGAAAACTTTCTTGGTGGGTCTTCACCTCCTTCAGCCTCAGTTTCCTCATTTGTAAAATGAAGGAGTTGTACTTGCTGAGCTCTCAAGCCCCTTAAGCTTATAAAGTCTGATATTTTTCTGATGATTTTATTGTCCATTGTGTATCTCTTTACAAAAGTAAACAAGAATCGAGATGAACCAGTCAATTTTGAGTTTCTTATGACCAGTCTTGGGGTAGGAGGGCAAAATCTGATATTTTAAGAAACTGACTAAAAGTGAAAGCATGGTATTATCTAGATAATTTGCTTCTCCCAATCCCTCAAGAGTCTGAGGTGATTTTCTCTCCCTTCTTTCCTTCCTTCCTTCTTTCCTCTCTCCCTTCCTTCCTCCTTTCTCTTTCCTTCATATCCTACCCTTTTACTTCCTTCTACCTTCCTTCTTTCATTCCTTCCTTCTTGTCTGCCTTTCCTTCTTTCTTTGATTTCTTCCTTCCTGCCTTCCTTTCTTCTACCTTCTTTTCTTTATTCTTTCCTGCCTTCCTACATTCCTGCATTCCTTCCCCTTTCCTGTTTTCTACTTCCTGACTAATTTCTTTTCTTCTTCCCTTCATTCTTACTTTTTTCTTCTTCTTTCTCCCTTCCTTTCTTTCTAATTTCTCTTCTTCCCTTTTCATTTCCTTTTTTCTTCTTTCTTCCATCCCTTCCCAACTTCCTTCTTTTCTTTCTTCCCTCCTTTAGAGTGTAAGCTCCTCAAGGATAAGGGCTATCTTTTGCCTTTCTTTGTTTGCATCCCCAGCACTTAGCACAGCACTTGGCAAATAGTAGGTGTAATTAAAGAAATTACGTGTACATATGGTGGAAGGGAGAAGGTTTGGCATCAGAGCACCTGTGTTCTAGTAATCAGAACTCTTCCACTTAATAGGTGTGTATCCCTTTACCTCTCTGGGTCTTAGTCTCTTCATCAGTAAAAGGAGGGGGCTGGACTAGATGACCACTCCGGTTTCATCTAGCTCTAAATCTATAATTCTATGTCTCTGAAAATGAAAAACTATGTATGGTTCTTTAGGATTACGTGTCGAAGGAGTACTGTAGACCATAAATTGAGGCATTCTGAAGCAGTAGAGTTCTGAACTAGGATTCATAATGGGATTCAAATCCCATATACTTATACAACTTAGTCCCTCAGGCAGCTCCCTAGGACTTAGCTGCTCAGTTGGTCCTTAGTTTAGAGTGGTTTTCATCTCTTTTGATGGAGACACTTTCAATATTGAGAATTCTCCACACTGACAAAATCACCTCTCCCCTTCTGGTAGAGAAAATAAATAGTGTACAAGGTCAAAGAAGGAGTCAGGAGTGATCAGAGAGGAAGGATGACTTCCTAGCAGTATGACATTGATGGATGGATAAGATTTAAATAAGCCAATAGGTGGGGAGAATTTTGGGGGGGGGGACCTGACAGTAAAAAAGCATAAGCAAAAATAGGAATGTAACTCCTACCAACATGTAATTTAGACTCTTGAAATATATACCCAGTCTTTGTTCCTCCATAATCCTGAAACTAGGTTATGAAGGGGTCCTAGAGTCATTAGGGTGGTACTGGAGCTCATTGAGAAAGGGAATTATATGCTCTGACTTGGGCTTTACTATTGTCAATTTGTCACCTTTGTGGAGGAGAAGGTGAAAGACATGAAGTAAGAAGACCAACTAGGAGGCCATTGTCATAGTACAGGCAAGAGGTGATAAAGGAAGGTCTATGTGAGTGGAAAGAAAATAATAATTGCAGGGAATGTTATGGAGGTAAACAGACAAGGCTTGGCAACAGGATATGGGAGGTGAGTGAGTAGGGAGCTGAATATGAAACCAAGTTTATGAACCTAAGTTACTTGAGGTATGATGGTGCACCCAAAGAAATGGGAACATTTGGCAGAGGAGTGGGTTGGAGTCAGAAGTAATGTAATGAAACTTATGGTGCAAATTACAAGCCCAATATATGCCTGCTCCTCCTATGTGACTCACAAGGACTGCCAGCAACAGTATGGATATGCTGGGCGCAGGGACAATTTTGTCTGCATAGCTACTGGCATATATGCTTGGACACAGTTAAGTTACAACCACCCTGAAGGACTAATGTCCAAAATGGAGAATAATATTGGAAGCTTCTGGTATTTAGAGGAGGCTGAGCAGGGAGAACAGGTGAAAAGGAGGTGAGGTTGCTTTGGAGATATGCCCCATGATTGGCTATCATGGGGAGATTGTGTTGCAACCCAACTTCCTACCATCCAGTTGGTTACTCTTGAGGTCACGCAACAGCTCATGTGGGGTTATACCACCATCTACTAGGGATATAGGATTCCCACTTTGGAGACCACTGAGCTAAAGAGACAGCATGAGGGCACTGGGTCCTTCAGGCAGTGAGAAGAGGAATCCTAGGAGGTAGAAAGGGGTATAAAAAAACATGACAAAACTGTGACTAGACTTGTCCCACTGCAGAATTTTGCTGAAATCTAACCTTGCTGACTAAGTTACATAGAGAAGGGCAGGGCAGGGCATAAGCATTCATTAAGCACATACTACATTCTAGGCACTGTGCTAAATGCTTTAAAAATATTGTCTCATTGGATGAGTTTCATCTGTGAATCAGGTATCAGATTCAATCCAGAAAGAAGACTTCCTGATTCCACCCTGGTATCTCCAGTACCTCTCTTCTAAGACTTTGCACAGGACAACAACCTTCCTACTTATTTCCCTGGAATATATTTCTACCTTTCTTTCCTCCTTCCTTCCTTCCTTCCTTCCTTCCTTCCTTTCTCTTTCTTTCTCTCTTTCTTTCTCTCTCTCTTCCTTCCTTCCTTCCTTTCTTCCTTCCTTCCTTCCTTCCTTCCTTCCTTTCTTTCTTTCTTTCTTTCTTTCTTTCTTTCTTTCTTTCTTTCTTTCTTTCTTTCTTTCTTTCTTTCTTTCTTTCTTTCTTTCTTCCTTCCTTCCTTCCTTCCTTTCTTTATTTCTTTCTTTGGAGGAGGGAAGGCAAGCCAATTGGGGTTAAGTGACTTGCCCAAGGTCATACAGCCAGTAAGTGTGTCAAGTGTCTGAGACCAGATTTGAACACAGGTCCTCCTGGCTCCAGGGCTGGCACTCTATCCACTGTACCACCCAACTGCCTCAAAACTCAGTTTGAAATTTATTCCTTCCATGATTCCTCCCCTGACTACTCCAGTCTACAACAATCTCATAGATAATATTTCTAGAGTATAATATACAATCTCCTTCTCCTTTGTGCTGCTTTCTATTTACTTGGAGTCCTTGTAAATACTTTGAAGGTCAGAACTACATCTTAGACTTGTCTTATAGCACTGCTTGATTCTCCACAGGAAAGAGAAGCTAGGTGGTATCATGAATAGAGTGGTCAGTAGGTAGTTGGACCTGGGGTCAGGAAGACTGAGTTCAAATCCAGTCTCAAGTACTTACTGTACTGTGTGGCTTGGGACAAGTGTCTTAACTTCTACTTCATTTTCATCATCTGTAAAATGCAAATAAATGCCCTTACCTTTCAGGGCTGTTGAGAAGATAAAATGAGATAATATTTATAAAGTACTTCACGAACATTAAAGTGCTATATCAGAGGTTCCCAAACTTATTTGACCAGCCCCCACTTTTAAAAATAGTAACTCAGCACCCCCCTGGAAACCTACTTTCTTTAACCTCTAATTAAAAAAAAATGTGTCATTTCAAAAAAAATATTTTTAAATAGTGCATCTGAAATATAATAATTTATTGTAAATTTGTGATTTTTTCCTGCATTGAAATTTTGATAATGCAATATTGCCTCATGTAACTGTATAGTATCATATTGTAAAGAAGTAATTACATGCACATATTGTTGTTGATGTATACTAGACTTCCTGACAATGCTCTGCTCTCTTGCCTGCCAACACTTGCTTGTTAAGACCTGTTGGTGGACTTGACCACTGATAGTTATAACTTGCATTTTGTGTGTTTATTTGGAAAATAATATAATTACTATGATTTTAACTCTGTTATACAACAAATGAAGCATGTATGAATGGTTTTTCAAAAATTTCTTCTCTTCTTTCTTTATGCTTCACCACCCCCTTATTTTTATTCAATGCCCTCAGTTGTACCTAAGGCTATCCCCCCCTCCTACATTATTTCAGTGCTTCCTAGAGGGTGATATTGCCCCCTTTGGGAGGCTGTGAAATGCTTGCCATTATTATTATTAAAGAGCCCTGGACCTGATTTTAAATTCTAAATTTACTACTGCGCAACCTTGGACATAGTATTTTAACCTCTCTGGGCCATCTGTGAAGCAAGAGTTGGACTAGGTGACCTCAAAGGACACATAAATTTCTAAATCTATTAGCTTATTGATGAATTGGTGGCTGACAGAAGATCATGAAATGGTCTGGACTTGGGATGGAAAGTTCCCTTTGGATTTCTCTGAAGAAATCTCACTCTTCCAAAAAGATTATGATAGAGGGAAGATTAAAAACATTGAAATAAACACAATTCAGCCTTTCCTCTACTTGTCTGGCGCATTTATATAGGGCTGGAAGAAATTAGACTTTCTTATCTTCTCCTTAAATAGGAAATTCTGTTCCATTTGCCTAATCTATTCACAGTACAGATAATTTAAAAAGGTTATAAAGAAAACCAACCCTGTTGTCTAGGAATTGTGAGTCCTATAGAGTCCAGAATATGTAGATGTCCTCTTTAACCAGTTCATGTCTTCTCATTCTAGTCTCTATTTATGTGTATTCTCCTATAAATTCTCCACAGAATATCTACCCCATTGCTAGAATCAATCAATCCATCAATCAACATTTAAGTGCTTACTACGTGACAGGCATTGTGTTAGATACTAGGGATAAATAGGCCCCGGCCTTCAAGAAGTTTACAATCTATTGGGAACTTTACACTGTCCCCCTTCCTCTAAGTCTTTTAATATTCCAAGGGCAAAAGTGCAGTACTCAGGCTATTCATATCTTATCTCTCATTCTTAACATGGGCTTTTTCTGGACCCCCGCTTTTCTCACTGCATACTTTTTACATGTTAGTGTTAGACCACTCCTTGCACATGAAATATTTTAGCAATATGCTCTAACTCCTCTATGACCACCGTGTATTATCCTTTGGGCCATCTACAATTTTGATTCTTTGTGGATTGTGTTATGTCATAATTCACAACTTCCATCACTAGAAGGAGACCGATGTAAAAAAAAAGATGAGATTTGTGTTAGAAAACAAATAGGATCCTTGAAAGTCCTGCACAATTTCCCTAAACCAACCAATCTACTCTTTTCTTTCCATCCAACTCTTTTAACAGGAGAAACTATTGAATAGGAAGAACTTTGAATGACGTATTCGTTGTCTACTGTGTGCTGATGTACTAGCTCAATGTAATATATTCATATGTCCTGCTCTGAGTAATATACATTCTTTTTTTTTTTTTTTGCTTTTTGGAGGGGGGAAGGTGGGGCAATTGGGGTTAAGTGACTTTCCCAAGGTCACACAGCTAGCTTTGTGTTAAGTGTCTTAGGCCAGATTTGAACTCAGGTCCTCCTGACTCCAGGGTTGGTGCTCTATTCACGGTACCACCTAGCTTCCCTGTGAATAATATACATTCTTCATCCATTTCATTTTTCTCTTGTGGATTAATAGATTGCTGTCTTTTGAAAGAATCGCAGATCTTTCCAAGAAGTTTCTGTAACATTCTGGAGCTTGATGAAATCGTCATAATATCATCTATAACTAATAATGTCTAGAGGACCTCACCAATTCTAAGGAACACTGTTACTATTTAGATTTTATGTAAAGTATCCTCAATGATAGTTCCATATACCTGCTGGGAGACAGTATGACCTAATGCAGCAGTTATCTAAGTATGGTCCAGGGACCCATGGAATCCCCAAGACCCTTTCCCAGAGTCTGAGAGGTTAGAAATATTTTCATAATAATTCTTAGTACTAAGACATTTTAATTTCTAATACTGTAAATATGAAAGATATAATCCATGTAAACAAAAGCTCTTTTTTAGTATTTATATCATGCTTTAATGTTGACAAAGTGCTTTACCAATAATATCTCATTTGAACCTCACCTCAACTATAAGAGGCAGGTCCAGTTATTATCCTCACTTTATAAGTGAGGAAAGTGAAACTGATAGATTAAAATTACTTGCTTAAGGATCTCACAGGTAGGAAGTGTCCAAGGCTGGATTTCATGTAATTATTCTCCTTGCAGTTCCATCTAAAAATGATTTGGGGATTGCCTAGATTTTAGCTGGGTCCCAAGCCATCTTTCTACATTCTTTTCCCCTTAACCACTCTCCCTTGTTTTGTGAGGGAACATTACTAATATTTTTTCTCTTTATTTTGCAATTTGTATTAAACCCTAGAATTGCCCTTGGCTGCTGGGTCTCTGTGTTCGGTAAAGAGCTCAAGCGTTTACTAGTTAAGGTGATTTCTGAGGCATTTTGGTCTCCTCATTATGGCCATTCTTTTACAAAGGTTAAATTTTTGTAAAAACAATTATAATCAGAATAAACATCTTCTTCCTTAGCCATTTCCTGGTTGGTTTGTTTTTTAAAATTTTTTTCTGAATCAATACCCTGTTTAAATGCATCAGGTTGGAGCTGTTATAATTATGATACTACCTTTTTTTTGTCTTTATCCTTTCTTTTATGCCTCCTTTTCAGTGTTGATTTTGACCTTTGCCCTAACAGGTTGGTGGTCTGGCCGAACTGAGACAGCTGCTTTAGAAATAACTAGTCCATCAGCAACCAGTCATTTCCTGTCTCTAAGATATAACCAAGTTCACTTTTGTGTGTGATGTTATTTGGTATTTTCAATGTCTGGTGACTTATAAAACACACCTTGAAGAAAGATTCAGGATACACAGGTGGGAGATGTATGAATTTTCTACAAGCTTCTAGTCACTTTCTTTTATTAATCTTGAATCATATTGTCCAGCATATCTTTTTATTTTAACCATCCTCCCCCATCCACCTTTGCATTGAAGTCACCAAGTATCAATGTATATGTTGACTGGGCTTGGAGGATCTTGTCAATTACAGCAAAGAATTTCTCTACCTCTTCATCTTCTACAACAGATGCTGGCACATAAGCTGCAATTATCTTCATGGTGGTCTTTTTGCTTACGCTTACCATGAGTATTGCAAGACAAGATGACCATGTGTACCATGTTTTTTGTTGCTTTTTTGAGCACAACAAAACCAGCTCTGCCAATGACTATTTTTCTCTCCAAGGTGAACCTGTTAACCATCCTTCCACTTAGCTATAACTTCCTTATGTTTTCTGGTTTCATTTATAGTGAAAATGTCAATATTTATATGGTTCAGTTCCTCCAGTAATTTATCAACTCATTGGGGGTTGGACAAGGATCTGACATTTAAAGTAATTAATGTTTACAGATGGTCTGAAAACTGTGTGTTCTAAATACCCTTTGCCCCTTTCCCACCACTCTGCTACTATCACTGCAGAAGGAGAAAAGGGACCCAGAGAATTTAACTGTTTTATATTTTTCTTTGCTTTGTGACTTCTTATCATCAAGCAAATGCAGTGCCTCATCATCAACAGACTAGGGAAGAGTGTCTCCATATTTACACTCTCCTCTTGAGACATCAGGTACAATCTATGGCAAAAACTAGGATCTTCCATAGACTTAGAGACCCCAGGAGTTACTCCATGTCACAATGGGCCACTAGAGTCTAACACATAGCAAGTACTTATTGACTACTTGGAGGGGAGATAGGAAAGTACAAGTAGCACACAGAGTTTCCTTACTCACAGACCCCCAGAAAGCCACTTCAGTTACTACGTACTTTTGTGGGTCAGATTCCTATCCAAGCTATAAATCACAAGCCCCCTCTAAAATGTTTACTTCTACCAGTCGGCAAAATGACACACATTTTAGAGCAAAGCCTTTTTTTTAATAGCACAGTAATAGCAGTACCAACCAAATATCACCTTCATCGGACAATAGGATCGTGGATTAAAGTTGGAAGGAAAATCCAACCTCATTTTATAGATGAACTGACTGAAGCACAAAGAGGCCAAATTACTTGCCAAGTTCACACAGCTAATAAGAGTCTGAGGCAGGTTTTGAACTCAAGTCTTCCAGATTCTTAGTCTATCACTCTATCAGCTGTACCACTAGTTAACTCTCTACCCAAACTTGAAATTCACTGTTCCACAAATAAACACTCACCCTGGGAGTAACAATGAGTTTGCATAAGTATCTCACATTGGACATGCAAATATGAAGAACATGTGGCTAGAATACATGCATGGTGGCAACCACACTTCCAAAGCTGCAGAGCTGCCACTGTTTTCTGCTGAAGGCTATGTTTCTGTTGGTACCCCGGGCTTTGCTTTTCTATTCCAGCTTCTCTTCAGTCATCTCTAATACTACCTAATAGTTGCATGTCATTCAAAGGGGATGCTATGGTTAGTAATCCTCTACCTTGAGGAGAGTGCCATAGCTCTCTAAGCTAGCTCTTTCAAACACTTTCAGCATCTACAGTGGGGCATTGAGGTTCCTAAACTTCTTCCCAGCATATGCCTTATAAGGATTATCTTAGTAGCCTTGAATAGGTTTAGTTGGAGAGGTGGGGAGACTGAGGGAAAAGAGATTGGTTGAAGAAGCTATTAGGTTGAAGGACCTAAATTAGGACAGAAATAAGTGAATAAGTAGGCTTCTCCACTTCAGCCGATCATTCACTATATGCCATAGTCCATTTTCTAAACCTGCTGTATTACTGTTCATAACACCTCTTTGTCTGTAGATCTAAATCCTAGCCATGATACATGGATAATCCCATGCAGCTTGTCTTTTCAGCTTACAATGACCTCCAGGGGCAGCCTTCTATTTGCCTTCCTATAGCTGGCATTTTCAGTCCTATTCATCCTGGCACTAACCCTCACTGCTTTCCAGGAGGTAGGAGGAAATTCTTTCACTGTTGCATGTATACAAGTCTTGTTTCTAAAACTAGGCTGAGAATCCTTGTGAACAGGAATTGGAACTTTTTCTTTTATTTTTCATAGTGACTAGAACAGGGCTGTGAACACAATAGAGTTTGCTGAAAATAATTTCACGGAATTGGATTCAACCAAATTGCTGAAAAGCATGGCCTGTAGTAAAATCTATAATATTTGACTCTCCAGGATTTTCACCTGAGAAGGGGAGATATAGGATGAGGAAAAGCTGGAGACAGTGGTAGATTCAGAGGGGTCATGACCCCAGTCATATGTTACAGTAGCAGCAAAGTTCATAAAATGTATAATAGACATATTTTTCCAATTAAGAATGTTGGCTCAAAAGGGGAAGAAAACCCAACATCAGAATTCCTTTAGTCCCTTTCCCTATACACAATATCCTGCCTTATTCAATGACTCCAGATAATCACTAAGGAAGCTTCCAATTCTGAAGTTCTGTGATCAAATTCCCATCTGTCAATGGAGCTGATTCTGTGTGAGGTGAACCAAAGTTATAAGGAGCATTCCAATGGAACTGGTTCTGATCTTTTCATAAGAGCAGAGGGAATCCAAAATCACTTGTGTAATTATGTGCCTGCTTGACATATGTTCCTATGTGTTCATATGTACTCAGCAAATTTTTTTAAATTATTAATTGCCTACTATGTGTGAGACATTGTGCTAGGATTGGAAGATACAAAGGTGTGAAAATACAATCCCAGGTCTAAAAGTGATTATATTCTATTGTGGAATACAACATAAAACACAGATAAATAAACAGAGGGTAATAAATAATAATTAATAGTAATGGCATTCATAGTACCTATCATGTGCCAGGTTCTGTGCTAAGAGGTTTACAAATATTATCTCACTTTATTTTCATGACAGCTCTGGGAGATGTCTGATCCTTATTTTACAGTTGAAGAAACCAGTCGAACAGAGATTAAGTGACTTGCCCAGGGTCACGCAACTAGTAAGTGTCTGAGGCTCAATTTGAACTCAAGTCTTCCTGATTTCAGGTCAGTGCTTTATCCATTTCACCACCTAACTGAGCACTAACAAATGGTGGAGGAGGGAGAGATCAATAACGACTCTGTGGAAAAGGTTGGATTTGAACTGAATTTTGAAAAAAGATAAGAACTCCATATATATTCCATATATACATACATCAATATAAATATACACATATGTGTATGTATGTGTATATATACATATATAAATTTATAGGTGTGTGTCTCTAACAACATCAAACAATAACTCACATTTATATAGTGGCTTCCTTACAGCAATGCTATAAAGCAGGTATCAGAGGTAAACAGTAGCCAGCAGACCATCGAATGTTACATTTTTCATGTGAGCATTTACACCTTGAAAATCCACAAATGCTACAAGCCAGGATTTGATTTGTTGCTTTGTTCATTGTTAAACTAAGAAAGTGATAGTGAAAATTTTAATAATGCAAATTAAACTTTAAAATGTGTCCTGCATGATTCCCTGTCTCCAGAGCAATTATGAAACATTTGCTAGTCCATCCCTGCTATGATCCCATTTTAGATACGGGAAGAAGCACTGAATTGATTTGTCCTTGATCACACAACTAAAAAGCATCTAAACTGAGGTTCTAACCTTGATTTTCCATCTCTATCCATGATGTCTCATGTGCATACATAGATGGTGGGGACATATATATACATATATATGCACATATCTGTGTTTGAGTATGTTTATATATGCATTCATGCGCCTTGTATATATGTGCGGGTATAAGTATGTGTGTGATTACATGTTAATTGTATTGTGTGCTGTTTATATGTCTTGGTTTCTGCTTTCAGTTGGAACCCAAAGCCCACATACTGTCATTACCATGAGAGATGCCACTTAATAACATTGCAAACCCAATTTAAGCCCAGATGTCTTCTATGCATTATGAGAAGACCTCATCTTGCAAAATTCCCAGTGTTGCATCCAGACCACAGTGGTCTGGATTCATCTGGAGAATTTGCATCTGTTCTTCCCAGAACCCAAATTTGAACTATGTAACCAGTATTGCTCCCCTTCCCCACCTTTGTATGGTCTAGGGTACATTAGACTCACACCCTTCCTGTCACCTGAGTAGATGGACTTAGAATGAAATTCACTATTTTTAAAAAAATTTTTTAAACGCTTTATTGACCAAATCCACATATTTCTAATTGTGTCTTTTATGGGCAGTCAGCCTATTTGATAGGGAATGAGATGGTGGGTACCTTTTCCAGGGTTCTGAGAATCCTACTCAGGGACTAATGGACCATACACCAATCAATATTCTTTTTTTTTTAAAGCAATTGGGGTTAAGTAACTTGCCCAAGGTTACATGGCCAGTTTTGTTGTGTGGGTGTTAAGTATCTGAGGCCGGAACTGATCCTGGGTCCTCCTGACTCTGGGGCCGGAGCTCTTACTCACTGCACCACCTAGCCTCCCCAATCAATCAATATTCTTTAGGAGGCCAGAGACTGGAATAAAAACTACAACTCTCACAAGAGTGTTGAGATTCTGATTATTCAAAGAATTCCAATCCTGACTTCTCACAGACCCAACCAAGTGAAGACTTGAGATCCTGGGCCAAATGGTCCATAAATGCAGGTCTGAAGGGACTTGAATAAGCCCCTAAGATAAGACAGGGGGCTGTGGGAGCCTAGATTCTCAATCTAATAGCTTTATTCATGCCCCATAGGTGGCAAATTAGTAGGCCTCAAGGAGCATTGTTGTTCAGTTATTTTAGTCATGTCCAACTCTTCATGACCCCATTTGGGGTTTTCTTGGCAAAGATAATAGAGCAGTTTGCTATTTCCTTCTCCAGCTCACTTTACAGATGAGGAAACAGAGGCAAATAGGATCAAATGAGTTGCCCAGAGCCACATCACCAGTAAGTGTCTAAGGCAGAATTTGAACTCAGGTCTTCCTGACTCCAACTCTGGGACTCTATCCACTGTGACACCCAGTTGTCCACAAGGAGAATACATAGTCCATAAATATCTCTACTGTTGGCCTGTCACTTGTGCCTGAAATGCCCACCTTGGTCACTACTTTGGGTTAAGGCATTAAAGGCCCCACTAAAATACAACTATGTAACTTGGAAGACATAAGCTAAGCCATGAAATCCCACTGGCATATTACTATCGATTGGTCTATCAGAGGATCTCCAAGTACTTAGGGGCTCTGTACATGAGTATTTGTGCATCCACTTGTTAGTTCATGAAGGGAAAACATGAGGACATATGTGCTTTCATGCATAAAAGTGGAAGACTGTGAGGATATGTAAGCATTTGCATGTATGTGATATATAAATAAATGTGTGACTAAATTATTTGGAAATAAATGTGTATGAAATTCATGCCCACCAATACAAACACACACACACACACACACACACACACACACACACACAGCTGTGTATATGGGATACAAAGCCTTGTGACCCCCTGAGAAAGCTGCTGGTTTCCAGTCCCAGACACGGGGTATTGACTTTGGCAAGATATAGGTGAACTGAGAAGCGAGTAAAGTTTATAGAAACTGACATCGTGAGTCACTTAATAGTAGCTGAAAGGTCCTTAATAGTACACTAATGATGATGATTCTGATTGGACAAACATCCCATCATTTATTTTTCATGGCTACTCTAAGGATTTTACTGCTAGGGTAAGTAAGAGAGGGGGCAGCGGGGAAGCAGGAAGGGGTATCCCCAGTTATGAATTGTCAAAGGGCCATATTTCCTGAATGTGCTATTACAGCTGTGAAATGACCTTTTTAAAGTAAAATAATAGCCCCAACCAATTCTTACTGTCTTTTAATGAAGAAACTTGCAGGCTAATATGTAAAGGGCACTGGGCAAGAGTGTGTCCATTATAATACCCACAGTCCTAAGGAACAATTCATTATTTACACCACGAGTTGTTATAGGATCTTCAGAGGGATCTTACCTGGTTGATATTTACCCATAATGGTGTGGTCCTAGGTGAGTTGTACCAGGTAAAGTGGGACCTAAGTTTATCATTAGTATCAAGGGAAAAATAGTTAGGTGGCAAAATGGATAGTGTCGGACCTGGAGTCAGGAAGACTTCTCTTCCTGAGTTCAAATCTGGCCTCAGCTACTTACTAGCTGTGCAACCTTGGTCAAGTCACTTAACTTTGTTTGCCTCAGTTTCCTCATCTGTAAAATGAGCTGGAGAAGGAAATGGCACAAAAAGTGGGACACAACTGAAAATGACTGAATAACCATAAGAGAACCAGTGGAAGCTTCAATACTCCTGGTGTTTTAACTGAATTACATGGAAGCAAATCTAAATTTTGGTCTTGAGTGAGAAGACACACTTATTGATAGGGAACTACAGGTATGAGATATTACATCTGTCTTGTATGACACAGTCATACAAACAGTCGTTTGAGCACTAAATAACATAAGAATAACAGCTAGCATTTACACGATATTTTAAGGTTTGCAAGGTGTTTTATTTATATTATTTAAATCGGTCCTCAAAATAAACACCAGGTATGTGTTATTGTTATCTTCATTTTACAGATGAGGAAATTGAAACTGAGAGAGGTTAAGTGACATGCCCATGGTCACACAGTTAGTAAACGCCTCTGGCAATACTCAAACTCAAGCCTTCTTACCTCTAAGTTCAACTTTCTATGAATTTTTATTGGGGGAGGAGGGAACAGTTCGTGTGAGAATATGGGAAAATAAATAAGTAACTTTTGTTCTTTTAAAAAATCATCAGTAAAATCTAAATTTCATAAACAAAAATCACTTGCAGTGAAAAAGCATAGAAAAGTTAGATCTCTATAAGTGAAGAGAATACTCATGCCAATTACATCACGGATGGATTGAAGAACATGTTTTCTTTTTAAAATACCTTTTTATGTATTTTCTTTTTAAAAAGATCTCACTTTAGGTTCATAACCTGTATTTAGGAGAGGACTATTTGGACCAATAAAGCATTTGTTGAGCTACTGTATAAGAAAGCTAGAAAGATAGGAGGGGGGCAGGTTACAAAACACCATTACTAAGTGACCAGCTCTATACTGCATCCTGTGGGAATACAGAGAAGATGTAAGTCATATTCAAGAATCTTACAGTCTCCTTGAGGAAACTAGATATACAGACATGAAACTGGTAAACAATAGCACTTAACCTGAGTCTCAGTTTTCTCATCCACAAAATGAAAATAATAATACCTATAATATCTATTCCATAGGGTTGTTGGCATAGGCAAGATAATTTCCACATTTGAAAATGATATTGCCTTTATGTTAGCTGTCATTATTAAAAGAGAAGGCATGTAAAAGAGGGTGAAGTATGCACAGCAATTAAATCACATCTCCTTGGCATATTGAAATAAGTATTTGCTTGGACTGCAATCTATTAACATGTATTGATTAAGTACCTACTGTGAGTTTACTCCTACTGAGTACTTTGGAAGATCCAAAAGAAGTATAAGAAGCAGAAAAATTAAATTTCATATTTCTGCTCTGTTTCATTTACCTTCTGAGACAAAATTTTATTTATATATTTATACACACATATACATACACACATGTATGTATATGCATGTGTACAAAAATTGGAAGCAAACTACATATCCAATAATAGGGAAATAGGAACAGCATATAAAAGTTTATAAACAAAGAGTTCTCCGAAGAATAGGAAACTCTTAAGAAGCAACATATGAAACAACACTTAAAATCACTACTTGTTTTTTGTCCTTTGTTTTTGAAGAGGAACATGACATCAGGAAGATGATGCCTTACAAGTGAATTGGATTTGAGTGAGGAAGGACTGGGCAAGGTCATCAGCCTTACTTTCTCCTCCAGAGCCATCTAGGTCCTGCGGTACAATATAGATCAGAATGACTAGAGATAGACCCCTAAAATCACTTATTAATAAGGAAATTGGTTTGCGAGGGGCTGTAATGAGCCCTGAGATTTTACCTAACAAGCTGACAAAAATAATGATAGATGGAAATAGTAAAACTGAAGGAGTTGTGAAAAAGGTAAGTAGATTAGTGCACTGTTGGTGGAGCTGTGAAATTGTTCCAACCATTTTTTTTTTTTTGCTTTTTCGAGGGCAATTGGGGTTAAGTGCCTTGCCCAAGGTCACATGGCTAGTAAGAATTAAGTGTCTGAGGCCGAATTTGAACTCAGGTCCTCCTCACTTCTGGGCCCATGCTCTATTCACTTTGCCACCTAGCCACCCTGGTCCAACCATTTTGGAAAACTAATTGGAATTATGTTAAGAAAAAAACAGTAAAATGTCCACATCCTTTGACCCAGAGATCCCACTCCCAGACATTTACCCTAAGGAGGTCAAAGAGAGAGAGAGAAAAGTTCAATATATACCAAAATATTTTTTGGCGAACTTTTATAGCAGTAAAGGACTGTATACAAAGTAGGTGTCCATCAGTTGGGGAATGACTAAACAAATATGGTACATGAATGAAATGGAATATTACTATGCTGTAAGAAATGAGGAATACAAAGAGTCATGGGGAGTCTTTTATGAACAAATGGAGGATGGGTAAGTAGAAGAAGGAAAACTATATACAATGACTACAATATAAATGGAAAGAATGACATTAAAGAAGTAAAAAAATAAAGGAATGGGTAAATAAATGATGATTTGTGCAATTACAAGAGATAAAAATGTACAACTTGGCTTACAAAAAGCTGAGAAGCTTATGCACAAATAAAAGTAATGCACCTAAACTGAGAAGGGAAGTGATGAAATGAGAAAAATATCTTTGTACCAAATTTTTCTGACAAGAGTTTGATATTCATTATATACAATAAACACGTACGTATGTGTGTATATATGTGTATATATATATATATATATATATATATATATATATATATATGTCTGTGTGTGTATATATAACCAAAAGCCATTGTCCAATAAAGTGGTCAAAGGCATGAAATTTTTTCTCAAAATAAGAATTGCAAAGTATTAACAACCATGTGAAAGAATGTCCCAAATAACTGGTAAAAAGAGAAATGCAAATCAAAACATCTCTGAGATTGAACTTCATATCCTGAAAATTGGCAAAGATGACAAAAGATGGGAAAAGTGTATGTTGGAAGGTTTGTGGGAAGCTAGGCTCACTAATTATTGTTACTGAAACTATGATCAACATGACCATTCTAGAAAGCAATATATAAATATAAAATAAATAAAATGTACATACCTTTTGACTCAGATATTCCACTACTAAACTTATATCCCAGAGAAGGTCATTGATTTTTTTAATCCCTATTTAGGTCATAATATTTGTAGGAATATTTTTGTGTGATACCAAAGAATTGGAAATAAAATAGATGTCCATCAGTTGGGGAATGACTAAACCAATTGAATATTACTGTGTCATAATAAATGACAAATATGATGAGTACAAGAGGAAAAATGCACAATGACTATAACAATGTAAAAGGAAATAACAATGACAAAACAATAAATGTGAATGCTGTAAAATTACAAAGAATAAGCATGACTTCAAAGAAGATACCCCCTACACACACACACACACACACACACACACACACACACACACACACACCACCCCATTAGGAGTGGGAGAACCATGGGTATGGAATATTACATAAATTTTCAGATTTTTTGTTGATAAGTTTGCTGATTCCATTTTCTCATTTGTTTTTCTTTAAAATTGTCATTTGTTATATGGGATTTCATTGTTATATCTTTGTATTCCCTAAGCCTGGCACTCAAGGGGAGCTTAATAAACACTTAACAGATGTTACGAAGCCAATAATTGTTTGCTGAATGAATGAATGTTAGAGTGACTGAAAATGTTATTCATTGAAATCAATTAATTTAGATGAAAATAGTTATTAATAAGTTATTGATCAAACATTAATAAGAAAAATTCTATCTGACATTTAAGATATGACAGCTAAAGTTCTCTAAAGAGCTCTGGTTCGGATCCACTGAAGGCTTTTCCAACATTTCTTGCTTGTAATTTCAGAACCATAGACATAGGTACCATGGCAGTCCCAATTTGTAATGGCACTAAATTGATCCTCCCCCAAACATCCCAGCTAATAGTGATATCTTACACCACTGAACTACCATAGTATTTCCTGTCTGTCTTTTTACTCTCTTTTAGTGCTGATTTTTACCTGTATTTTCAGATGTAAAAATCTCATTTTTTCCAACCAGACTCTTTTGTAGGCAAAGATTAATTTAGATGTCTTTAAGTTTTCCATAGGTCTCACACAGGACCTTACATCTAGGAAAATCATAAGAGATATTTTGTTATTCAATTGATTATTTTGTTGACTAAGAACAAAATATGTCTTTAGAGTCATGTCATGTGCTTCCTGAAGTGGCATTAATCTTACACAGATAACCTAAGAGCCACCATAATGTCGTAGAAAGAACTTGGACTTGGTTTTAGACTTGGAGTCACAAGACCTAGGTTCTTATCCTAGCTTCCAACACCTGCTACTATTGCCCCTAGACAAATCACTAGACCTCAGTATCTTCAACTTTAAAATGGGCACAACAAAACTTACACTATTTACCTCACAAGGTTGTTGAGAGAAAATTGCTATGTATGAGTACATAAATGAAATTTATTATTAGCTGAACATTTTATCTATGCATTTATTCCCACCCCTCCCCCATTACAGCCAAACCACTTTATAATCCAGATCACTGTTACCAGGGTTAACATATACCACAGGCCAGACTTAATTCCACACACCAGAATAACTATATACTGGAAAAGCCAAATTAGCCATGCCCCTCCCCCTCCATCACCAGCTTTATAGAGGGATTCCATGGCTTAGCCAGTTCTCCCATCAGTATCTTGTTTCTACCCAGTTCATTAAAATGTTCTTTTGCTGTTGCATATAAATTAATTAACACACATTCTTCTGTAAGAAACAGCCATAAATTTTATCCTTAATTCACAGGGATAACAAAGTAAGATATTGGATTTCTGAGTTAAGAACAATGCTGGCTTATAACCAGGCTTCTTAGAAAATGGAGAACTTGGTTAAAGCTCTGGTGTTGGGAGTGCCCACAACCCTGGGCTGGGTGAAATGCCCTTCTCTGTTCTGCCAAGAGCAGAAACTGAACAAGGGAGAGCTCTATGGATGTTGCCCAGTGAGGCTTTATGCATCTTAATTAATGTTAAGAAAAATAAATACAGCATGAGAAAGATGTGCCAAGACAGGAATTCCCTCCCCCCCCCATCATACAGTTACTCACAGGTAATGTGGAAAAAATGCCCATTTCTCACAGGCAATCTGATCCATCACTTTCCCAGAGGATTTTTTTTTAAGTACAACTTTCAGAATTCAATTTAATGTCCCCCAGATTAGAAATGAACTCTGAAAATATTTCTTTCCTAGCACTGAAAAATTAGAGATGTAGTCAGACTCCAGGATCCTCTCTTAAAGAGTCCAACCTTTGCTAATGGCCACTACCACCTTAGAATATAGAATAGATTTTCTTCCAGGTTAAAGGAATGGTCATCAAGGTCTCTGCCATGCCCCTGAAGACAGAAAAACAGATAGTGATGTGGGTTGTAGTTTTTAGTACCCTCCCTGTCCTCCAGAAGTTTCTGTCAATAATAAGCATATATTAAGCTCCTAGAGTGTGTCCAGCACTGGGCTAGGCATTGTCGGAGACACAAGGGAAAGAGAAGACAGGTTTCTCAAACACCATGAAGCAGCTGTTTCAGTTTGAGGGGTGTGTACTTGGGTTTGTACGTGTGACTGACTTGGTCTGTCTGCATCTGGGTGTCTGGATGTCACGGTGTCTACGTCATCAAAGTTCGTGAGTCCATAGTCCCACAGGCCAGATGAGGGTCTGGGAGGACAAAGTGAGGCGATAGGTGGGGAGCCAAATACGATTCAGTTCATTCCCCTCTTCTGTAGAGGTCAGCCACTCTGATCTACTACAGCTAAGAGTTGCATTGCGGCTCTATGACCCTTCCCCAGTAGCACGTCCAGCCACAGCGAGCTGCTCTCGCAAAGAGAATCTGGCTGATGAACCTCCCTGCGCTCCCAAGCCCGCCGAGTGCTTCCAGGACACAGTCAAAACACTGCCAAAGTCCGAGCAAGAACCAGTGCCCCACCGGGGACTGAAAAAGCTATCTAAGTGACCCAGAGGGCAAGAAACGATGCCTGCAAGATCTGGAGCCCAAGGTCCAGTCCGGAGGGAAGGACAGTTTGGTGTGTGAATCTGTTGCTCTCCCCTCCAGAGCTCGACCGCTCAAAGCTCCACACAACATCCCCACACCATTGAGAGGGTTTCAATAGCTTCTTAAATCCAATTGCTTCTTTCTTTTCCCCTTCCCCTCCAACTCCAGTCCTTATCTTACATACAAGTCCACTCCTTAGGCTCTCCTTCAGCTAAAACAAAGAGATCGGAAGGAATCGCGCCCACCCAAGGATTTAGGGAAACAGAGGCAAACACCAGAGACAACAAGGACAGGCTTCGGGAAGAAGACGAAAAAGTAGATTGCATTGGAGGAAATGGTCTCAGACCCAGGGGAGGATCCTTTAAGTCTCCCTTTCAGGGACGCCTCTGGACTTCACTTCGAGGCAATACTAGTTAAAAAGCGTTTAGAGGGCCCAAGAGAAAGACTCCAAAGCCCGTCTGTAAAGAAGGCACCGTATGGCCCCAATCTGGGCCTTCAGTTCATTCCACAGTTGAGACAAAAAGAACGAGAGGAAGAAAAAGGCGCTCCGCAGAACTCTGGCATTTTCTCTCATCCCAGATTAGCCCCGAGGAACTGTTCTCCCTCTTTTCGTTAGACGAAGCCTTTCCTTTTAACCCCGGCCCCCAAACCGTTTTTTTCCTACAGAGGAAAGGCGTCCCTGACTCCAAGACTCCCGACAGAGAAAAATGGAAAGAAGTCAGGCCCTGCTCGGGAATGAGAGCCAAAGATTAGCAGCACTGGACTCCTTGCTCCCGGGACCCCGGGGTAAAGACAATCACCTGGCTGGATTAGGGCTGGTCACAGAGATCTGTCTGTATCACTTCTTCGATACTATATCACTAGGGGAGATGACGGATGAAGAAGGAATTATTTAAATATTTTTGGCCTAAGGGTGTGGGTAAAACCCACTTTTGCTTCAACCAACAAACATTTATGAAGCTTCGGGGATTTGCTAGGCATGTACAGGCGATGACAAGAGAAAAATGAAATTGCTCCTGCCCTCAAAGAGCTTACATTCTGTGCATAATTCAGGCCAAAATGATTAAGGGGTATTTTTTATTCATAGACTCATGGTACCATTTATTCTCTTCCCTGGACCCCAGACTGACCCACCGACACAAGTGTGCCTGCTTCCTCCCCACCCCCGTGACGTGAATCAATGTTCAACTAGTTCTTTGTCCAGGGTTCACTACAAGAGAGTCTTGCTTTCTACACTCGAGACTGGAGGGGAAACAATTTTTGTTTTAAAACATAGAATTATTGAAGTTGCTACTCCAGAAAAGATGGTTCCAATCACGAAACTTTAAAAAATGTGTTTTTTGAGGTTTTGCAAGTAATACACTTATTTTTTTCTTCGCTAGGTAGGTTTAAGGGGACTCTCCTGAAAACCAGCCTGGGGTAGATCCCTGAAAGTGCTTTGGCGAGGCTGCAAGCCCCCTGGGGACGCAAAGAAAATTACTGACTAGAGAACAGGTGAGAGTGCCTTCGTTTTCCTTGAGAAAAAAAAAAAGCAGTTTCTCTCAAGTGGCTGACAGAGAGGTAAAGCTGGAGGCAGGATGGTCACCGAGGTGGGGATCTGGGGACAAGGGTTGTGACATCACCGACCGATTAAGAGGCGTAAAAACCACTCCACTCCCAGCTTCAACCAGCTGACCAGAGCCAGCAGTGATTAACAATCCAGGAAATAACGAACCTCAGGCTGTGTCTACATTAGCCAATTTCTAACTTTTATATTACACTGACGGAATTACTGCTTCAATTATCAGAACTTTGAAAAGGGTCCCTTTTTCTGGAGGGAATGTGATATACACTTTTCTTTTCTCCAGAGCCGCCAGGGAACTAATACACCTCTTCTATGCGGACCATAATAGTGTCCCGGCGACTTGGTCTTAAGAGAGTTACCATAACAATTAAAGTGACTTGCCCAGGGTGGGAAAACTCAGAGCGTAGGACAGAACTTAGGTCTTCCGGACTCAAGAGGCCGGCTGTCTGCCAAAATTTACAAGTTCCAGAGAAATTGCTTGTCTTCATTGGTAAAGGGAATTCCCTGACCGGGAGTTCCCTAAACAGATTAAATCACAGGTTGGCTCAAATTCGTTGTTGCCTTTATTACCGTTGCCAGGGATGAGGTGGTGGTAGTTGGCATTTATTGAAAACTCCAAGGTTTGCAAAGCTTGTGCAGACATGTTTTCATTTTGTTATTCTCATTTTTTTTTAACCAATAAAGATGTGATTATTTTCGGGACAAAAAAAAAACAAACCGTTTTCCCTCATTGGAAAAGTGATGTTGGGTCCCTGGCTCACTGGGCCAACTCCTCCTGAGTCAGGAAAGGAAGGCCTCTGTTCTCATCCTCCTTTGGCATTTTATTTTTGATGCTACATCTTCACTCCCCATTTCCCCTTTCGGTTTTCCAAACTTTCCTTCCAACAAAATATTTGCTAGATCTTGGATCAACAGCTACTGGGTTTAATTTTTTGCTCTTGCACCTGAGTAGTACTCTCTGAGGGTACATCCCTGTTTATCCCCATGCTACCTGCTGGAGGGATTGCAGAGATCCTGTGGTCTCTGCCTTCAAAGATTCTATAATCTTGTTGGGAAGAGAAGTGAGAAGAGAGGGAAAGAGAGAGGAAGAGGAAAAAAGGAGATGGAGGAGGAAGGGAGAGACTTATGAAACATATGACATCCTACACTAATTTAATGTAGAGAGGAACTTTGTGATTCAGTGACAAGAAGCAGGAGAGTCAGGACAGCCTCTGCTATAGTTTCAGCTGGTACTCATATGCTGTGACTTTTCATCTGGCTTTTGTAGGTAACAAAGAAGGAGCTCCAGGGGCTAGATGCTGCATCACGTCTGTCATCTGGGTTTGTAGGAAAGAGGTTCCTGCCTCAAGTGTTTCTCACATACCCCGCCTATACAAACTATTTCTCTTCCGAAGGCCTTTGCACACAGGTTCCCCCACCCGTTTGAACTGGAAACTGTCAGAATGAAGTTGATCAGATTACAGTTCTGTTCCAGAGTATGTGGAGTGCCTAGATCCTGGAAGTGGGAGGCTGACAGGGACCTGGAGAATAGAAATCCATTGCTATTCCAGGCTGAGTCCTTAGAAGCCCAGGAGATTCTTGACAGGCCCTGGGAAGCCCAGTCAGGGTAAATAAATGTACCACAGTCCTTCCAAGCTCGATGGTTCTTTCATGCTATTTTTGTTTTGTTTTGGGTTTTGTTGTTGTTGTTCTTTGGTTGGTTTGTTTGTTCGTTTTATGTTGTCCCCTCCCCCCCATTTGGAGCTCCTGGGCTCCCAGGGAGTCCTTGTCATTATCTTAACCGGTCTCAGACCCGTTTGCTGCAGCTTTAGTTTTCCTAATCCTTCAGCACACAAAGGCAGGGCAGAGAGAGAGAAGCAAGGAAACCAGGCTGACAACTTTTCTCTCTTCTTGGGATTTTTTGCTTTGTTTTGTTTTAATATTGTTATAATTATTTTGCCCAGGGAGCAGAGGGAAAGGATATGTTGGTATTTTAAACAGCAATACCAAAATGTTTCCAAACTGCTTGGTGAATAGGGTTAGGACTGGCTAGTCACACTGAAAAGTCATGAATTTCTTTGCTCCTGGAGTCCAAGATAGTCTGTTTTAATAGCATTTGAATTGTTACAAGCAGTTTGTCTAAGAGGCAGAGAGGTTTATATGGACAGAGGGAGGAACTCAGAGTCAGAAAACCCCCTTAGCATTTTGCCTCTTGTATTCCAGGTTCATTGTTCCCATGTCTGGTTCCTAGTACTTCAATGCTGGGGTGGGAGAGACAGACAAGGGTCCAGGGTCTGTCTAGCAGAAGAGGTCTTGGAACTACTGAATAACTTGGATCTGAGAATAACTATCAGAAAGGAAGTGGGAAACACTAAATAGGCATTCTATGCTTGGAAGACATTTGAGCTGTTACTTCCTCAGGTGTGGACATTGGTCTGTGTGGGCACTCAAGGGATATCTGCAGGACACCTCTTCCTGGGGAAATGTATGCCTAGGAGTATTGCCTGGTGTTTCAACTGATCATTTTAGACAGAGAACTTCAGAGTGGGAAGGGGATCTTAATAGTCATTTGCTCCAACCTGATGAATTTACAGATGAGTAAACTGAGGCCTAGAGGCAGTAATTGATTTGACCATGGTCTTACTTCTAAATCTGTGTTGATCAGAATCCCCAGGCCAGTGGGTTCCCCATTATACCAGGATGTCTTTATAGTTTTTGGCTAGCCTCAGACTTTAAGGAATAGTTCAGGTCCACATCTGCTTCAAGGATTCAGATGTCCACTCTAAGACAAGCCTTTAAGTTTGAGGCCTCTGCAAACTCTGGGCCCCTCCTTTGGCCAGTATCATTGGGGGCCTCTGGCTTCTGGTGAGACACATCTGCCAAAACTGGACTAGGAAAACAAGCCAGACCAGGAAAGAAGTGCTCAGCTGGTTATGTAGTAGCAAGATCTGGCAGCCTCCACTCAGAGCTGGTTGGGTTTTGCTAGGCCCCACACCCTTTCTCTGGGCCTCTGTGACCTTTGGCAAATGAAATCTCTAGGAATGCAGACTGAATGTCAGGGCATCTAGGTGCCTTTGGAGGTAGGGATTAGTATGCTAGCTAGGTGGGCTACACTCAGATTACCAAAGAGAAACAAAATCTGTGGGTTCCTGCTATTAGTGGCAGTGATGTGTGTGAGTTATTTGATGGGGAAAGGAGAAGACACTATCTCTAGAGGAGACCAGACCAGTCTCCAAGAATCCCTTGGTTCCCCAGGAACCCTGGTTACAGATACTACCCCATTGGTTAATGATACCCCCTTGGTAAATGATACTGCCCCTTTCCCCAGAAATGGGAAAAGAAAGCTGGTCACTCTAAGTCATTGGTAAATGCTTGCTTGTCTAAAGGTATTCTGTCTGTCCCTGGAGCTGGTCTCCATATCACTGGGCCCAGACCTACAAGGGGAGAGAAAGAGGAGCGTCCAGAACCCTAAGCTTCGTTCTAGAGCTGGTCTGACACCTGGCCACCCTCTTGAAATGGTTAGTAGCCCTGGAAGTAGCTGGGAAAGCAGCCTAGGGCTCTAGCATTTCTGCGGTCCTCCTCCTGTCTCTCCCTGCCCCCATCCCCGCCACCTCCACCTCGCCCCACTGCAGCTGGGAAGAAAGCCGAAAAACGGAAGTGCAGAAAAGATTGGACAAGGAAAGTACTTCGCGATCCTTAAAGAGCTATGTAAACGTCATCTTCTATCATTCTCGATCAAGGAATAAAGGACTGCCCTCGATACTCCCTGTCACCTCTTTAAGTTTCCAGGAAGTCCAACTTCCCCAGGCCTGGACTACTTATTCAAGGCCACAGAGGAACATTTCCGCTCAACTCAAGTCCTTGCGCCTCGCCCGAAAACCAGAATGAAACGAGAGGCCGAGGGAATCAGGTGAAATTGGGAGGTGTTGATGGCACCTTCCCGTAGGCCCAACTAAAGGAAGTGCAGGCAGATTCCCCAGCCCTCTCTCTCAAAATATTCTGGAGTCACCAGCACTAATATTTCCACATCCTTCAGCCAGCAGGTCCGTTCCCCACCCAAATACCACCAGCAATCGCCAAGTCTCCAGCAGAGACTGGTAGAGACAGAGAAAGTGAAGCTGCCCCCTTCCCTTCCCCTTCTCTTTCGCCTCCCTTTTCCCCTCCACCTCCTCCTCCCTCAGGCTCAGTTCCATGCCCAAAGCTATCCCCTTTCCCCATCACTCACCACCACAACCGTCTCCCCCGGCCCTGTAACCCACCAGGGAAACTGCAGCAGTTTCTCCCACATTGGCTCTGGTTCCGGCTCCGGCTCCAGGGACCCAGACCCTTCCGAAGGAACGCTTCTCTGCTCTCCATGTGGGCTGACAAAGGAACCGGGCTAGGGGCTCGCTCCCCTCGGATCCTCCAGTTGGGGATCTTGAGGCCAGGTCCACGACACCATTTCACCGAGTAAGGTCCTCTGGTAATGTCCCGGGTCAGACTCGGGGCCAGAGCCGGAGTTACCGGGATCACAGCCACCCTAAAAGTAGAGCTTTCCCACACCCTTTCCAGTCTGGACACCTCACAGGCGAGCAGTGCAGAAAACACTACCAATTAGCTCGGACCTGTGGCCTCCCCGACGGACTGCAGGAGTTAATTGGGAGAGATACAACAACAAAAACCTAATCCTTGGTTAGGTTACTCCTCCGAAGTAGGATAGAAAGGAGTCGAGGATTGGGGTGCCTCACCACCTAGCCCTAAGAGACCAGACCCAGGAGAGAGAGGGGGGAGAAGAGAAAGGAGGGAAAGAGACGAGAAACGAAGGAAGAAATCAAGAAGTGGATTCACTCGACTCTGTGCTCCTTTTGCAGACAAACATTCTCACCCCGAGGTCCCCACTCTACCACCTCCTCAAACCCCGAGCAGGACAAATCCGGAGGCCTGAGGCTGAGCTTAAGATGGAATATTTATTTACTGTTTCCCCCTCCTCCAAGTCCTAGCGAAAAAGCGACGAAAGGGAGCTGGGGGGAGGGGGAGCCTCGCCACCGCAGCAGCCTCAAGCCCTGGGGAGATGTTGTGTCCCCAGCGAGTGGCGGTCGCTCGGGGAGACCGCCCAGGGGCCGGAAGGAGACTTGGGGCCAGGGTGATGCTGCAGCGCCGCCCCCTGCGCTGAGACAAGGGCCGAAGTGCCTCCCTCCCCTCACTCCCCACCCCTGTTCTATCTCCCCTCCCTTTCCTTTCCTCACTCCCTATGCCTTTAACAATCCCCCCCTCCGCCTCCCTCATCTCTCTTTTTTCTCCCCTCCCCTTTTCTCCACCTCGTTCCCTCCCCTTTGCTCCGCCTCCTCCTCCCCCACAACCCTCTTCCCCCTACTTCTCCACCCCCGCCTTTCCCCCACCTAGTGCCCCTCTCCCCTTCCCTCCCCCCTTTCTCTATGGTTATCCGTCCCGTCAATCACCGCTGAAGTTTTCCTCAGCTTGTTCCCTTGTCTCCCTTTTTCTCTTTCTGTGTGTGTGTGTGTGTGTGTGTGTGTGTGTGTGTGTGTGTGTGTGTCTGTCTGTCTGTCTGTCTGTCTGTCTGTCTCCGAGTTACCCAGGCTCTGGCTCTGGCTCTGGTCTCTGACCGCCCCTCTGCCTAGAGCAGAGCGGGGCAATCTGTCAGCCCAGCCAGGGGGGAGCCGCCTCGCCCGGGCTCGGGTTACCGGTGACTGACAGCGTCTCCATGGCGAATAATTTGACTCCAACTATTGTCTGGCGCAGGCAGGCCCCGGGTCAGATAACCGGACCAATCAGGGCGCGGGCCGCCGCAGCTCATGCCCGCTTAGAATAATATTATTAAAAAAGCAGTGAGAGAGCTAGACGGGAGAGCGAGAGAGGCGCGGGCGGCGGGACCTCGCCGGGCGGCGGAATATGCAGAGGAGCGTCCCGGGCCGAGCTGCGAGGAGCCGAGTCGAGGCCACCAGCTGCTGGGGAGCCAGAAACAAACACAGGCGCGGGGAACATCGCGGGGCCCCGGCCCCTTGCAAGGACTTACCAAAGTGACTTGGGAACTTCTTTTGTGCCTCCACCTCCTTCCCCCGCTAACTCCCAACCCCCGTTATTTTTTCCGACTGCTCCTGTTGGGCCCATCTTTCTTGGCTGCCTCGAAAGCCCAGCCGGCGCCCCTGATGCAAGGCGGCGAAGCACTGTGAGCACCCCGGGACCGCGGCGGGGGGTCGGAGCCGCAAGTCCAGGCCGAGAGGGGTTTCAGGGGGTGGGGCCAGGCCCGGGTCGCAGCCCCGGATGGTGAGCAGGGCCCTGGGGTGGCCGGCACCATGTCCATGCTGCCCACGTTCGGCTTCACGCAGGAGCAAGTGGCGTGCGTCTGCGAGGTGCTGCAGCAGGGCGGCAACATCGAGCGGCTGGGCCGTTTCCTCTGGTCTCTCCCCGCCTGCGAGCACCTCCACAAGAACGAGAGTGTGCTCAAGGCCAAGGCTGTAGTCGCCTTCCACCGGGGTAACTTCCGCGAGCTCTACAAGATCCTGGAGAGCCACCAGTTCTCGCCTCACAACCATCCCAAATTGCAGCAGCTCTGGCTCAAGGCACACTACATCGAGGCGGAGAAGCTGCGCGGCCGGCCGCTGGGCGCCGTGGGCAAGTACCGAGTGCGGCGCAAGTTCCCGCTGCCCCGCTCCATCTGGGACGGCGAGGAAACCAGTTACTGCTTCAAGGAGAAGAGCCGCAGCGTGCTACGGGAGTGGTATGCTCACAACCCTTACCCGTCCCCACGAGAGAAGCGGGAGCTGGCGGAGGCCACGGGCCTCACCACTACGCAGGTCAGCAACTGGTTCAAGAACCGGAGGCAGCGGGATCGGGCAGCGGAGGCCAAGGAAAGGTACGAGTAAGTACAGCTTTTTCACCTTTTCTAGGTCCTCGGGCTCTCCGATACGGGATACCCCTGACGCTTCCTCCCCATGGTGATAGGACAGGGTGGGGGAGAAAAAGGCCCTGGCCCTTCCACCCCACACCGACCCCACACATTCCCAGGGCTGGGTCCAAACTAGAATCCTAGACACAACGACGGATAATAGAGACCAAGGTACCCCTTTCGTCTGGATTATCTAAGAGGCAAAGACTGGGCTTTCCAAGCAAAGTGACCTTCTCAGGGAAATGATCCAACCCTGCCGCTCATTCAGAAGCAAAAAGGAGGCTGGGATTTGAACCCTGGCCTAGGAACAGAATGTTTTGGTCAGAATCTTCCTTGTGAATGAGGACCTTACGGAATGATAGGAGAAATGAAACGGTTATGGTCATAACTGAATGGATTTGGAAGTAGGGATTGAGTTTAGGCTCTCTAGGTTAGCTGATTGAATTTCAGGAGGGACTCCCCTTATTTCACTAATGTACAAACAAACCCACAGGTAAAAGTAAGTTTGAAGGCCAAATTATTGTGCTTTGAGATATGACCGCATCTCAGTCACTCGTATATTAAGGAAGGAAAAGAGGCAAGCAAGGATGAACCCTGTTCCTCTCCTAAAACATATAGAAAGAGAGATTATAGATATATGTCCCTATTGGAAGTTATTCCTAAAGAGGGAGAAGTTGGAAGGAGGGAAGAGCCCATATTATCTTGGCATGGATGTCAGAAGGCCGACGTCTTCACCAGGAAGGCCTGTCCAATACAGAAAAGTAGAAGTTTCTCAGCTAATTGGGCCTTAATGTCCTATTTGCATGGTTATGCTACTGAATTTGGGCAATCTTTCCTCCCTGACCCTAGCCTCTTCTCTGGCTGGGCCTCACTAAAGGTAGTAGGTAAACTGAAAAGGTCATTGAAGAGGGTTCTCAGGGCTAAATGTATGTCAGGTCCTTCCCAGACTACTAAGGACTGGATACTTTGAACCAGGCCAAGGCTGAGCACCCTGGACACAAAGTCTTAACAGAAAGGAAAAAGGCACCGAGTATAGGGTGATGAAGGAAAGGCAGAAACCTAGAATTTGGATGGCAAAGGTTTGCATTGTTAGGCTGATAGAAAGAGAGAGTAAATAACTAAAGTGAGGCTAACAGGGAATTACAGAATAGCAAAGGTGATGGGGGAGCTAAAGTCAAAGGTGAGGAAGTAAACAATAGTGTCAAGTCCCTAGGATAAATATAAAGAATCAAATTCTCAGCATCAGTAACTTTAGAAATGACAGGCAATTTTTCTTTGAAACCAAGCTACCTCTAGATTTATTTTTCCTCAGAAAAACAGTCTCCACATGGGAAAAGGACATAGGTTTAAAAAGGTTAATAAGGTTCTAGGTAATAGGCCATTAGGGATGCTCAGGCACTGGGTCATGGCTACCTCAAGAAACAGTCAGTGAGTTAAAAGGAAGCATCCATGCTAAGTCAGAGCTCAGTTGAAAAGCTAACTCAGTCCTTAGGCCCTGGAAGTCGGGTGGAGGGGGAAGCTTTAGTTCACAACTTTTTGCCTGTGCCCTCAGTCTGATCAGAAGCCACTCAGCCTCTGATCAAATGGACTTTTCACATTGCTAGGCTTTACCCCAACAAATATTACACTTCCCTGTTCTGGAGTTCTCTCTGCGTTGGTACAAAAAATGTACCCTAATTGAGAGTAGTTAGAGGGCCTGGTGGGGTCCTAAAAAATGTATTAACATACCAGGATCTTCATGAGACCAGGATGGGCCCCACCATGGAAATACAAGATATACCCCACCCCACTGTTCTTTTGGATTAGGCCTGAACACTCCTAAATTCATGACTGCGGATGATTGGAGATTACAACCCTAATCACTTTGGGGTTTTTGTAGAATGTGCACAGGGAAAATGTGTGACATCACCCAAAATAACAGTAATCACTGGAAGAAATAGGTTTCCTAATTCCCTTAATTCCCCCAGATCTTCCCAGAGACATTGTTCCCAAAACCAAAGGCTCTAAGGACAGAGGTGGCCAGGCCAGAGTCTCTTTCTGGCACACCTCAGTCCTTCCAACATGAAAGAAAAAGAGACCCTAGGAGAATGACTCTTGGACTTATCTATCCTTGGGGTAAACCCCACACTGTAGATTCACAGGCCAGATTCAGGAGGGTCTGGGGGCTATTAGGAGCATAGGAAAAACCTGGGAGGCTCCCTTCATGGAGTTCAGCCATTCCAACCCAGATCTTTGTTCTTGTCCTTGGGGAAATTCTTGCCTAGAATGCTCAAACTCTCTTTGAGGTAGAACTTTCTGGATTTCTGAGGCCTAAAGAGACTGGTGCAGGATCTCTCAGTGGGAGACCTTCCCTTGAGTTCTCCCTTTGGGCCTAAGGGAAATCAGAGAGGAATTAATTAATCTAATTGCTCCATAATCTGTCAAAGCCTGAGGGCCCTTTGGGTGACCTGGAATCTGTGGCCCAAAAGGAGACAAGGTAACAGACATACAGGGAAAGGAGAAAAAGGAAAATTGAGTTAAATTCTGTTGGAGAGATGTATCTAAAGGGTTTGAGCTAGGGGAAGCCTAAGAAGCTTTCCAGGTAGCCAACCTCTGCTAAGAGTCTATTTAGTCTGAGTAAGGAGGTCAGGTTTGCCTGGTGCTCCTGGCAGATCTTGGCCCATACCCAGCCTGTTCTAGCCCTGTGAAAAGGATAGTCCTGGCCACAGCCTTAAGCCACTCTAACATGGACCAGTCTCAGGCCTCCTGAAAAATTCTTCATTTCCAATATCCATGTGAATACTAACTACTGGAGTTAGTCCTTGTTCCCAGGGCCTGCTGCTTGAAAGGAACTACATTCTTAGCCAGAAAGGAACTTAGACGCCCCCTTTCCACTTTCCTTCCAGTCTAAGGGAAGGAAAGAGAGAGGCATGAGGGTTAGAAAGGTCCTGAAGAGCCCTCCCCATGAAAGGCTTAAAGAAAATGTGTCTAGGGTTTGGGAAATGGGTGTGGAAAGGAAAGCAAGGCCTAATGTCAAGCTCTGGGTGACAGAAGGCACCCAAAGTTTCGGGATGAGGAGGGAGAGAGAGAGAGAGAGAGAGAGAGAGAGAGAGAGAGAGAGAGAGAG
>NW_027187358.1:7599210-7661618 GCF_028583685.1 Petaurus breviceps papuanus | reverse complement strand
GAGAGAGAGAGAGAGAGAGAGAGAGAGAGAGAGAGAGAGAGAGAGAGAGAGAGAGAGAGAGAGAGAGAGAGAGAGAGAATAGACACAGAATGACACCTTAGAGAGCAGGATGATAGGGGAGAGACACCGGAGAACACCAGCAGAGAGACATGGGAGAGAGTTTGGAGCAATACCCCAGAGAACACTATCAGGAAGAAAGACCACGCAGTGGGAATGTGTTAAGACAGTCCAAAGCACCTGGTTCCAGTCAGAATTTTCCAGGGACTGGATTGTAAAGAACTCCTTCAAATAATTCTCCACTCTGCTCCCTCCTCCCCCCCCCACCCCTTTCCCTTCTTTCAGGGAAAACAACGAAAACTCCAACTCCAACAGCCACAATCCACTTGCCACAACCCTGAACGGCGGCGGCAAGTCAGTGCTGGGCAGTTCGGAAGACGAGAAGACGCCGTCGGGGACCCCGGACCATTCTTCCTCCAGTCCCGCGCTACTGCTGAGCCCACCGCCATCCGGACTGCCGCCACTCCACAGCTTGGGTCATCCGCAAGGCCCCAGCGCTATCCCAGTCCCCAGCGGAGACCCTCTGCAACATCACCACGGCCTGCAGGACTCCATCCTCAACCCCATGTCTGCCAACCTCGTGGACCTGGGCTCTTAGAGACACTAACTGCGATCTGGTCCAGCTCGTTCCCTTCCCGCCCTGCTCTGGCCCCCACCCTTCCCCATACCCACCCCCTCTCACCCTCCGCCCGGCCTTTCTTTTGATTCCAAAAAGTTTTATTAGATTGGAAACTGTATTTTTGAAATGAAAGAACGCAAAGTGAGGAGAAGAAGCCGCGTTATCAGCCGAGGGCCGGTGGGCTGGCGGCGGGTACTGGAGAAGGTACTGTAAAGCCCCTGGACAGTAGTGGGATGACGTCGTAAAGGGGTCGGGCCAGGGCCAAGTGAGGCCGGGAGGTGCTCAGCGCCGGAGGAAGAGGGATGACCGTCTTTATATTTGTTGTTGTTATTGTTGTTTTGCCCAAGTGGATTCCCCCCTCCCCATCTTTAGGGCCTGTTTCTTAAACTCGGGATGGGAATAAATTCTGGTCCTGGTACCAGCAGTTTTGTTTCTTCGCCTGGACTTTAACTATTTCCAGGCTAGTTCCCGGAGGCTCGACGACTCTGTCTCTTTCTCTCTTTGTCACTCTCTGTGTGTCTCTGCCTCTCTGTCTCTCTTCGCTTTCTCCCGCCTTTCTTTTTTGTTCTCGCTTTCTCTAAAATTCTGTCTCTTCTGACTTTTAGTACACTCCGAGTGTGTCTTTTTTCTTCCCCTCTCACACTCCCCATTATCATCACCAATCTTTATATTTCTGTCTGTCCCTCTGCCTGGTTCCCTCTCTCTCTCAATCTGATCCCCCAAATCATCTAAGTATCTTCCTGCTTCAGGAAGAAGACACAAGGCCGCGGGGGCTGAGGGAGAGTTGATTCTAAGACGAGAACTTCGCCGGGGCTGGAGAGGGTCTCCCAACCGAAGGTGTAAGATTTTCGTATTTAACCTTGAAGGGGGAAAGGAAATCAAGCCTGATATAAACGGCCTCGGGAATTTATCTCCCGCGATTTGGCTCCTGGACTGAATCTCCTTATTTCCCGGCTGGACGGACTGGGGTTGGGAGGAGCAGCACGCTTTTAGAAGGTGAAATTGAACCAAAAAAAGCTCCTAATCTCACACCCCCAAGCCCCTACTGTGACCCGTCCGAGTTTCTCTCTCCCTGTTTATACCCTCTTGTGAATGTTCTTCGGAAAATATTTCTGCTTTTATTTTATAATAAAATTAGAAATCTTAAAAAAAAATATCCAGACAAACCCACGAAGCAATCCAACCCGCCTGTGTGTAGTGTCTAATTGTCAGCCAGGGACTGTAGTGTCCCTGGTGTCTCCCACACCCCTCACCCTACCCCGACACCGCTGTAGCTCCAGCCAGATGGGGGTGGAGAGGGTCAGAATCATTGACGAAGAGGGGGAGGAGAAAGGAGGCTCTGGTCACACACATGCAATGTCATAGATCTAGTGCCACATACAAGCCCCATTCCAGGCCAACTCTGCTGGGCATATTCTCCTCCCAGTGTAGGTTCCAGAGGACAGGACGGAGACCAAAACTGAGATGCAGGGAGCTAAGCAGAGATGGTCTTTGATTATGGCGGGGTAACCTAGGGCTTGAGGCTGGAATGAATAGTCTCAGGGAGAGGTTGAAGGGCCAGAGGACAAGTTGTCTACTTCTCCCTGTCTCCTGGCAATACCCTTTGTCGAGTGTTTTCGAGTGTGTTTGATGGGTACGGGATAGGGGTTCTCTCTCGGTCTCTGTCTTTAAGTCTCTGCGACTGTTTTCTCTCTGTCTCACTCTCTGTCTCTCTCTCTCTCTCTCTCTCTCTCTCTCTCTCTCTCTCTCTCTCTCGTCCAATAGTGAAGTTAATTACCACCACACCTCTCGATACCAATTCTTCTGCACTTTTCGACTGGCAGTGGGGTGGCAGCTACTTTTTTTTTCATGAGGGATGGGAAGATCCAGCTTCCAGGATACGTCAGAGGGCAAGCTCAGCGCCCTCAAAGTATAGAGTAAGGGCTCAGGGACACGACCGATGGTGAGATCTTTAAGGGTCAGGTATCTATCTCTCTTGTCTGGAGCATAGTATACATTTGAACTTTGGATTTGTAGTTCGGAGGTGCTGGATTCCAGGCCCTGATCTCCCAGGGCTTACTACCCGATTATCTGAGGGCAGGTCAGTTTCCTCATCGGAAAATGAGGCAGTTGGCTTAGGTTCTCTACCACCCCGTCTCCCTCCCCAGCTCTAAATCCTAAGGCACTAAAAGATTTCATGAGGATAAAAGCGGTTTCTATTGTGTGAAAGAAATAGAGATTGGACGGATATTTCTGTGTCCATATGAGTAACTTATCGTGTTTGTGTGGTGGTGGTGAAGAGAAATCTGTGTTTGTGACAAACTCTCACATCCGTGCAACCTGCCCCCAAAGACTACCATCAATTTCTATTCTCGTCTTCTCTACAACTACCCTCCCTCCAGTAGTCCCCTACCCCTCTAGCGGCCCTTTGGGGCATATCTGTGCAAAGATTTGAGGGTTTTCTCCCTTTAAGTCCCTGGTTTTATGGTGTGAACAATTTGCCTTAACAATGGGAATTTTAGGGAGCGGAGATTAGCGATTTTAGGACACGTTTTGTTCCTCATTAATTATCTGTTTTAGCAGAGAAAACTGTCTGGTACCGTGGAAGGAGCATTGGGCTGAGTAGGAAAGTTATCGTCTGCCCAGTTACTCAATGCCTGTGTGATCTTGGACAAATCATTTTCTTTCTTTGGGCCTCGGGATTTGGACTAGATGACCTCCAAGGTCCCTTCCATCAGAACTACTTTAGAATTTTAGGATGATTTAGACAGTCGACTCCCATACTGGTTCCTCAGGTTATCTGCAATCAATCTACAAGCATTTACTAATCGACTACTTCTCGCCAGGCACAGTGCTGGAACGTAGTCGGTGGAATAATTATTCATCCCAAACTTGGCAAGGTTGTGGACGTCGTTTCATAACGCTTTGCATTATGTAACAAATTGTAACCTGCATCACTGTGTAATGTAGTGTATGATACATTAGATCTTATAAGAAAGACTAGGTATTCTATATAAGTATTGGCTATATTATCAGGAGGTTGATACAGCTAGTGGATTAGGAGACAAGTCCTTGGATTTGAAGCTAAATTCTTAAGACTTGAATAAGTTCACAAACCAGCAGCCGCTTTGGGGTTCTAGGAGGACCGGGTTTAGAAGGTGCTGCTTCTACGGTGAAGTTTGCGAAGGAGAGTAGCCGGCAAAGTGAAATGGGGCAGCGTACTTGGAAGGGTCAAGACGGGAAGTTTCTCTGGTGCCTATCTTTCAAGGCCAATGACACTGATAGGAAGCTGACCAGACCTAGGGACTACTATTTCCCCTTTCGCCCCCTCCACATAGAAATGAAAGATGGGAAGATAACTACACCGACAGCCTAGAAGAGAATAGAGGCAGAAGAAGCTGCGGTGGGCGTGGGGGGAAGTAAGGGTGAGGATCTCTCAAAGAAAGCCAAAAGCACCAGTATCTTGTGGGAGAGTCAGGGGCCTTCAGGCAACCCGGAGCGATTGGCACGCCGGCAGAGCCTGCTTTCTCTGGGATGAAGTTCCCAGAGAGGCGGGACCGGGAGGGCCAGCATTGGGGACTTTCTTGTCCGTATACCCGAGAATCTAAACCCATCCCCCTTCACCTCTTTACATACATATGTACAAACACAGGCATATACACTCACACATAAGACACATTCTCACGTGTTCCCAAAGACATGAAGATTTCTCCACACAGGCCCGCTCACTCCCACAGATACAAACACACATTTGCACAGAAGCAGATTCATGCGCAGCCCCCTCCCCTCACTCCCCACCTCGCGCAGGCCCCGACACAACAGAGTGCAGCTGCAGACCACGCCCTGTAGCCGTGCCTAATCGAAAGGTTTTGCACAGTTTCCTCGGAATCAGTAAAGCTTTCTGTTTCCAATTCGCGCTGTACCTGCCAGCAGTCCCTGCTGAGGCAGGGACTGATTGGCCTGCTACCTTTGGGGCCCTGAGCGGGCCAGCTTAGTTCACCCTGGAGGAGCCCTCGAGTTCCAACTGTCTTGTCACCTCAACTCTGTGTCCATCCCCCTCTCCACCCCTACTCAGCACCTGCCTGGATTAGGGAGCCCTAGACAGCTGTGTTTTCCCCCTGGGGGCGGAGGCGGGGTTCTTAACCTTGCGGGATTTCTTCAGTTAAAGAAGGGAATTTAGTGGATGTGTGTGTATACATACATATGTATACATGTGTGTATGTAGATATATGTGTATATAGCTCATAAATATGCATATATATTATACATAGATACCCTTCTCCCTCCTTATCCTGAGTCATCATCCCGAAGGAGTCTTTCTTTAGAGATTAAAGAAATCGTCTCCTAGAGTCTCTTTCTCTAAAGTTTAGAGAGGAGAGGGTCACAGAAAAAGACGACACCAGAGAGAAAGAGAGAAAGAATTTTGGAACTATCACTTATTGTGTTCGAAGTAACATATACATAAGCTTTCCACCCGTTGACTCGCTGGTGGCATTGAATTTATGATCAAGGCTTTGATTATGCATCAGGGCAACACTGTAGTTCTGTCCCAGGCAAGTGGCTACTAGCAAGGATGTGATAACATGAGATAACATATGATAATAATTTTCCTATACCGTTAATTTCGATGCTATCTAACCGTCGTTCTCCTCGTTCGTGTACGCTTTCTTTCCGTATAACCCTTCAATGTATCCATAGTTTCACTACACTGTATAAAAATAAACTCAGATGAGTTTCAGGCTCCCTCGAGGTCCCAGTTCTGTATAAGAAGGGAGAAAGTTTAACCGACGGGACTTAGTGTGCATTCAAAATGTTCCAGAAGCGGCGATTGCTTCAGTGATGCTCAGAAAAGTCCTCTTGCCTCCGGTGTCTTGGGAGGAGTGAAGATTTCCCAACTCTTAGATCTAGAAGGAACCTTCCAGGTCTTCGTTCAAAATCATCTAGTGACGTGCTTCAGACTGAAGCCCTGAGGGGGCATGGGGAGAAGGAGATAGAGAAACAAAGATCAAAAGATGTATGGGTAGGTTCGTGGAGGAGAGGAATAGAGAGGGGTCAGGGGACTGGGAGAGACAGAGACGGAGACTGAGAGAGACAAAGAGACACAGAGAGAGGAAGACGAGAAGAGCAGGCAAGGGAGTAGGAGGGGAAAGGAGAAGGCAGGGGCAGAAGGAACTGGAGAAGAGGAAGAGGAAAAGAGAGAAAACACGAGAGATGAAGAAAAGGGAAGAAGGGAGGGAGGGA
Source organism: Petaurus breviceps papuanus (assembly GCF_028583685.1). Taxonomy (NCBI): domain Eukaryota; kingdom Metazoa; phylum Chordata; class Mammalia; order Diprotodontia; family Petauridae; genus Petaurus; species Petaurus breviceps. The sequence continues at coordinate 7,655,722 of NW_027187358.1, read as the reverse complement.
GGGGAAAAAGAAGGCAGGGAGGGAGAGTTTTGTTTTGTTTCTTGAGCCTCACTGCCCTCTCCGCACTCCCACTCCCAGCTCTTCACCTCAAATCCTCTAAAACACTTGCTCAAATCACAGCACAAGGTTTATTAATCCTTGCCGCATTTGGGTCAGTTCACAAGAGAGCTTCGGTCGGCAAAGGCCAAATACAAATGGTCGGGAGAATGTCAGGGATACTTATGGAAGGTGTGGGGCCTGGGGTGAATGTATGCCAACCTGGACTTAAATCTCAGAGTTTTCTTCGCCTCTGTGCAAATTTTTATCTCAAACTAAACTAGTGAGCCTCGGGAACTCTCGGCGGGAGCAATTCCCACTATGCCCGGCCTTGTTGTCCAGCCAGGTGTCCAATCTTCAAGACCCTCCCCCGACTCGGGCCAAGACACCCGACGACTGCGTTTTTTTCACAGGCAAGTTATAAGTCGATATAGTGGGATAATAAAAAGGTGGTTGGAATCCCTTCCGGTTCCCTAAGGTTATTCTTTTCGCATCTCCAAGTCCCCAGTAGCTTCTTACCCCAGGACCCGAGAAGGTCTGCCAAAGGTTCTAAATTACCAACAGAGAAGAATCTGAACTTGGAAACTGTAGGTTCAAACCCCTGCTCGGCCACTTACAGAATGGTCTTGGGAGTGTAACTTTCCCTAAGTCCCAGTTCTCTTTTCTGTAAAATGAGGGAACTGGACCAGATAAACTCTACTGTTCCTTCCGGTTCTAAATCCTATGAAACTACGGGAGAAATGGTGGAGTGTGAGTAGTGTTGGGGTGCAGGGAGGGAGGTGGAGACGGAAGACTCTGGAAGAGGGAAGGGGAGGAAGGGGGAGCGGAGTTCAGACTCCAGACCTCAAAAGAGGTTGGAATGGACCAAAGCTGATTTTGGTATTTCGTTTTGGAGACATAACTTTCTGAGGATGCGTTCCCCGGCACTAGGATTAAGGTCGTAGGAAAATCCCGATTGACCTCTCAGGAAGCATGACGTTGCTCTGGGGGTGGAACTCCCACGAGATGAGGCCTCTAACGTTTCGCTTCTCTTCTTTGCTTGAACAGCAACGAGTTGGGGAGTGCCTCGAGTCGCCAGGGTCAAGGAGTGACTCGGGCTCGCGGTGAATTCGTGTGCTCGGTTCCCAGTCTAGCGCTGACCTCAGCTTTCTGCCCGCATGCCCCCCTAAACCCCCCCCCCCCCCGCCCCGTCCCTGCCACACACAGATTTCAGCAGCTCAACCAGTCACATATCCCTTGCAACCCAGTATACCTTATCCAGTATAGGTTTTCCTGGAATCGGAATACCATTTGAAGACAGGAAAGTCTTTGGTGCTCCAAGAGCTTTCAGGACACTGCTTAACTGGAGATGTAGGAAACTAGGTAAGTGAAGTGACCCGAAAAGAGTGGGGAGGAGGAAGCATGGCAGAAGGGTAGGTGAGGAACTGGGGAAGGGTGTGCTTCTAATTGGATGGTTTAAAAAATGTTATTGCTGTAACTCTTGCAGTCAAAAATATAGAATCATTGATTATTAAATCTGGAAGATATCAGGGACTTCTTTTGCTCACCCTCCCCCTCTTAGGAAGATGAGAAAACAGATTGCGTGAGGCAAATGACTTGTCCACAGGGTTAGAGAGTCTAGGTCCCCGACTCCTAGTTTAGGACTGACTCCACTACAACTTTGCTCGGCAGAGTCTGACTAGTCTCATGTGGGCCTCCCAGAGAACAGAGTAGGAGAAATCAAAGTCGTCTGCTGCCTCTGGTACAATTAGCATGAGACTTGGGGGTGGGTGTGGATTCAGGAAGACCAGAAGGAGGCAAGTTTAAACATTGTTTTGCATAAGTGCATATCGTTTTAATGCAGAAAAGTTCTCTGAGAGCACGTGGCTATTTTGTGCTGCCAAGTCTCGTGTGTTAGTGAAGATTTCAAACCCCTTTTTTGGCTAGGCACAGCCTAAGAGGCACAATTTTTCCTACCTGACCTAGAACGCCAATCTGATAAATGCCAATCTGATCTCAAACGCCAGCGCCATCTTCCTTCCTCTCCAACCAAATCTTGAGACTGTGATGCAGCCAACTCAAGTGCCATAAATGGAATTTTAAAAGGGGGTGTGAGGGAAGGAGGTAAAGAAAGAGGATTGCTAATCCCCGGCAAGTCCAGAAAGTGAATGAGCTCTGGTTACAGTATATTGCTAAGAAAAAAAAAAAAAGTTTTGGACTCTGTTTGGTGCTAATCCTTGACTGGAGACCATAGGTACGTTACTTCAATTCTTTAAGACTCAGTTTTCTTGTCATCTAAAAAAAAAAATGACAATAACTTCAAAGGATTGTTCTAAGGAAATTCCTGTAAATGTCAAACAGTTTATGTGTATATGAAAAAGCCCTCCCCCCCCCTTTATTTTTAAATGGATCTGTGATTTCATTGGAATGGGGTGTCTCTCCGAGAGGAAATTCCCTGCTTGGAAGGAGGGCGCCACCTGTTCTGCACCTTAAGAGATATGCTCTGGGAACTGAGAGTTAAGCAATCACTGAAGGCAGTATAGGTCAAGAAAGGATTTTTTTTTAATTTTTTTTTTTAAGCAATCGGGGTTAAGTAACTTGCTCAAGGTTACACGGCCAGTTATTATTTCTGGGTGTGGTGCTGAGTGTCTGAGCCCAGGATTCGATCTCCAGGTTGTCCCAACACTGGAGCCGGTGCTCTTACTCGCTGAGCCACCTGGCCGACCCAAGAAAGGATTTTTAACCCAACCCTGCCCCAAGCTAAGGCTGGCTCTGCTATTCACTAGATCACACTGCCTCTTCGAGAAAAGAAGGGAGATGCATTTACTCATCTGTTCCGTTGTCTGTCGTTTTAATTGCGCAAAGTTCGACTTTAATTTAGAGTTCTTTTCATTTACATTATTATAGTCGTTTTACATATTAAGAGACAAACAGTAGACTGAGAACTGTCCTTGGAGTTGAATCTGGGTTCAAGTTTTGCCTCTGACACATACTATTTGAGTGACCTCTGGGTAAAGCACTTAACCCCTCAGTCCCTCTACTTCTCCTCCTAACCTGGAGGAGGGAACTCTCCAAGACTTTAAATTGAAGAAAGAAAAGGAAAAAAACAGTTGCACTGGTAGGGCTTCTTTACCCAGAATAGATGAAAACTTAAGATCTGGGCAATAGACAGAGAGACAGACAGACAGATAGACAGATAGATACATAGATACATACATAGAAACGTAGATAATACGGATATAGTGTCTCAATTTTCCCTAACCTATGTGTGATAAAGCCTGAAATTTATAAAGCTAGGATGGACTGATCCAGAGATGTCCATCTGGGCAGCGAGGACTTTAGCAGAAACTTCAGACTCCCCAGTCCCCACAACCACCTCTCTGTCCTAGATGCTCATGAGCAGAGTACAGTTGACTTCATGCTTGTTTGAACCAGGTGGAACAGGAGTACAGCCAGAGTCATTCAAGCAAAATCAGCTAAAAGAAGGCTTGAGATAAGATTGGACTGAATTCTCCGAATAAAGAGTGTCCTCCACTATAGAGCTATATATCCCGAAGCTTTGAAGGCAGTCAGTTCTGAACTCCAACTGATGCATAGCCAAGTGTCACAGAAAGAAAGTCGCAAGCCCTAGTAGATAATCCATGGGTGGGCGAGTGGAGACATAAGAAAGAAAGCAGGGGTGAAGAGAAAGGACCAGGTTTGGGATTCTGTACTTGCTGGCCTTACTTTCTCAAGCTGGCGCGAATTTAGCTGGAAGCTAGCCAGATTTTTCTATTTCCCAGGTGGAAAATGTTGGAGTCTAGGCTTCCATGGACCTCTCTGAAAAAGGCCAAAATAATTAAGTTCACTGTCTTTACCACCCCGACACACTCCCATATCTCTCTCCCACCCGCTCTATCCCCTTCAGCTTCAGGATGTGCCGCAGAGAAAACGTTAATTCTCCTCCAGGGACGAATTCATTTGCGAAGCCAAAGAGTTTATTGATTTCATTATTTGAGTGTTAGAAATAGAACTGCAAAGGACCTAGTAGTCTGACCCTTCTTTTACATATTTGAGGAAATTGAGGCCCAGAGAGATTTATTGCTTGTTCAAAGGTGCAGTTGCTAGCATTAGAACCTATCTCTCTCTCATGACAACCAGTCCCAACTGTCTCTACAGCCCTCCCTATAAAGACCGAGGACCTTGTTCTCAGGGCACAGGGGAAACACCGCAAATGTGTGACAAGCATCTATTTCCCTAAGCTAAACTCCAAGGAAAGACATGGACATGACCACAATCCAGAGTCAGGTGAATGCTGGATGTGATTGTAAACCGAAGTGAAGTGTTAAATTAAGCATGATGCCCCTTTGGAAAAGGAAGAACAGAGGCATTTATTTGCATTGATATGCTGAATTCCCTATAGATGTTAAGGTCCTCCAGGTGCTTCAATGTCCGAAAAATGGGTTGCTTATCTTATTAAGTCCTGAAACATTGTAGAACTTTCTACTGAGAACCACTCACAGAATCATTCGAATAAGTTTGTCCTCATGACCCAAACAGGGAAAAGGAAGTCAATGACTGTTGTTGAGATTATGATTGGTTGGATAGACGCCTGTGAGTTTGTTGTCTATCAATTTATGTACATATGTATGTATATATGCATATGTGTGTAAATATGCACATGCACGTCTCTTTTAATAATACATACATCCATATATATGGCCAGACACTACAAATGGATAATGAACTGGCCCAAAGTTGAGGAGGAAAACAAGGAGAAGGAAAAGGAGGAGTGGGTCCTGGGTTGCCACTGTGTAATTGCTGGATGCTTTTTAATTACTCAAACTTTTCCCTGAAACAGTGATCCATCTTTTTTTATGGATATATTATTTAATAGTATCTTCAAGTTGTACAGAAACACAAATAACCATTTAAAATTACAGGGTTCCAGTTAAGTCAGGATGACTCGGTGGGGTGAGAATGTTGAGTCTTGTTTCTCCATACCCCTACCCTTCTCACCAGTGGGAGGTGAAAGAGAAAGAAAGTGGTCGACTGGGAAAGTTACTGGCTTTTAGGGACACCTAGTGAAGTAGGAGGAGGAAGCCAAGTGCCTGGGGACTGGGGACTGGGGACTGAACTCTGGGTTTTTCACTGCGCAGATGCTGGTTCTCACTCAGCTCTCCACAAAGCTCACTCTGAGAGACCTACCTTTTTAACCGGGGTGGAATATTTTTCTTACCGGGGTGGAATTACTCAATATTGTATATCCCGAAAAGTTCACCTTTTGGGACAGAGAACAACGGACAAAGACATGGGGAGTTCCAGTAAACTACTACATTTGAGGGAGATGGTGCAGTAGGAACAACGATAGATTTGACTTCAGAGGACCCAAGTTCGAATCTTGCCTCTGCCATTTGCTACCTGTGTGACCTTAGGCAAGTCACTTAGACTCTGACCCCTCAATTTCTTCCCTAGAGAACTGAAGCGGGGAAGGGAGTGAAGTAGATTGTTTTGAGGTCCCTTCCAGCTTTAAATCCATGTTTCTAAGATATTACCATACAAAAACTGCAGCGAGAAAACACATGAAAGATGAAACTATTACCGAAGAAGGATTTGGGTGGGTTATGTAGGTAGAGTCAAGCAGAACTGGTAGATAGTCTGAATACTCCCCGAATATGTCCCCCAAATAACAAGAGATTTGTATAAAAAGCAGCCCCAGCTCGTTGAAGCTGTCAAAGAATTTACTAGCGGACCTGAACTACCCTGGATAACAACGAGTTTGTAGGCTATCTGCATCATTGAAGGGATTATTCGTTATTACACATATACCAGAATTGTTGACATATTTTTGCAAGTGCTGGTCAGACTTACCAAGGAGGAGCAGAGGCAGCAATGGATTTGGGGTGGGAAAACCTAAGAACGAGTTCCGACTCTGCCATTTACTAGACCTAGTGACCTTAGGTAAGAAACGTCACTTCTTTGAGGCTCAGTTCCCCATATCCCTGGATGGGAATGACTGTTCCTCCCAGTGCTGTGGCGGCCAAAGCCCTTTAATGCATTGTAAAAACCGTGACCTTGCTATTCTTCACTGCTTTTCAGGGAAGATAGTGGGACCGGGTAAGACAATAAGGGCTAGTGGAAAAATTCAAAACGGCCGCCGCCGCTGCTTCTGGGCTGGCGTAGTATGAGCCCGGCACTCCCAACTCTTCTTTGAACCAGCACGAGTCCAGGGCCTTAAGGTAGGCGGAGAAGTCGGGATGCGGCTCTCTAGCCGCCTTCTGGCCATCTTGGCTGCAGCCCATAAAGCTCCCTTCACCTCAGCTTAGCTCCCACGCAGCTGGCTCCATCAGGAAACGACTCCCCGCGACAGACCCTGGAGGCCTCTGCCAGAAGGAGCTCCATTTGGTTATCCCTCCTCTCTCTATTTAGTCAAGATCCTTATTCCACTTTTCTCTCCTGGTGGATCCCGGAACGTAGGTTCTATAAGAGTTGAGAGAGGGGTGAGGGGCGGAGCAGGGGAGGGGAGGAACCATAGTCCTCTGCCTTGAACCGTGGAGTAGAGAAAAGAAAGAGGTGGCTTTAAGGGGTTAAGGAGACGTGAACACCTTGGGGAAGCAGGTGACAAAGAGTGTGACAAAGATGGAGTCCTTGGGGGCTGTTCTTTTTCTCTTCCTATCTCCAACACCTACCTAATAGAGTCGCGGCTTAGTCAGAGGAATGCAGAAGGGCAAAGCAGACTACTGGAAGAAGAAATGCTGGGCAAGTCTCTCCCTCTCTGGACCTATTTCCTAGCCTGGAAAAGGAGGGAGTTGTACTAAATGACTCCTAAAGTCCCTTCAATCACTAAAATCTATCATCCTGCGACCTTGAGCCAATTATTGAACCTATCCTGGCTTGAATTAACGCATGTGCAAAATAAAGGGGTTGGTTGTACTAGCAGATGCCTAAGATCTCTTCCAGATATAAATTGTTCAACTATAATCTCTCGGAGAGCAGTTTAACCAGGTATGGTGGTAGATTTCTCCAGCACTCGAGCTGATGAGGTCCTTGGTTCGCTGTGAGATGGGGCAGTGAGCAAAACTTTGGTTCCAAAGCAAAGCAAATATACAGAAGAAATCAATGGTCTATGTTTGTCCGACACAGGGAGATGCTTTTGCTTTTAAATAAGGGAGCCAGAATAAGAAAAGAAGAACTAGAACCCTGAAGCTCAGGTGTTTTAGGAGTGAAAAAAGTGGTCATATAGAGAAGAAAATTAGATTCCTTATGAAATAGGGTAGATCAGCATGGTGAAGAAGGCAGGTAGGTGAAGATGTAGTGGTGGAAAGAACCTTACATTTAGAGTAGAATATAAATTCCTTGACTGGAGGAATTTTCCCCTTTGTGTCACTATTGCCTGATACTTTGTTGACAGATAGTAAATGAGGCTCTTAATAAATGGTTATTAAATTTTATCGGGATCAGGATATGTAGCTAGAATATCAGTTTTGATCCTATTTTGTGTGAGTTGAAACCAGTCTTTAACTTTTACTAACCTTGGTTTTCCCATCTGTAAAATGGGAGTGATAATATTTTTCACTACCTATGTGTTGTGAGTTAAGGGATTTGTAAAACTTTGAAAAACAAAACTATGAATGTAAGTCATTGTCCACCAAAGGGTCTATTGAATTGAACCGAAGAAGCTGCTGGACACCAGCTTGTCTTCTGGGACTGCACAGGCTTAAGAATTAGAACTCGCCTTAAGGACTAGCTAGATGGCGCATTTAAAGTAGAGTGATCAGAACAAAACAGTCTGGGTCAAATAGATAATGAATAGTGGAAAGAAAAGAATTTCCTGAAGCAACAACTGGAAAAACACCAGGAATGGTATAAAAGACTTGGCTATTAAATTTGGGACAAGAAGTGTAACTTTGGGCAGAGATCTAGGATACCCTTCCCCTACTGCCCTAAGACCCCAAAACATGGAAGAAAGCACTTCCCTAGCAGGTACAATACAGACCGAAACCAAGAAAAACCTTGGACCCAAAAAGGATGAAGCCTTTGTCCGGAGACCAGATGTGGAACTAAAAGCAGTTAGGAGGTAATAAAAATTGATCAAAGAGAAATAAGGGTTTGAAATCATTGAGACTAGACAGGAATACCTAGAAACAAAATAATCCTCCCTCATTCCTTTTTGGTTACTTTAGTAGACTGCCCCCTACTGGGAATATTTTTGTTTGGTTTTACTACACTAGATGTCTTAGCACTACAATAATTTAAAAATCATTATTGATGTCCACTTTAAATTCTGTGCATATAACATTATTTTTTTTCAATAAATACTCCCAATTATTTCCCAATAACAGTCATATCAACCACAGTCCTGCCCCCTTAAGTGTAAAATCATTTACACACTGAATTATGTAAAAATTTTTACCATCTATAATGTTATCTTTGTATAAATTGTCCTCTTAGTGCTGCTTACTACAGTCTGCACCAGTTCATCAAAGTCTTCCCAGTTTCTTCAGAAACTGCCCATTTCATCATTTTTATGTAATTATGATAACCCATTATATCACAAATATACCACAATTTGTTTCACCATTCTCCAATAGGAGGATACCCCCTTAGTTTCTGGATTGAGGCTACCAAGAGAATAGCTGCTTTAAATGTTTTTGTACATCTTGATCAGGTTCCTCTTTCTTTGATTTCTTTGAGGCATAGGCCTCTAGATCCAAGTATAGGCTTAGATTTATAACTTTCCAGATATAGTTATAAACTTCTTTCCAGAATGGCTAAACCAATTCAGAGCTCCACTAATAATACACTGGTGTACATGTTTTCCTGAAGTTCCTTCAGTTTTTGTAACTTTCCTCTTTTGTTATCATTGCCAATGTGATAGGTGGGAGGTGAAACCTCAAAATTGTTGTAATTTGCATTTGTCCACTTATCAGCGACCTATTCTTTTTCTTGTCTTATTGACATAGCTAGCATTTCTAGCACTATGTTCAATAGAAGTGGTGAGGATGGCCAACCTTGATTTACTACCTCATTTTCTTGGAGAGACCTGTAACTTTTCTTCATTTGTGTGTTTGTTCTTGAATTTAGAAAGACATTATTTACTATATTAAGGAAAGGTCCATGTATTCTTATGATTTCTAGATTTTTTTAAACATATGTGTTGGATATTTTTCAAAGTTTTTTTTCTATATCTATTGATATAACTATATGCATTTTATTATTTAAATTGTGAAGATCATTTATTACATTTATAGTCTTCCTTCTGTAGAACTAACTTTGCCTTTCTACTATAAATCCAACTGAATCATAGAATACAATCTTTCTAACAAAGATTATATTTGTTAATACTTAAGGTATATGTGCTAATGTTTTATTTAAACTTTTGTGTCAATGTTCATCAGACATATTATTCTATAGTTTTCTTTCTCTACTTTTTCTCTCATTGTTTAGTTTTCAAGTCAACATTTACAGACCTAGCCTTAATTGCTGAATGGATTTTGCCTCATCAAACTGAGACCTGCTAAAGACTTTAGCTCAAAAAGACTGAGGTCTTCTACTGCATCTGGGACCATCTCCAGTTGTTCTGATATATATCTGGCCACTGGACTCATGTGGCTCTCGAGTAAAAAGTGAGGCTGGTGGCTTTGCACAGCTCTCCCTCACTTAAATCCAATTGACTTACATGCCATGGCATCACCTTCCTGATGTTGTGATCCTCTTCAAGAACAAAGGACATTTACATCATAGGAAGAAATTAGAAGGGTGTTTTCTTTTCTTACCATTGTAAATAATTTGTTTAGTATTGGAATTAATTTTCTTTAAATGTTTGATAGAATTCAGCTGTAAATTCTTCTGGTCCTGAAGTGGTTTCCTTTCAGAATTCATTTATGATTTGCCTATTTTTTTTCTGAAGGATAATTTTAAAAGTCTATTTCTTCTTTTATAATCTGAGTATCGTATAGTTTTATAAGTATTTATCTATTTCCTCCTAGTTTTCAGCCTTATTAACATATATTTGGACAAAATAGTTTCTGATAATTTCCTTTATATCCTCTTCAATTGTTGTGAGTTCTTTTTTAATGTGATATGAACAATTTGGTTTTCTTCTCTTTAAAAAGCAGATTAGCTAATTATTGTCTAGTGTTTTTTTTTTTTTAAAGCAATCAGGGTTAAGTAACTTGCTCAAGCTTACACAGCCAGTTATTTCTGGGTGTGGTGCTAAGTATCTGAGCCCGGATTTGATCCCCAGGTCATCCCAACACTGGAGCTGGTGCTTTTACTCGCTGTGCTACGTGAGTCTAGTTTTTTTTAACTCTTTAAAAATGTACACTCCTAACTTTATTTTATCAATTACATGGTCTTTTGGATTTCAATTTTTATTAATATCTTTTTTGATTTTTAGAATTTCTACTTTTATTTCTTTGTTGAAAAATTTTGATTTGCTGTATTTTGGTTTTTAAAATTATTATTCAATTCATTGATTTATTTTTTTCACTCTTTCATTGTTGGAAGCATGTAAATATATAAATTATTCCCTCAAAACTGCTTTGGCTGTATGCCCTAAGTTTTGGTATGTTGCCTTCTTATGATGATTTTCTTAAATTCTATTGATTCTATAATATGTTCTTTGACCCATAAGTTATTTAGAATTATGTTATTTGGGGCAGCCAGGTCATGCAGTGAGTAAGAGTGCTGGCCCCAGAGTCAGGAGACCTGGGGCCGGTTCCAGCCTCAGATATTCAGCACCCACACAAAAATAACTCGCTATGTAATCTTGAGCAAGTTACTTAACCCCGATTGCTTTAAAAAAAAAAAAAGAATTATGTTACTTAATCTCCAATTATTTTTAATTCTTTCCTTAAAACCTTTTTATGGAATATAATTTTTATTGTATTATTATCACTTATGTGTTTAGCATTTCTGCTTTTCTAGATTTTTGGTGAGGTCTTTATATATGAATATATGGTCAGTTTTTGTAAAGGTGCCATATATAGATGAGAATTATATAAATTCATTTCTATTCCCAGAATGGAAATAATAGTTATATTATTTCCATTATAATAAATTACCAGAAATCTATCATTTCTAATTTTTCTTAAATTCTATTCAGGTCCTTAACTTCTTTCTTGTTCATGTTTTGGTTAGATTTATCTAAGTCAGAAAGGCATACATTTCTCATACAAATTCTCCACTATTATAGCTTTTATTTTTTAAAGCAATTGGGGTTATGTATTATTGGCCAGTTATTTTGTGTGGGTGTGAAGTATCTGAGGCTGGAACCAATCCTGGGTCCTCTCTTACTCACTGTGCCACCCAGCTGCCCCAACACCATTACAGCTCTACTATCTATTTCTATTTCTAATTTGATTAACTTCTCCTTTAAGTGTTTAGAAGCTATGCTATTAGATGCATCTATTAAATATTGATTTGTAAATATATTTATATATAAATATACATCCATTTGTAAATATATTTATTATAAAATATAAATTAAATATTTATATTGATTTGTTATCTATGGTGCCATTAAGCATAATGCAATTTACTTACTTATCTTTTTTTAAATCATATATATTTAAATAGATCTATTGGAAATCATGTCTCATACATTTGCTTTTCCTGAGTTCAGCTGAGCATAAATTTTTTCTTCAGTCTTTGATTTTAATTCCATATGAATCTTCGCATTTAATATGTGTTTCTGAGAAGAAATATATCATCAGGTTCTATTTTCTAATCCACTATGCAATCTTCTTCCATTTTATAGGTGAGTTTATCCTGTTTACATTTACAGTTATTATTGTTAATTGTGTATTTCTCTTCATCCTGTCCTCTTTTATTTTTTCCCCTTTTTGCTCTCAATTCCCTCTTTACAAAAAAGAAGGTGGTAAAAGAGAGCAAGTTTGTCTGATATTTATGCTCTTATAAGTGAAATAGCTTGTTTCTTTATGCCATGATAATGCTTAGATCTTGGTAAACTTTTAGTGGAAAAAGTTAACTTCCTGTGAAGAAATAGCCCACCAATTAAGTTCCAATATTAGATTACAGAATCCTAATCCATTCGACTTAATTCATTTCAATAAACATTCGTTAATGTGGCAGCTAAGTGGTGCAGTAGATAAAGCACTGGACCTGGAGCACAGTGCCTGGAACATAGTAAGGACTATATAAATCCTGTTGATGATGATGATGATGATGATGATGATGATGATGATGATGACTACTTTCTGCAGAGCACTGAGCTAGGTGCTTAAAAAGATAGAAAGTTTAGTCAATATATCATTCCTGCCATATAGGAGTTTCCATTCTAGGTGGGTGGCAAGGTTGACAAAGACAAATAGAGAGATACAGATAATCATAATACACAATGGTGTTAGGTAATCTAACTTCATTGTTTCCAGGAATGGAGAGAACTCAATGCTTTAGATACTTGTAATTCTTCACCTTTCAATTTGACAAACAATTGTTAAGTATCTACTATGTACAAAATGCTGTGCTAAGAACTGGGAATATGTACACAAATGCCCACAATAGGAAGTACAAAGTAAACAACAACGAAAGCAACAACAACTTAATGAGAAATTTCATGGAAGAAAGATCTCCAGTTTGATGAGATCAGGAAAGGAAAGGATGGAAAATATAGCATCTGAGCTGTCTTTAACAAATTTGTTTTAATGCCTTTTGTTTTCACATTTTCCAAATATACTCCTTTGTAAGAAAAGAAAAAAGCACTTAGGTGAAACCAACTAAAGCCAAGACCAACTTTGATAGCATATACATCATTCTGCTCCCATAGCTGTCCACCATTCCCAGCAAAAGAATGAGATATATTTTCTCATCACTTTTCTCCGGTTGTATTATGTAATATTTACTCTTGTTTTAGTCTTCTTTGAATTTACATTATTGTAGTCATTGTACATATAATTTCTTTCTGGTTATTTTTATATCACTTATTTTCAGGTCATATAAGTCTTCTCACATTTCTCTGAACTTCCCATATTCGTAATTTCTTATGGCAGAACAATATTCCACAAAAGTTATCACAAGTGGTTCAGTCATTCCCTAGTCAATGGACACTTTCTTTGTTCCTGGCTTTTTACTGCTTCAAGAATATCTGAGTCTTGAAAAAGATATTGATGTTTTTTTTTTTTATTTTAAACTCAAACATCAGAACACAAATACAGAATAGGGAAAAGAAACAAAAACATGTCATAAACTTAAACATTAGAACTTAAATACAAAGTAAGAAAGAAAAAAAAGCATGTCATATGCATAGCAGAACATGAGAGAGCATTCAAAATATGTAATAATCAATTTTCATTTCAAGAAAACATGTATGATATATACTACACATTGTGTTGAGAACTCTCCATCTTTTCTTTGCTTCCTTCTAAATTTTATTTTGTTCTCCACTGTGCACTTTTTTTACTTTGTCTTTTTTTTTTCCTCCCCCTGCCCCCAGAAGGATAAAATTTAGTGCAGATATATTTCTCTATAGCTATATCTACATACACATATACACATATGTAGACACATATTTTCCCCAAACTCATTCTACTTTTGATCTTTGTTTTATGTTTGTGCATATCTCTTGTTTGCAATCCTTCTTGCCTCCTCTACTTTACTTGTACCCACTACTTTTGCCCTCCTATTACATGCCTATCCTTCTCCAAGGATCGGTCCCCTATCCTCCCCTTCCCATTGATATAAACACCATTCTGTATCCCCTTTTACCCATTCCCTCACCCCTCTAAAGATCCCTCTCTTGTCCTATCCCCCCTCCCTATCCCCTTACTTAAAATTTCTTTTTATTTTAGGCAGATGCTGAAACTCAGATACATAATAAGTAAAGAAAAATAAACACTATAAACTTAAATACAAAAAATAAAAGAAAAAGACATATGTGCCCAGAAGAACATAGAAGATTCACAATATATAGCAATAATTTATCATTTCAAGAAAGACTATATATTAAATATTGTGCATTAAATTGAAAGTTGTCCATCTTTTCTTTGCTTCCTTGTAGGTTTTCTTTTTTTTTTTTAACTTTGTTTAGTTTTGTTTCTTTTTACTTTGTTCTTTTTTTCCCCTTCCTCCCCCGCCAAGATTACAACTGAGCATGGATATATTTATATATAGGCATCTCTCTATATGTGTGTGTGTATACATATATACACATACATACATACATATATAAACATATACTTTCCATAAGAGATTCTACTCCTAATCTTGTTTTTATGTTTGTGCATAGAAAAAGAGATAGATGTTGATAGAGATAGGGAAGGTGACCAAGTCCATTCTAGGCATTCGGGATGGCCATAAGCAAAGACACAAAGATCACTGATGACAGGCTTAGAGGAGAAAAAGACTAGCAGTCCAATTTATCTGGAACACAGGAATTATTAAAGGGAGTAATAGGTAACCAGATTATGGAGGCCTCTAATGCCCATACAAGGCGTTCAGGCTGTATTCTTTTGGTAATGGAGAGTCACTAAACATTTCACTTAGTGACTTTATTCCCTAATTAGGAAGCTCCAGTGTACCTCAAGGGAAGGTAGATCTCATTCCCCACCAGCCCTTCTTTTGTGGTTTCCTAGGGTCAGGAGTCATGAAGAAGAAATCTGAATTTGGCTAAATACTTTACTGAATCTGTATATAGCTTAACCTAAAGCTATGGGGAACACATCTGAATGTACATAACGCAAAGCAAAATACAGTGATGTATCACTGACTGCCTCTTACACATCTCAAATAAGATGTCCTGTAGACATCTCAAATTCAGCTTGTTCAGAGCAGAACTCATTATTATTTTCCCTAAACCCTCCCTGCTTCCCAATTTCCCTACTGCTGTTGAGGGAATCACCATACTTCCATCACTTTTCACTCTTACCCCACATATTCAGTCTATTGCCAAATCCTGCTTCTATCTTCACATTATCTCCTTTGTATGTCCCAATCTCTCCATACACATAACTAAAGCTCCAGTTCAGGCCCTCATCACCTCTGGCTTGAACAATTGCAGTAGCCTTCTAAATAGTCTTTCTGCTTCAAGTCTATTTCCAGGCCAATTCATCCTCCATTCACCTACCACCATGATTTATCCAAATCTTCAGGCCACCTCATTGTTTAATGAGCTCTGGTGTCTCCCTATTACTTCAAAGATCAAATCTAAACTTCTTTAGCATTTAAAGGTCTCTATAACCTATCCCTTACTGGCCTGCTGACAGATTGTGGAGCCTCTATCTCTTTTCTAATGTGCACTGACTATCCCCTGGGCCTGGAATACTCTGCCTCATCACCTTTGACTTTTCCTTTCCCTGGTTTCCTTCAATGCTCAGATCAAATCCTACTTTCTATAAGAGTCCTCCCAGCAACTACTTCCTTCCTATCTAACTCCCACCTATTCTGTATTTATCTTGTATCTACCTAGTTATCTATGTAATGGGGGACCTGTCAATGGGCATCCAGTGCTTAAAGTATGCAAAGTATGCTCTGCTTGTTAACAATTCAATTGGAGGCTTAGAGAACCTGCTTCCAGAAATGTGTCAAAAGGGACTCTGTCCTTCATTTAAAGCAGAGATAGTCTGTGAGTGTTTCTTTTTGGTTTATTTTATGGTGATGAATATCCTTTTAGTTATCTGCTGAGTAAAAGTTGAGGGGGTGTGCAAAAGGTGGAGTCTTTCTTTCTTCAATGGCTCTCGGATCAGGGGGAAGAAATGTTTTAAGTCTGAATGGGTGGCACACTCCTCAATCTGATCACCATGTGACTTTAAACATGTGGGATTTTTTTTTCCTTCTCTCTGTTGTGTTTATTCTTCCTTGATCCCAGGTGAATGAATATTAAAGACAGAATGACCGAACAAGCATCGAAAAGTTGGAAGAGATACCAGAGATCCAGTGAAAGCATCCAGAAGCAGAGTCCCCTAGCAGCAACATCCACACCTGATGTGCAGAGTTACCTTTAGGAGTGATTTGCTTGACCAAGCCCATCAGTGAGCTGATCAAACAGCTGAGACAACATGTCCCACAAACAAAAGATTCATTCATCTTTTGCCATCCCTTAAATTTTAGTGGAAGTAAAAGTATTTTGTAATTACTATTTTAAGTTTGAATCCATTCTGCCCTGGAATCGAGTTAGAGGGGAGAATATGTCCTTTTTCTCCCTTCTTTTTTTGAGAGTGGAGATGTTGTATGTAGGTTCTTACTTTATTTTCTCGTAGATATCCCCTTCTAAAAGCTAATTTATACTAAATGGTTAAGCTGACATTAGCATTCTACTAAATCATAATTTTTATTTATTTTATATAGCATTCTGCTAAATTTTAATGAAGACATAGTAACTAATTTTATTGGTATAGGAGTGGGCAGGCTGGAATACATCCTATGAAGGCACTCTAGTTATGGCTCAAGGCACTCAAGAAAAAATGGCTCCAATCCCTCAACATTAACCCATGGAAATCTGAGATTGAGTTCCTAGAGCTTGGTTATTATATCTCCCCTCAAATGAGGAAGCTGTCCATCAAATGACATCAATAGCTTTTAGCTCAGCAGAGAACATGATAGTAAATAGCATGAGTAGGCCCTGTGTAAGAGATGTTCTAACAGGGACTCAACCCTAGGACCATGAATTGTGCAGGGTATATGTGTTTCCCTTTCCATTCATAGTTTAGGAATCTGTGAAACAGTATGTCCTTCTTTGTTATATAATAGGGAAAACATTTCCCTTCTCTCAAAAAAATATGTATTTTTAAACATTCTTTTCTTTTTAAATTTTGAGTTCCAAGTTCTCTCCCTCCCTCATCCCCCTCCTACTAAGAAGGCAAATAGTACAATTATATATGTGAAATCATGTAAAACATAATTTCTATATTAGCCATATTTTTAAAGCAAGAAAAATAAAGAAAATGGGGGAAAAGGTACTTCAATTTTCATTCAAAGTTCATCAGTTCTTTCTCTGGAAGTACACAGCATTTTTTAATTATAAGTCTTTTGGAATTGTCTTGGATAGTTGTATTGATCAGCATAACCAAGTCTTTTTTTCTTATTTTTTCCAGTTACATATAAAAACAATTTTACCATTCATTTTTAAAAATTTTAAATTCCGAATTCTCTCTCTCCCTCCTTCCCCTCCCCCCTCAATGAGAAGACAAGCAGTTTGATATAGGTAATATATGTGCAACCATGCAAAACATATTTCCATATTAGTCACACTGTAAAAGAAAACATAAACAAAAAAACAATAAAAACAAAGTTTTTAAAAAGTATGCTTTCATCTTCATTCGGACTCCATCAGTCCTTTTTCTAGAAGTGGATAGCATTTTTCATCATAAGACTTTTGGAATTGTCTTAGATGATTGTATTCCTGAGAATAGCTAAGTCATTCACAGTTGATCATTATACAATATTGCTTTTACTTTGTACAATGTTCTGGTTCTATTCACTTCTTCCCTTGTCCACAAAACTGAGAGGTAAACAATTCCATACTCCCCTAATTTGCTTATGGCATCACCTCTGATGCCAAAATCATGTACCCATTTTGGTATTCAGTGTGAAATGTTGGTCTATACCTAGTTTCTGCCAAATGGTTTTCCAATAATTTTTGTCAAATAGTGAGTACTTGTCCCAAAAGTTTGAATCTTTGAATTTATCAAACATGAGATTAATATGATCATTTACCTATTGTATTGTATGTATTGTTCACCTAATCTATTCCACTGACCCACCACTTTATTTCTTAATTAGTACTAGATTGCTTTGATGATTACTATTTTGTGATACAGTTTGAGTATGGCTAGGTCACCTTTCTTCACATTTTTCTTTTCATTGATTCCCTTGATGGTCTTGACCTTTTGTTCTTAAAGATGAATTTTGTTATTTTTTTCTAGTTCTATAAAATAACTTTTGGTAATTTGATTGTTACGGAACTGAATAGGTACATTGGCTCAGCATACCTATGAGTAATTAGTATTTCTCTAATTGTTTAGATCTGAAATTATTTGTGTGAAAAGTGTTTTATAATTGTGTTCACATAGTTCCTGGGTTTGTTTTGGCAGGTAGACTCCCAAGTATTTTATATTATCTACAATTATTTTAAAAAGAATTTCTTTTCCTGTCTCTTGCTGCTGAACTTCGTTTGTAATATAAAGAAATGATGATGATTTATGTGGATTATTTTGTACCCTACAACTCTGCCAAAAGTGTTCATTATTTCAAGCAGTTTTTTCATTGATTCTCTAGGATTCTGTAAGCATACAATCATATCATCTGCAAAGAATCATAGTTTTGTTTCCTCATTGCCTATTTGAATTCCTTCAATTTCTTTTTCTTCTCATTGCTATAGCTAGCATTTCTAGCACAATATTGAATAATAATGGTGGTAATGGGCATCCTTGCTTCACCCCTGATAATTCTTGCTGATGGTTTTAGATAGATACTATTTAGCATTTTAAGGAAAACTCCATTTCCCCCCTAAAGGATTATACTCAGTTTTTCTGGGCAGACGATTCTAGTTCCTTTGCCCTTTGGAATATTATATTCCAAGACCCCTGATCCTTTAATGTGGAATCTGTTAGATCTTGTGTTCTCTTAACTATGGTTCCATGATATTTGAATTGTTTATTTCTAGATGCTTGCAACATTTTCTCCTGGATATGGAGAGTTTGGGAATTTGGCTGGAATATTCCTGGGAATTTTCATTTTGGAATCTTTTTCAATAGATTATTGGTGAATTCTTTCAATTTCTATTTTCCTCTCTGGTTCTAGGATATGAGTGCAGTTTTGCTTAATAATTTCCTGACATATAATGTCTAGGGTTTCTTTTTATCAAGACTTTCAGGTAGCCCAATAATTCTCAAATGATCTCTCCTCTATCTATTTTCCAGGTCAGTTGTTTTTCCAATGAGATATTTCACATTTACTTCTATTTTTTTCTTCATTTTTTGTTTGTTTCTGATGTCTTGTGGAATGATTAACTTATATTTGCTCAAAACTAATTTTGGGGGCGGCCAGGTAGCACAGCGAGTAAGAGCACCTGCTCCAGTGTTGAGAAGACCTGGAGATTGAATCCTGGGCTCAGACACTTAGCACCCACCCAGAAACACCTGGCCGTGTAACCTTGAGCAAGTTACTTAACCCCGATTGCTTAAAAAAAACAACAACTAATTTTTAAGGAATTACTTCTTCAGTGGGCTTTTGTACTTCCTTTTCCATTCAGTCAATTCGACTTTTTCAGGAGCTTTTTTTTTTTCAGTGAATTTCTGTACCTCTTTTTCTATTTGACCAATTTTGCTTTTTAGGGAGTTCTTTTTAGTGGGTTTTTTGTACCTCTTTTACCATTTGGCCTCTTCTCTTTAAGGTACCTCCTTTATCAAATTGTTCATTCTCTTTTTATAATTTTCTTGCACCACTCTCATTTCTTTTCCCAATTTTTATTCTACCTCTCTTATTTGATTTTTTAAATTCTTTTTGAGCTCTTCCAGGGTCTGAAACCAATTTAAATTTTTCTTTGAGGATTTGCATCTAGCTTCTTTGATTTCATTGTCTCCTGGTTTGTGTTTTGATCTCCCCTGTCACCACAGTAACTTTCTATATTGAGGTTCTATTGTTGTTGTTTGCTCATTTTCCCAGCCTACTTCTTGACTTGTAACTTTATATAAAGTTGGGTTCTACTCCCAGAGTAGAAAGGGAGTTGTCCCAAGTTTCAGGTTTTTCATGCTTCTGTTTCCAGAGCTAGTTATGGGGGTTTCTTAAGTTTTCCCTTCTTCCAAGGTAGTTGTCACTGCTTTCTTGGCTTGTGTTCTGGTTTGTGAGCAAATACAAACACTGTTTTCTGACTTGTAACTGTGGCCAGGGTCCCTGCTCTTGCTAGTGCCCCTCTTAATCCTTAGACTTCAACCTGAAACTGCATATGAGCAATAGTTAGAGTCCTGCACCCAGTTCCAGTGAAGAGTGAACCCCCTAGTAACCCGGGTAGGTCACAGAAGCTAAAAGGAACTTCAAGCCATTGTTAGAAGCACAGTCACTCACCTTGTGTAAAAAGTTGTTGGGCTAACCCCAACCCTACACCCAATAACTGAGGATGTGGACCCTGATGGGTTAGGGACCAAGGAGAAAGAATAGATGAGAAACTTGGGCAAAAAAATACTATGCTTTGCCTTACATAGCAGCTGTGCTCAAGAAGGATCAATTTAATCCTAATGTAAAGTTGCCAAAGGAGCATGCTATCTAGTAGAGAAAATTACAATTGCATCCTTGATTATATTTTCCATGTTTTTGTAAAATTTCACATGGTGACGTCGTTTAAAGTGAGTGCCACCTTAAATGATGTTCTGGGAAACTGGTCAATAAGGACCCAAGCCTTAGAGTATACAGTGACTTGCCCCTTGTGGTGAATTATACAGTACATGTACAATCTTTCATGCTTAGCAACAACCCAACAAACAGAGGTTTAATGAGTCTTCTTAGTAAGCCATCAGTGACCAAGAGGCAGGTGCTGGGTGATGAAAGAGGGTTTGTTAAATGACTTAAGGGTGAGAAGGACTAATAATAAAACTGGAACTAAGCTTGTTTATACAAGGATAACTATGCTCCCTCTTTAGTCATTTTTATACTTAACTTTCTCCTGGTAGCTTTCAAGTGCTTAAGAATTACTATGGGCCACTGAGATCAGCTTCAGCTGCCTTATGTCTCCATTCAGCCACAATGTTTCTTTCAATCTTTTCTGCCTGTTTCTTTTGTGTTTATTCCTTTCTGATGTTAAATGAATGAGTCCCAGAGATTGATTAGACCAGATTATGGCCCACTGAATTTTGAAAAGTCAGAGGTCACTTCAGCAAAATGAAGTCAGTGAAGGGAGAGTGCAGTTGAGTAAGGGAGCAAATGGTCCATCAGCTATGCCACACTCAGAAGTGAACATAACAGGAACTCCTCAAAGGGAGAAAAGGTCTACAAAGATAAGGAAGTGCCCTCCTCTTCTAGACTGATGGGATGTAGGATGGGGAGGGGAGACTATTCTGTAATGACCACTGTAAGTTTGAACCCATTCTCCCCACAGACAAACATATGGCACAGCATAGTATGATGGTTTTGTACTTCTGAGCTTTGTCTACCATCTCAACAAATATCATTTTTTACAAGCTAGTTGATGTTAACTGGTGTATTGATATTAAGAAAATGACAAGTTAATTGATAATGAGGAGAACACCAAGTGGATCTTTAGAGACAGTATCAGAAATCATATCTCTGAATTCTTCAGAGGAAAAGTCGTCATCCATCCTCTGGGATTCATAAATTGGAATGGGAGATGGGGAAAGTGAGCCCAGAGGGAATATAACAAGGAAATTAAACTATGTACACAGAGAGACTTCCTAAGAAGACAGAAAAATATTTAAGGGACCTTCCCGATTACATATTCCTACCAAAGAATATAGTATAAAAAGACAAGCACCAGGCTTGAAGTGGGATGACCTATGTTCTAATACTGAGTTTCTCAGTAATTACCTTATTTATGTCTTACCTTGGGTAAATAATACAATTATAGTCCCTACTATCTTCCTCTGTTATATGAAAGGGTTGAATTAGCAAATTGGCAAAAGTTTTTAACATTTTTTTGTTCTGTGACCTTCTTGGAGGGAGCTGAGGGGGCTTGAGTTCCCTCTGAATGCAGCCTATATATACTCCTCAGGGAGGACAGCAATCCAGAAGAGTTTAATGCAAGGCTGGTACCTTATGTGGAACAGGGAAACAATGAATGGAATACACTCCAGATAATTATAGTCTGCTCTAGAGATCATTACAGTATCTTTACAATGTGCTGGCATATGTTGTGGGGCACTGAGGGTAGAGGCTGAATAAAGAAAGGCTATGGAAGGCAGCTAGCACAGCCTTCACTCATCTTTCTACCATAGTCTGCTGAATAGATATGCCCTGGACTGAGTATCAGAGCGTTTGGTTTCTATACTCAGTTCTTCCTGGCACCTGGTTATATGACCTTGAATTAATCCCTGAACCTCTCTGCATCCTGAAACAGTACTGAAAAGAAGACTTCCTGCAGACAGCAGCAAGAGGGCACTCAAGAGGGGTACAAGATCAGAGCTAAATGGCTTAAAGCATTTTGTGCTTCCAAGTGCCAGTATCCTAATGGGGCACGGAGGGTGAAAACATTTAAATTCCACTTATCTCACAGAACTGAAATAAAAAAGAATAAAAGCTTACATTCCTATGGTCCTTAAGGGTTCACAAAGTGATTTCCTCACAACAACATTGTAAGGAAGGCAGGGCAGGTGTCATTATTAAGCCCAAGTGCACACACTGAAACAGAATACAAATGAAATGGAAACTCTAGATGAAGGAAATCCCTGCCCAGTTTCCCAGAGCAGCTGTTCTAAACCTTTCCCCTCTTTCCTCAGATCCCCAGCCACCTCCCTTTCCCAAGTCTCACAATTACAATAGATAATTGATACTTCTAATTCACTGAGAAAGTTGGGACACTCTCACAGAGGGTCCCTTCCTTGACTCCATTGCTCAAAAATTCTCAGATTTTTCAACCATTCACACCCTTTTCCCACTTCTTGCTCTAACTAATTCTTTACCTTGTGTCCTCAGTCTCATCCCTTCGGTATTTTTCTTGAAACTTATTCCTGCAATTATCCCATCTCTCATGCATGTCTACTATATATGTTCCCTGGAGGTCTCCAAACAAAGTAAAGATTCCTAGTCATGGCATAGTTTAGAGTCTAAACCAGGGGTGGGGAATAAATAAAAATTACTTAATTTTATAATTAATATAATAATAATCCTTAATAAAAGTATTTGTTCCATGAAGATAGGATTCAGTCAAAGGGCCATTCTTTAAGACCCAGAGGGCCACATGTGGCCTTGAAGCCCCAGGTTCCCTACCCCTGATTTAGCCTATGGAGTCTCTGAGATCCCTTCTAATTCCAGCCATTCTGGAATTCTTTGATTATGAGATTACCATTTAATAGATAACCTGGGTGGCAGGTCAATCAATTTGCCTAATATCCATGGCTAATAAGTGTTGTTGGAGATGGGATTTCATGTGGAAGCTCTACTAATTCAAAGTCCAACAGCATTCATTTCCACTACATTATTAGGTCTCATTCTGTGCCAGGGGTCAGGACCCTAGCAGAATGAAGTAGTTGAGAACCTTTCCTCACAGAAGTGGCAAAGATAAGATGATTGGCAATAAAACTCACAATCATATAGTATTCTGTAATTATAAAACCCTTTCACACACATTCATGTACTTATCTCCATCACCATGCCTACACCATCACTACTGGATGATAATCTCCTCTAGACTAGACATTGAAAGTGAGTGATCTTTTATTCAAATGCATCTGAACAAATTTTGAAATACTAATGTACTAAAAACAAACCAAAAAACCTCAGGTGGGGCCATGATCTCAGGTAGGTATCCTGCCAATAATAAATGGCACCACATTCATGCCATCCAAACCTATACTATTCTTGTCCATGTATTCCCACAAATTCACCACAAGGCATCCACCCAACATGTGGGGGGTCTTCTTTTGACATTGAAAGTGCAGCTTTCAGTGGAACACCCAACCTTTCCACTGATTTGACTTCACATTCACATGACAAGCTTATCCTCTTTTTGCAACTATATATTTCTCTGATTTCATACTTTATTCTAGGTTTTCTCCACAGTTCCTTTTTTTTTGTCATGGGTTATGGGCTTTCCATTGTTCTCTAAGTGATATGAATTTTTAATTCTTTGTAGACTGTGGTTCTGTGTCTCAAAGCCACTCAACAGATCAGCGATTAATTCACTGACCAATCTTGACTCCATAGGATTTATGATGAAATATATTCCATCCTTTTAGTAGAGAGATGGTAAACGAGATAGGGAATGAAGTATACATTATCAGACATGATCAGAATAACAGGCCTTGTTTTGTTGTGCTTTGTTTGACAGTATTTTTTGTTACAAAGGAAAATTCTGGTAGGAATTATCTCAAACTTCAGCTCTCAAACTATACATTTTACTATAAATAAAGCAGCAATCATCAAAAGCATTTGGTATTGGTTTAAAAAAGTAGAGAGGCAGAACAATGGAATAAACTGGACAAGGAACCCAGTAAATTGGTATTTAATAAATATGAAAACATTTTGGGGGGAAAAATACAGGGGAAAGAACTCCCTAATTGATAAGTAAGAACTTATGGGAAAATAGAAAAACTGCCTGGCAGAAATTAGTCTTAGACCAACATCTTACACCATATTCCACAATGAATTAAAAATGAATGTCACCTAGCATATTAAAGATTATACCATAAAAAAGGGAAGAGAAACAGATCATCTACCTTTAACAACTATGAGTAGGAGACAAATTCTTAACCAAATAAGGGAGAGGTAATTAACAAAACAATTAGATAATTTTTACTGAATGAAATAAAAAAAGCTATCGTATAAGCAAAATTAACACACCTAGAATAAGAAAGGAAGTGATCTACTGGAGGGAGGGGATCTTTGTATTAAATTTATAGGATAAGGGTTTGATATACAAGATAAATAGGCAACTGACCAAAGTCATTTCCCAATAGATAAGTGATCAAGTTCTGAAGAGAATTGCAAACTATTAATGGTCACATGAGAGAATCTTCAAATAACTAATGAAAGAAATACATATCAAAAGAAACCTGAGAATTACTTCTCACCCAGCAAATTAGCAAAGATGTCCAAAGATAGGAATAGTTCATATTGGAGGAGCTGTGGAAAAATAGACCTTCTAATGCATTGCTGGTGATGCTGTGAATCAGTACACTATTTTGGAAAGCAATTTGGAATTAGGCAAATAAAGCAGCTAAATTGCCCATACCAGGGGTAGAGAACCTGCTACCTCAAGACCACATGTGGCTCTCTAGATCCTCCAGTGTGGTCCTTTGACTGAATCCAAACTTCACAGAACACGTGGCCTCAAGGTCACAGTTTCTCCACCCTTGGCCCACACTTTCTGATCTATAGATTCTATTTTTAGGCATACACCTCAAGGAGGTTATTGATAGAAAATCTCTATAAACATCAAAATATTTATAACAGCACTTTCTGTGGAAGCAAAGCACTAAAAAAAAATACCCTGGATGCTAAACACATTGTGGTACATGAATTCAAGAAATGAACTATGTGATGATTATAGAAAAGTATGGAAACACTAACATGAACTGATTCAAAGTGAAGTAAGCAGAGCCAAGAAAACAATATGCACAATTACAATGACAGAAATGCTGTCATACTCCTAACAATTAAAAATAATTTTAAGTGAATGCTGTATGTAGTTATAAAGAACAAACTTGGCCCCAGAGAAGAAACATAAGAAAGCATGCTCCCATTATCACTCCTTTGCAGAGGCAGGAGAGAGGGTGACTATAGGTATAACACATTAAATGTTAGTTTTTTCAACATATTGATTGGTTTCTGCTAAATTTTTGTCTTCTCTTCCTTTTTTCCTTCTTAAAAATTCATTGTTACAAAGGGATGATTCTCTAGGAGGTGCTGGATACGGGAGGAAATCTAGATGGTAAAAAAAAGATATAAATAGAAATATACTAAAAACAAAAGATGTTTCTATGGCAGGGTATTCCCACCATACTTTAGAATTCTATACTCATTGTTGGGAAAAGCCAATAACAGGAAAAAAAACAATAAAATAACTTTAAACAGTGTTGATTGAATTTAATATAGCTATTTCATATGATCCCCACAACAACCCAATGAAGTAGAAAATGCAAATATTATTCCTATTTTACAGGTGGGAAATTAAGGCTCAGAGGTGAAATGAATTACTCAGGGGTACCCAGTATTGACCTTCTATTCAAGGGTTCTGACTCTTTGCACTGCACTCAACTACATTTAAGCTCCCTTAGTTCACTGGAGAAAAAAACTCATTATTAGAAGGCATTAGAATTATTCAGTTTGAAATTGACAACACTTTCCAAACTCAGACTTTACACAGTAGAAATGAATGGTGGTTGAATATCTAGAGCCACAACAGGCTAACTGCTGAAAATTGAGCATTTACACAAAAGGAAATATATCTGTTTTCATAGATTATTCTCACTGCTATCCAGAGAACTTATAGCTTGTAATAAATAGTTAAAGGAAAATAAACAAATTACACACTTCCCACAAATCCTCTGAAAGTGAATATAAAGGAAAAAAATAGATCAGACTGTGTACTACATCTCAATGATCTCCACCTTTCAAGCTAACTTTCAAAACCTTCTAATTAGGTCCCGAATTATATGGGTGGGGGTGAGGGTTGTGGTGGGGTAGTCCATTTGGAACAAGTGCCCAAACTCCTTCCTACATATCTTAGAATCCTGGAATATTAGATCTGGAAGGGATCCAACATTTGTTGGATTTGTCTAGTCATATCCTTTCATTTGACAGGTGAGAAAATTGGGTCCCAGAGATGGAAAATGACTTGCCCAAGGTTATCCAGCTTGATTCCAAAGAAATCCTCAGTGCTTAGTCCTCTGACTTTTGTCCTCTGACGTCTGGCTTCCTTTTGCATTATAGCTTTGGATCTTTCCCCTATCCAGAATTCTCTACTCTTTATTTCACAGTCAGCCTCAAAAACTTTGCACTCATTGAATGGTATTGCCTTTCTCACCAGAGCCTGAGTACAACTATTTTTAAGAAGCCAGATTAATTGTTTTTATTTCCTAACAATCTCACACCCTCTGATGAAGGTGTTAGCTATCTGAAAAATATCAGAGCAAAAACAATGGGAAAGGTTGAGATAGAAAGAAAGGAGAGGAAAATATAAAGAAAGGAAGGGGGAGCATTAGGAAAAGAGTAGGAAGAAATAGAGAAGAGGAGAAGTGAAAGAGGAATACAGGTGAGAGAAGAGGAGGAAAGAGAGGAGGAAGAAAAGTAAGAATGAGATGAAGGGTAAATGGAGGAGGAGGAGAATATAAAGAAGAGAAAGGGGAACAGAGGGTTAAGAAGGAAAAGAAGTATCTAGGGAGGAGAAAAAATGGGAAGGACAACATGAGGAGATGAGAGAGGAAAGAAAGGAGAAAAGGGGGAGGAAGAAAGTGGAAAAAAGGGAGGAGGAGAAATGGAAAAGTGGGTGAAAAAGAACAAAGGGCAGTGGGTTATTGGATTAGAGCTAAAAGGAGCCTCAAAAATTACGTAATCAAACTCCTTTACTTTCTACATAAAGCAACAGAAGATGATGAAGGTAAAATGATCTGCCTAAGGTAACACGGGTAATTGAGTAACAGAGTCAAGAGTCCAACCCTGATCCTCTGAATAGGAGCCCAGCACACTTTCTAGCCCCGGTAAAAGTAACCTGTATTTTCCCTAAGTCAGTGCTGCCACCATCTGAGCTTTCAGAACATTCTATTGGATTGCAATTTCAGAAAACAAAACCCACGACTGCTGCAAATCTCCCAAGAATCTTCTTCCTATTCATTCTATGATTAGAACAAAGACTGTAGAGTGGGAGGCATTCTGCCTGGCATCATGGGAAGTTGCCTAGAAGTGGATCAAGGACTGAGATGTAGAGTTTCATTAGAATTCTGCCTCAGACACTAGTTCTGTGCTGACAGGCAAGCCACTCAGTTTCTCTCACCCTCAATTTCACCACTTTTAAGATTGAAATAATAACTGACACTTACATAGTGCTTTAAGGTTTGCAAAATAGTTTACATAAACTGTCTCATTTGATCCTCACAACAACCCTGTGAGATAGGAGCTATTATTATTCCCATTTTACATATGGAGAAACTGAGGCAAAGAGGTTAAATTATTTACCTAGGTTTACATAGTTAATAAGTATTATGTGGTGTTATATGTTATATAAAGCACTAGACTTGGAATCAGGAAGTCCAGAGATCAAGTGCTTCCTTTGTGACTCTGGGCAAATCATTTTGCCACTCCCAGCCTCAGTTTCCTCTCTTAAATGAAACTAATAATAGCACTCACCTCATAGAATCACTTTGAGGATCAAGAGATAACATGTAGAATGCTTTGCAAACCTTGAAATATGATGATGATGTAATAGTGAGGGTGATGATGATGGCTAGACAGGAATCAAATTCAAATATTGTTGACTTTAACTTCAACAGGATGCCATAGTGATGGTACCACCTTGTGAATTCTCAAATAGACCAATGACATAGCACATGTAAAGTGATTTACAAACCTCAAATGCCAAATAAAAGTCTGTATTAATACTATAGATATGATTATAGCTATAATTAGCTATAGGTTGATGGAATCACATTACCCTCAATTATTAGTTTCCCCCACTCAAATTACATATTGTAGTTATTATAGTTGTCATTTGTTATCATTCAGAACTGAGTTCATCAGTATAGGAAACAATTTTGGAAACTCCCTCCACTGATAAAGATCAGTTACTTGTCTATAGCCAATAGTCTTAGAAAGGTTAAGTGACTTGGCCATAGTCACTCAGATCCATCTGACCATAAGACCCATTTACTACGCTAACCTGCCTTTCTATATACATTTATGTTATTCTGTACATACTTTGCATGTCTGTTTATATGTTGTATCCTTCCTCCCTCCTCCCCCTCATACATATCCCAGTGCCTTGGAGGCAGATATTGTTTCATTTTTGTCATCGTATCTTCAACATTTTGCAAAGTATCTGACACCCAGTAGATATTTAATGAATGTTTATCGAATTGACTTGCAGTTACAAGGTATCAGAGCTATTGACTTTTCCTTTAAGTCTAGGAAATGTCAGAGCAGAATTATTTTACTAAGTGCATGAACTGTCTGCCTTACTATGCTAGCATGTCCTTTTCAACAGAGGTCCTCTCTGTGGGGGAACTTTACTCTCTTCTGTGTCCTTGTTCTTTATTTGACATCCATGCTTGGCCCATCTGTCTAGATGAATTTAGTATTAATCAGTTCTCTTTGGGGGAGGGTATGGAAGAGGGGGTTTCCAGTCCTAGAACATGACATCTGGCAGGATCTGCCCCACCTTTCTTCTGCCTCTCTGCTCTACTTCACCTTCAGACTATGGAGTGCAACAGAAAGGCCCTTGAATTCAGAGTCAGAGATTTTGTTGTTTAGTAATTTTAGTCATGTCTGACTCTTTGTGACCCCATTTGGGATACTGGAGTGGTTTGCCATTTCCCTCTCCAGCTAATTTTACAGCTGAGGAAAGTAAGGTAAACAGGGTTGAATGACTTGCCCAGGGTCACACAGCTAGTAAGTGTCTGAGGCCCAATTTGAACTCAGGAAGATGAGTCTTCCTAATTCTATCTCCATTTTGTTATTACCTCTGTGACTCTGAACAGACCACTTCTCTTTAGGCCTGAGTTGATGGGGTTAGACTCAGTAAGCTCTAAGATCCCTTTCAGATGGATATTCATAATCTTGAGATCCTGAGTTAACTGGCTGTTATTCAACTGCATGGCAAATCTTGTAAGTCTGAAGAAGGGAGGGAGATGATATTCCACTATGTCACACACAAAAAAGAGGGGAAAGAGAGAGAACCAGAGCAGAAGGCCTGAAGCACTGGATTTATGAAGACTTGAGGGTGAATCCTGCCTTGTACATTTACTGTTTAATCCTGGTCAAATCTCTCTCAGCCTCAACTTCCCCACCTACAAAATGAAGACAATAATATTACCTACTTCACAGGACTGTTGTGAGGTCAAATCAGATAAGATAATATATCTAAACTGCTTTGTCAATTTTAAAGCACATTATAAATATTATTATTATTATCCAATCCAAGCATCTATACTTTTGGTTAATTAGCACTGGAATACCAGGGAGTTGAATTTTTTCTGTACTTAAACTAAATGTTTTTTCCTAAACCTGAGGCAGTGTGGCATGGGGATTAAAGTGGTGATTTTGGAATCAGGACAACTTGGATTGACTCCTACTTCTTACATTTACTAACTGAGTAACTACAGGCAAATGAATTAATATCTCTCAGCCTCAGTTTCCTAATCTGTAAAATGGGGATAATTTCAACTGCAGTACCTGTCCCCACAAGTCTATTGTGAGGCTCAAATGAGATTACATATTTCAAGTGCTTTGCACACCTTAAGGCACTACACAAATGTCAGCTATTACTAACACCTTAAAGTGTTTGTGTATGTGTATGTATATGAGAGAGAGAGACAGACAGAGAGAGACAAAGATAGAGAGAGATAGAGAGAGAAACTATCATGAAGTATTTACCATGGGTAAGAACTATTGTAGAAATTGTAGGATAGAAAAATTAGTAAAACACACAATCCCTGTCCTCCAGAGGTTTACAATCTAATAAGGAGGAAACAAGCACATATGCAAATGATTATAATACAAAGCAGAAAGAGATAAGAGGTATAAGGAAAATTTTTAAAACTACAGAAACAGAGAAAAAGAAGAAGTCAAGAAACAGGACTTCCATGGGGCTCCAGCTTCCACTTTCTTCAATTCATGTAAAAAAATGACTTTAGACAAACTTTGGAGCTACAAAACTCACAAAATGACACAGAAAAGCTAAGCTCCTGCTGAAGACAGTACAGCAGGCCAGCAGGAAGGAGCTAGCACAGCACTCTGGGAGCTGAGCCCAGACCTTCGAGAGCCCCAGGTTTTAGCCTCCGGGTGGCCACAACCAGCTTCTGGCTGGAGGGACTTCAGATCACCAGCAGCTGTGGCAGTTTCCAGAATTATCAACCCTTAGATGCCAAAGACAAAGTGAGAGGTCAGTGTAGATTTTTCGGGAACAGGGAGTTTGGGAGTGCGATCTGGCCTTTGCCCCTGGGGTGAGCAGCAGCTGAGGCTCCACGGCCATGCAGCTGCCACCACATGGCTGCTTCAGAGCTCCTGGTCTGCAGGTTGTAGGGGGACCAAGTGACCAGTCTGAGGGGTAATTGCTCTTGCTCTAACCTGCTTGGATCTGGATCCCTGTCTAGGGTGGAGGTCCTGTGGTGCATGAACAGTCTATCAGAGAATGTGGGGGCTTCAGATAGGGCACCCAACTAATAGCTCAGGCAGCTGAGAAAACCCCAGCATTTGGGATAAAGCTCCCCTTTCTGGTAGCAGAGTTCTACTGTGGCAAAAAGCTCAAAAGTCAAGTAATTGAGTGGCAACATGAGCAAGCAAAGGAAGCAAAGCAAACAGAACAATCCTACATTAGACTCCTGTTTTGGGGACAAAAAGGATCAAAGCATGGAACAGGAGGAAGACAATGAAGTCAGAATTCCTGCACCAAAAGCTTCCAAGAAAAATACGAGCTGGTTACAGGATATAGAGGAGCTTAAAAAGGATTTTGAAAACCAAATAAGAGAAGTGGAGGAAAAATTGGGAAGAGAAATGAGAATGATACAAGAAAATAATGAAAAGAGAGTCAACAACCTGACTGAAAAAAATAACACCTTAAAAAATAGACTAACTCAGATGGCAAAAGAGGCTCAAAAAGGCAATGAGGAGAAGAATGCCTTAAAAAGCTGAATTTGCCAGATGGAAAAAGAATCTCAAAAGCTCACTGAAAAGAATCATTCCTTCAGAATTAGATTGGAGCAAATGGAAGCTAGTGACTTTATGAGAAATCAAGATACTATTAAGCAGATACAAACAAATGACAAAATAGAAGGCAAGGTGAAATATCTCATTGGAAAAACCACTGACCTGGAAAATAGATCCAGGAGAGATAATTTTAAAATTATTGGACTACCTGAAAGCCATGATCAAAAAAAGACCCTATAAATCATCCTTCAAAAAATTCTCAAGGAAAATTACCCTGATGTTTTAGAACCAGAGGGCAAAATAGAGGTTGAAAGAATCCACTGATCACCTCCTGAAAAAGATCCCAAAAAGAAAACTCCTAGGAATATTATAGCCAGGTTCTGGAGTTCCCAGATCAAGGAGAAAATATTACAAGCAGCCAGGAAGAAACAATTTCAATATTGTGGGAAAAGAAGTCATCTGGGAATGAGAGGGGGTGGGCAAAGTTTCATGGAACGGGTGGCATTTGATCTGGGTCTTGAAGGATGAATAGAATATTGATAGGCAGAGATGGTTTGTAAAAAGTAATTCCTGTGAATGAAAAAAAGTATGGAAAGCACAGAATAAGTAAGTGAATGGAGAACAACAGTAACTAATTCAAGAAGAGAAGGATATGGTTTTGGGATTTAATTGGGAGTAGTGGTGGCAACTGGGCCCTGCTCAGAGAAATTTGTCCTGACATGTGAATAGGGGGAATTATAATAACCCTATAGTTTCTTGCCAACAAATCAGATGGTATTTACCATTTGGAGAGAGAAGTGTTATGGATAGTAAAGAGAAAAGTCCCAAGAGGTGCCTGTCTAACTCCCAGCTCAGCAGGCCTAGCTTCAGTTTCATGAAATTGGTATTTCTAACAACCATGATTTTACACAGACTGCTCCCCATTCTTGGAATGCATTCTCTCCTCACTTCCATCTCTAAGAATCCTTAGCCTCCTTCCCTGTTCATTTCAATACTCACTAGGGGAAGGCTTCCCTGATTCTCCTTAGTTATTCCCTCCTTCCTTAAGTAACACTGTTTTTACTCCCTGTTTAAATTTTATATTTCCTAATAGAATGTAAGCACTCTGAGGACAGGGACTGCTTTGTTGTTTTCTTGTTTGTCTTTATACCCACTGTTGCTGACACAGGTCCTCACACACAGTAAATATGTTCATAGGATTAAAAAATAGTTTGAGGCCAAATTCTGGAGAATCTCAAATGCGAGGCTACTAAGTTTGGATTTTATTTGGTAGGTTAAAAAGGAGGCATTAGTGGTTTTAAGTACAGGAATATCATGATCAGAGCCCTACTTTGGGAAGATTCATCTAGAATACATTACAGGATAGATTGGAGAAGGGAGAGACAGATGGCAAAAGTCGGTGCTTAATAAATACTTGCTTAATTGATGGAGGTAGGAAGATGTCATCATCGTCATCATCATCATCGTCGTCATCATCATCATCACCATAACAAATATTTATATGGTTCTTACTATGTTCAAAGTATTATGCTAAGCATTTCATTATCTCCTAGGAAAATTTTCTGATCATTACTATTTCATAAGTAGAGAAACTAAGGCACAGATAAGACAAAAAAAAAAAAAAAGGATCAATTTGTGACAAAACCTCTCAATTCCTTGTTTTACAATTTTGGACCAGTCTCTTTGCCTATCTGTGAATCAATTCCCTCATTGGCTGCTGAGCTAGAGAAGCCAATAACTCATGGACGTTTTAAAGAAACAACTTTCACTTGAGTCTCTTTTTCTTTGATTCTCCTATGTGACAAGTAGGGAGCTCTGTCTCTAGACACTCCATGATGAGATGGACTATGCTCTTTCCTTCTACCTCACTTCCACATGGAGTATGGACTCAACTCTACAAGATCGTGCCTGGGCCTCTGGTTGACTTTTCCATTGTGTGTTTCCCTTCCTGAGTAGGTGATCAGGTATCAGCCCTGAGGCACTCCTGTCCAGACCTTGTGAGTTTGAGAAATATGGACATACCAAGTCCTTTAGCTTGGAGCTAACTGGAAGCCCCCCCCCCCTCCAGTAATTACCTCATTATTTTTTTAAAAGATGACCAGAATAAGGGGATGAACCAAGTGAAATCTCCAGATGATAGTTCTAGTAGCAAATGAAATGAGTAGATGGGGACAAATTAGTGATTGTTAACATTTATATACCATTTTAAGATTTTCAATGAACTTTACACAAATTATTTCACCTGGTCATCACAATATCCCTGTGATATATGTCATTCCCATTTCAAATAAAGAAACTGAGGCTAAGAGAGGCTAAGTGTATTGCCCAGAGTATATATCTGAAGCAGAATTCAAAACTAGGATTTCCTGACTACAAATCCAGCCTTCTATCCACTTCAATCACATTGCTTCTTAACTACTGGAAGACACAGGAAGATTAGATGAGGAATAGGCAGAAAAGTGAAAGGGAAGTTTCATGTTGGGGGATCAGACCCATGATTAAATTAATGTAAGGAAGTCTAGGTGAGTAAGCACCCCATGCCAGTGCACACTAGCCCTGAACTGTCCTTCAGCTTATTGCTTTAGAGTTCTCTCATTTGATATTCACAACCCTGGTGATGGGTCTGATTCTATAGTTCTTTGAAGCTGAAGGCCACCTAAGTTCATTCATTCAATCGCTCAACTATTTATTCATAAAACATTTATTAAGTGCCTACTGAATGTAGGGCACTGTGTTAGCCACTGAGGGAGATATAAAGTTTGCCATTTTTGTTCAACCATATCTAATTCTTTGTATCCCTGTGCAACATAGCACACCAATATTGTCCATGGGTTTTTCTTGGCAAAGATACTAGAGTGGTTTGCCATTTTCTTCTCTAGAAGATTAAGGCAAACAGGTTAAAAGACATGCCCAAGGTCACAAGGCTAGTAAGTTTAAATATATAAAGCCTAGATAAGACACAATCTCTGCCCTCATAGAACTCTAGTGGGGGATATGATACGGACATGAAGAAACTATACCACTATCATTTACATGACAAATATGCTAGAGAAGTGCACAACAAAGTACTACATGAGGGCTGACGGGTCTGTAACATGTGGTATAGTACAATGGAAAGAACAGTGAGTCTGGAGTCACAGAACCCAGGTTCAAATCCTGCTACTGACACTTACTATTGGTCTAACCTTGGGTAAGCCACTCAACTTCCTGGGCCTCGGTTTCCCCATATGTAAAATGAAGTGAATAGATCAGATGACTTCTAACATTTTTTCCTGCTTTAGATTGATGGTACCACAAAGTTGTCGTGTAGATGTGGTATGATTCCTAAGGCTCCACTCATTTCCACAAGGTCATCTAATTCTTCTAGATAATCTAACATAAACCCAAGATAATAGTCCTAACTGATTCCTCAGCCTTCTGAGAGATGAAATTGTATGCCAGGAAAATCCATTTGTGTTCTTTTCACTACTGTGAATAATGCTACATGTTAATATACCATGTTGCTTCCTAGAAAGTAGTTTTTCTTTTCTGAGCTTCAGTTTTCTTATCTATAGAATGAAATTATAGGGGAAGTTAGGTGGTGCAATGAATAGAGCATGGGCCCTGGAGTCAGGAGGACCTGAATTCAAATCCAGACTCAAACACTTAACACTTACTAGCTTTGTGACCTTGGGCAAGTCACTTAACCCCAATTGCCCTGCTTTCCTCCTGCCAAAAAAAAAGATTGTTCCCAACTTCTGAAGACCCTTTTATTTTATTTATAGGGATTTTTAAATCACTTTTAGGAGTCTTCATGTTGATATTTCTAGAAATGCAACACAGCTCAACAAAAACAAATGCACCAAAATTCTAGTTTGGCTTGAATCATCCCAGTACCCCACTATGACCACCATGACCCCACTACAAAGCAAATTCTTGTATTTAGATGGATGGAGTGCTGGACTTGGAATCAGGATAAACTGAGTTCAAATCTATTTTTGACACTTCTTAGCTGTGTGACCCTGGGTCTTTTGTCTCTCTATGTTTCATTTGTAAAACAAGGTTACAATCACCTAACTCATGTGGTTTTGTTCTGATCAAATTATACAAAATACGGACAATGCCTTGTCAACTTCAAAACACTATGTAAATGCTAGCTATTGCTATTAGTAGAATCATCCAATAGAAGGTCACAGCATCTTAGAGTTCAAAGAGATGAAGGGAGAGAGTAGGCTGAGAGGTCACATAATCATCAGGTCACATGTGACTTTCTAGGTCCTCGGGTGCAGTCTTTTGACTGAGTCCAAGTTTTACAGAACAAATCCTTTTTTTTGGTCTGTGAAGTTTGTATTCAGTCAAAGGGCCCCACCTGAGGACGTAGAGGGACACGTCACCTTGAGGCTGCAGTTCCCCACCCCAGTCTAACTCCTCCCTGAAGCACAGCTGATTTTTTGCTCCCTGAAAGTTCTGTGGCAGCTGTGCACATACAATATTTTTGGTACACAGTGAACCACCAGGTAGGTCCTTACTGGAGTGCCTTCTCCAGGCAGGGCACACTGATAGTGCTGCAGGAACATATTTCAAATGGATTCCAAAGGATGTGTTGGTTGCTTCCAGGAAACTGTAGAGCTGGCTAGAAATAAAGGTACTTCTGAGCTCTGGGCAGGGTATATGCAGGCACAAACAGCCTCTCCTTACCCATGAACCTTTCTCTTCATTTGCTACATTCCTGTTATCTGTTGCTGGATCCCAACATGGCAATCATCTGACTCTGGGATGGTTACAAAATTGGTTGATTTATAACCTGTTAGAATGCACATTTCCAAAAGGAATGATTTACTGCCTGCTGTATCTTAGCCTGCCACAATCCTATAAGAGCACATGAATCTATTTCTCAATTTATTCTTAAAGAAAAGTCTTTTGATACATACACTCTTGCTGGCCACAAAGTGCCTTATATATAACAAATGATGCTTAATAAATCTTCATTGAACTGAAATGAAAATTGAATTCTTCTTAAATTGTGATTTCTCTTACTAAATTTTGATTTTTCTTAAATTTTTGAATCTATAGAAGATATAAATGAATGGGAATGTGGCAAAGAGTTGTACATTTGGTTGTGTGGGTTTGGGGAGGGGGGGAGAAAGGGAGGTGTATGGAAGGAAAATGTCAGTCTCTGGCAAACCTAGGGTTGAATGAGTAAAAGGGGGAGGCCCTCAGAAGGGGAGGAGACCTAGAGCCCAGAGCTTAGCTATACACATCAACTCTGCCTCCAGTGGGGCCAGAGGGAAGATGGATGCTATAGCTGAAGATAAAGCCACAGTGCCATCTACTGGGAAAATGAAGACTCCATCACTTTGGCTTCCCAACTTGGATCACTCCGAGGCAGGACCCTGTCTTGCCTGCCTGCTTGCCACTCCTCTGTCCTGTAGTCCCAGGCTAGTGCATTCCCTAGACTGGAAGGGTCTTATCATCGTGCTTCCTGATACATCTCATCAAAATGACACCCTCTTCCTCCTGCTCCTCAGGACCTCTCCAAGGAGGGAGGTTCTAGGCTTTCAGTTCTTGTGACCCAAGGAGAGAGAATTTCTATCATTTGATAGTTTTTTTTTTTAATTAGTGGGGTTGATATGGGGGCAGGGAGCCAACTAATACACTATGGCTCCCTAAAAGTGAGGATCAGTCCCATGACAAATTGAAATCTCCCAGTGACTGCTTCAATAGATAAAATTATATTCTTTCTCCCTCTTTATATATTGGAGGAGGAGGAAGGATGAACCAAGCTCCAAGATCCTTGGTGAGGGAGGGCAGACAGTGCTCGGTAATACCCAAATGATAGTTTGTATTCTTTCCTTAAAGCATTCCCAGGACTGAAGCTTTTAGGTCTGCCTAGGGGAGAGTTCTGATTTCAGGAGATGAGGAGCTGCTTAGGAAATCCAAAAACCTTATTAGTGCTAATGAATTTGCAAGCATCCAGGATTTGTGCAAAAAGGTCCTGAAAGGGTCCACAGTGCCTCAGAGATGAATAATGGGTAGCAGACGCCCTGAACATGTGCTCCTCTGTTAGGACCCATTAGAAATCTATTAAGCGTGGCTAATTATTTTCTAGTGCAAATAAAGGTGCTAATAAGCTAGTAAACTTTTCTCACTTTTATAGAAATAATTAGAGGGCCAATTACTTGATTTCCTAAGTATGGCCATAAAGGAGAGAAAACTTAGTCAGTATCAGTACCAGCTGCATTTTAATCAGCACTCTCATCCATTGCTGTCATGACAAAGAGCTGGTTTATAGCACTTCATTATGTTTTAACAAGGAAAACAGGATTGTGTACACCCACACAGCTCCACCTAGATCTGAGCCCAGAGGCAATATGGAGTAGAATGAGCCAATGGATCTCCTCCAAGAGTTTTCAGGTGCAGTCCTGGTGGTACTGGCAATAGCCATAGCTTCCCTGCATCCTGGTTCAGACACGTACGTGGGTGACTTTGGGCAAGTCATTTCACTTTTCTTAATGTCAGGTTGCTCATCAGTCAAATGGAGGTTTTAAAACTTGAACTTACCTACCCCCACAGGGTTATGTTGGGAAAGAGCTTGTTGAACCTTGAAGTGATAGAGTAACATGGATTGTTATTATTCTGCAGCCTAGGGGAATTAGGTAAGGATTGGAAAGTGTTGAGTTTATTGTAGAGCAGAAATAATATTGGCTTTGGAGTTAGGGTTCACATCTCACAAAAACTTGTGCCAACTCTGGAAGAAAGGTTTTTTTTTTTTAATCTTGGAATGATTTCCATGTCCTTTTACTTGAAAGTTCATTACTCTGTGTTGAATTCAACTCCTCATTCTCACTCCATATGACTTTTGTTGTTCTTCAGTCACGTCTGACTTTGCATGACCCCACTTGTGGTTTTCTTGGCAAAGACACTTTCATCTACATCCCTCATCTCTACCCACTCATTTACATATTCATCTCCTACCTCCATTAGAATATGAATTCCTCAAGTGTAAGGATTATTTTTGTTTTTCTTTTATCCCCCGTGCTCAGCACAGTCATTTCCTTCTCCGGTACAATATACAGATGAGGAAACTGAGGCAGTTTAACACTTAACAGTATTAAGTGACTTGCCCAGAGTCACACAGCTAGTGAGTGTCTGAGGCCAGATCTGAACTCATATCTTCTTGACTCCAGTTCCGGCGTTCCATCCACTGTAACACCTAGATGATCCCCATACGACTAATTCATTAAAATCTTGTCATTCAATGATCCAAGACAGTTCCAAAGGACTTATGATGAAAAAGCCTCTTTACCTTGGAGAGAGAATTGATGAACACTGAACATAGATTGAAGCACACTCTTTTTTATTTTATTTTGTTTGTGCATGTAGGGGGTGGGGTTTGTTTGTTTGCAACATAACTGATATGGAAAACTGGCAAGACCTTACCTGGGTAATCAAAATCAAAGTACTCACCTTCTCAAGGAAGGGGGGCAAAGAGAATTTGAAACTCAAAATTTAAAAAAAGATTGTTAAATATTCTTTTATGTGTAGTTGGAAAATATTTAATGAAAGAAAAAAAAAAAGAAAATCTTGTCACTTCTACCTTCACAACCTTCATAGCATCTCTTGTCATACACATCAGCCTTAACTCAGGCCCTTATTGCCTCTTGCCTGTACTATTACAATAGCCTTCTTTTTAGTCTCCCTGACTCAAGGACATTTTTTTCTCCAATCTATCCTCCCCTCAGCTGCCAAAGGGATTTCCCTAAGGTAGAGTTTTAACTGTGGTATCCCCTCCTGGAACCTACTCCCCAAACTCAAGTGAGGCCCTTTTATTTCCAGGATCAAATATAAAGCCCACTGTTTGACCTTTAAAGCCTGTCCTCTTTCTACCTTTCTGGTCCCCTTATACTTTACTACTATCACACTTTATGCTACACTGACCTACTATTCTTTTTTTTCCTTTTTCCCATTTCTTTTTTTAATTAAATTTTATGTTTATTTTTAGTTTACTTCATTTCCACAAGATTTTGAGTTACAAATTTTCTACCCATCTTTCCCCTACCTACCACCCCAAAACAGAGATCCCACTGTATACACCCTCCCCCAATCTTCTCTCTCCTATATCCTCCACCATCTCCCCTCCAACTGTCCAGTAGGGCAGGGTGGCTCTCTATATCCTAGTGCCTGTATATCATATTTCCCAGTTGCATGTAAAAATAATAATAATAATAATATATTTTTTAAACATTTGATTTTAAAACTTTGAATTCCAGATTCTTTCCCTTCCTCCCTCATCACCCATGCTCACTGGGAAGATAAGCAATTCCATATAGGCTGTACATGTGTAGCTACACAAAACATTTCCATAGTGGATATATTATGAAAGACTGACTATATTTCCCTCCATACTATCCTACCCCCTACTTGTTCTATGCTCTACTTTAACCCTGTCCCTTTTCAAAAGTGTGTGCTTCGAACTTCCCTCCCTCCCAACCTGCCTTTCCCTCCATCATCTTCCCTCTAATCCCCTTCCCCCCTACTCTCCTGTAGGGTGAGATACCCTATTTAGTGTGTATGTCATTCTCTCCCTAAGCCAAATTCAATGAGAGTAAGGTTGACCCATTCCCTTTTGCCTTCCTGTTCTTCCCCTCCATTGTAACAGTTTTCCCTTGAAGAAAATATATATGAGATATATATGAGATAATTTACCCCATTCTATCTCTCCCCATCCCCTCTCATTATATTCCTTTCTCACCTCTCAGTTTCACCTTTTAAGTATCATCCCTTCCTATTCAGTTGATCCCATGCCCTCTGTCTATGTATACCTGTACACATATATACACACACTTACATATGTATACATATGCCCATATACCCTCTTATATAGACATATATATGTATGCATACATACATATTTATATATATACATATATATGCATACATACATATATACATTTATATTCCCTTCAACTATTGTGATACTGAGAAAAGTTTCATAAGTTACAATTATTGTTTTTCCATGTAGGCATGTAAATAGTTCAATTTTGATAAGTTCCTTATGATTTCTTTTCCCTGTTTACCTCCTCATGCTTCTCTTGCTTCTTGTATCTGAATGTCAAATTTTCTATTCAGGTCTGATTTTTTTCAGCAAGAATGCTTGAAAGTCCTCTATTTCATTGAATTACCATATTTTCCCCTGAAACATGATACTCAGTTTTGCTGGGTAGGTGATGCTTGGTTTTAATCCCAGCTCCTTTGACCTCCAGAATATCATATTCTAAGCCCTTCAGTCCCTCAATGTAGAAGCAGCCAGATCTTGTGTTATCCTGATTGTGTTTCAATATTCAAATTGTTTCTTCTTGACTGCTTGTAATATTTTCTCCTTGATCTGAGAATTCTGGAACCTAGCTATAATATTCCTAGGAGTGTTCTTTTGGGATCTTTTTCAAGAGGTGATTGGTGAATTCTTTCAACCTCTATTTTGCCCTCTGGTCCTAAAACATTGAGGCAATTTTCCTTGAGAATTTCTTGAAGGATGATTTCTAGCTTCTTTTTTTGATCATGGCTTTCAGGTAGTCCAGTAATTTTTACATTATCTCTCCTGGATCTGTTTTCCAGGTCAGTAGTTTTTCCAATGAGATACTTCACATTGCCTTCTATTTTTTCATTTGTTTGGATCTGTTTAATAGTATCTTGATTTCTCATAAAGTCATTAACTTCCATTTGCTCCAATCTAATTCTGAAGGAATTAGTCTCTTCAGTGAGTTTTTGAAATTCTTTTTCTCTCTGGCAAATTTGGCTTTTTAAGACATTCTTCTCTTCATTGGCTTTTTGGGCCTCTTTTCCCATTTGAGTTAATCTATTTTTTAAGGTGTTATTTTCTTCAGTCAAGTTGTTGACTCTCTTTTCATGATTTTCTTGCATAATTCTCATTTCTCTTCCTAATTTTTCCTCCACTTTTCTTATTTGATTTTCAAAATCCTTCTTGAGCTCTTCCATGGCCTGTAACCAATTCATATTTTTCTTAGAAGCTTTTGGTACAGGAGTTCTGACTTCATTGTCTTCCTCCTGTTCCATGCTTTGATCCTTTTTGTCCCCAAAAAAGGAATCTAAAGTTGGATTGCTGTGCTTGCTTTGCTTCCTTTGCTTGCTCATGTTGCCACTCAATTACTTGACTTCTGAGCCTTTTGCCATAGTAGAACTCTGCTTCCAGAGGGGAGAGCTTTGTCCCAAACCACTGGGGTTTTCACAGCTGCTGGAGTTACTAGGAGGGTGCTGTCTCTATAGCCCCACAAGCTCTGGCTCACTGGTTACACACCTCAGTACGACCACCAAGACCTTGATCCAAATCCAGGCAGGTTAAAGCAAGAGGGATTACCCTCTAAATGGTCACTTGACCCCCCTACAATCTGCAGGCTGGGAGCTCTGAAACAGCCACATGGAGGTGACTGCATGGCTGCCTCACCTCTGTTACTTCCCATTCCAGGGGCAGAGGGGGCAGTGATTGGACCTGTTATTTTGTCTTTGGCATTTATGGGTTGATATTTCTGAAAACCACCACAGCTGCTGGTGATCCACCCTTTCAAAGTCTGCTCCAGCTGCTGCTGGTCGGGGCTGCCCTGGGGCTAAAATTGCAGGCTACGAGGGGCTGGGCTCAATTCCCAGCATGTTGTGATGGACCCTTCCTGCTGGCCTGCCGGGCTGCCTTCAGTAGGAGATTTGTTTTTCTCTGTCACTTTGTTGGTTCTGTAGCTCTAAAATTTGTTTAGAGTCGTATTTTATAGGTATTTCAGGTGGTTATGCAGGGAGCTCACCGAGTTTTCCTGCTTCTATGCCATCATCTTGGCTCCTCCCCCAAAACAATTCTTTAAAAATCAAAATTAGACAAGTTATAGCAAATGACTCTATGAGGCATCAAAAAACAATCCAACAAAATCTAAAGAATGAAAAAATGGAAGAAAATGTAAAATTTCTCATTGGAAAAACAACTGACTTGGAAAACAGATCCATGAGAGAGAATCTAAGAATTATTGGCCTACCAGAAAACCACTATGAAAAAAAGAGCCTGGACAGTATCTTCCAAGAAATTATCAAGGAAAACTGAATCAGAGGGTAAAAGAGTCATCGAAAGAATCCACTGATCGCTTTCTGAAAGAGCTCCCAAATACTCTAATCCAAGCAATATTGTAGCCAAATTCCAGAATTATCAGGTCAGGAGAAAATACCATAAGCAGTCAGAAAGAAACAATTCAAATATAGTGAAACTACAGTCAGTATCACACAGGACCTTGGAGCTTCTACATTAAAATATGGGAGATATTGGAATATATCATAAGGCAAAGGATCTTGGACTACAACCAAAGATCAACTACCCAGTCAAATTGAACATAATCTTTCAGGCAAGGAGATGGTCATTCAATGGAATAAGGGACTTCCAGACCTTCCTGATGAAAAGACCAGAG
The DNA here is from genome assembly GCF_028583685.1 of Petaurus breviceps papuanus. NCBI lineage: Eukaryota > Metazoa > Chordata > Mammalia > Diprotodontia > Petauridae > Petaurus > Petaurus breviceps. The sequence goes on along the minus strand of NW_027187358.1, from coordinate 7,612,808 downwards.
CTCAATGGAAAATCTTATCTTCAAATACAAGATTAAAGCAAGACATAAAAAGGTAAACAAGGAAAAAATAAACACACACACACACACTTGTTATTCAAAAAGAGCAAACTGTTAGGGGTGGCCAAGTAGCACAGTGAGTAAGAGCACTGGCTCCAGTGTTGGGATGACCTGGGGATCAAATCCAGGCTCCAACGCTTAACACCACACCCAGAAATAACTGGCCGTGTAACCTTGAGCAAGTTACTTAACCCCTATTTCTCATAAAACAAAATAAAAGAGCAAACTGTTTACATCCCTGTATGGGAGGACGATACCCGTCAAATTTGAGAATTGTATAATTATTATGACACTTAAAATGGATATACATAGATAGAGGGTGTGAGTATAAATTAACTGCTGTGATGATTAAAAAGCCTAATTAAGGGGTACAAAGGGATTGTAAAGGAAGAAGAGGAAAGGAGGAGACAGAAAAGGGTAAATTACACCACATGAAGAGGCACAAAAACATATTATAGTAGATGGAAAGAAGGGAGGGAGGTGAGCATTGTATAAGCTTTACTCTCATTGGTTTTGGTTCAAAGATATTTGGTTCAATAATAACGTACTCAGTTAAGTATAGGAATTTAATGTGAAGAGACACAAAAACTTATTATAGTAGAGGAAAAGAAGGGAGGGAGAAGAGCATTGTTTGAGATTTGCTCTCATCAGATTTGGTTCAAGGAAGGAATAACATGCTTTGTTAAGTATAGAAATCTAATGTGTCCTATGGGCAGTAAGAGGGGAAAGGGGAAATAAAAGGGTAAGTGGTTAGAAGGAAGGGAAGAAATAATAGGGGAAAAGGGTGGGAAAAAGGAGGAGGGCTGATAGGGAGGTCATATTGAGGAAGGTGGTGGTCAAAAGCAAAACTCGTTTGAGAAGGGGAAGGGAGAAGGGAGAAATAAAAGCCTAATCAGGGTGGGAAATAGGATGGAGAGAAAGACAAAGATAGCAATCATAACTGTGAATGTGATGAACTCTCCTATAAAATGGAGGCAGATAGCAGAATGAATTAAAAATCCTATAATATGTTGTTAACAAGAAACACATTTGAAACAGAGGGATACACCCAGGGTAAAAGTGAAAGGCTGGAGTAGAATATATTATACTTCAGCTAAAGTAAAAAAAAAAAAAAAGCAGGGGTAGCAATCCTAATCTCAGACAAAGCAAAAGCAAAAATAGATCTAATTAAAAGAGATAAGGAAGAGGGGAAGCCAGGTAGCACAGCAAGTAAGAGCACCAGCTCCAGTGTTGGGATGACCTGGGGATCAAATCTGGGCTCAGATACTCAGCACCACACCCAGAAATAACTGGCTGTGTAACCTTGAGCAAGTTACTTAACCCTGATTGCTTAAAAATAAAAGAGATAAAGAAGGAAAGTATATCCTGCTAAAAGGTACCATTGAGAATGAAGTAATATCATTACTAAATATATATGAACCAAGTGATATAGCAGTCATATTCTTAGAGGAGAAGTTAAGGGAGTTAGAGGGAAAAAGAGATAGCAAAACTATACTAGTGGGGAACCTCAAACTCCCATCTCTGAACTTGATAAATCTAACCTCAAAATAAACAAGAAAGAAGTTAAGGAAGTGAATAGAATTTTAGAGAAGGTAGCTATGACAGATCTCTGGAAAAAGCTGAATGGGGATAAAAAGGAATATACCTTCTTCTCAGTGGTACATGGCACATACACAAAAATTGACCATGTACTAGGGCATAAAACCTCACAATTCAGTGCAGAAAGGCATAAATATTAAATGCATCTTTTTCAGATCATGAAGTAATAAAAATTACATGCAATAAAAGGCCATGGAAAGATAGACTAAAAACTAACAGGAAACTAAATACTTTAATACTAAAGAATGATGGGGAGGATGCTAGGTGGCGCAGTGAATAAAACACCAGCTTTGGAGTCAGGAGGACCTGAGTTCAAATTCGCCCTCAGACACTTAACACAAAAACTAGCCATGTGACCTTGGGCAAGTCACTTAACTCCAAATGCTCTCCAAAAAGAATGAGTGGGTCAAACAATGAATCATAGAAGCAATGAGTAATTTTATTTAAGGGAATGACAATAATGAGACAACATACCAAAACATATGGGATACAGCAAAAGCAGTTCTTGGGGAAAGTTTTATATCTTTGAATGTTTATATGAATAAAATAGAGAAAAAGGAGATCCAAAGTAGAGATTAATAAAATTGAAATTAAGACCAATATCTCACACTAAAATAAAACTATAGGCTGGTTTTATGAAAAAATGAATAAAATTGATAAACTTTTAGTCAATACAATTAAAAGGAAGAAAGAAGAAAACCAAGTCATCAGTATAAAAAATTAAAAGGGTGAACTTCCCTCCAATGAAGTGGACATTAAAACAATAATAGGAATTATTTTGCCCAATTATATGCCCATAAATTTGACAATCTTAGTAAAATGGATGAATATTTACAAAAATATAAATTGCCCAGCTTAACCAAAGAGGAAGTAAAATATTTAAATAACCCCATCTCAGAAAAAGAAATTGAATAATCCATCAAAGAACTCCCTAGTCAAAAATCTCCAGGCCCAGATGGATTTACAAGCAAATTTCATCTAACATTTAAAGAAAAAATTAATACCAATACTTTATAGACTATTTGGGGAAATTGGAGAAGAGGGAGTCCTACCAAATTCTTTTTATGATACAAATATAGTACTGATACCTAAATCAGGAAGAGCCAAAAGAGAGAAAGAAAATCATAGACCAATTTCCCTCATGAATATAGATGAAAAATTTAAATAAAATAGTAGCAAAAAGTTTAGAGCAACTTATCACAAGAATAATACACTTTGATCAGGTGGGGCTTATTTGAGGAATGTAAGACTGGTTCACTATTAGAAAAACTATCAGCATAATTGATCATATCAACAACAAAACTAATAGAAACCATAGGATTATCTCAATAGATTCAGAAAAAGCTTTTGACAAAATATAACACCCATTCCTATTAAAAACATTAGAAAGCATAGGAATAAGCGAAGTCTTCCTTAAAATGATAAGTAGCATCTACCTAAAACCATCAGCAAGTATTATATGTAACAGAGAAAAGCTAGACGCATTTCCTGTAAGATTGGGGATGAAACAACGATGTCTACTATCACCCCTATTATTTAATTTGGTACTAGAAATGTTAGCTGTAGCAATAAGAGAAGAAAAAGAAATTAGAAAGCAAAGCAGAGCCTAAGCTATCACTCTCTCCAGATGATATAATGATATACTTAGAGAATCCTAGAGAGTCAAGTTAAAAACTACTTGAAATAATAATAAAAAAAAAACTTTAGCAAAGTTGCAGGATATAAACTGAACCAACATAAATCCTTGGCAGTCCAATATATTTCTAATGAAGCCCAATAGCAAGAAGTTGAAAGAGAAATTCCATTTAAAGTTACTGTGGACATTATAAAACAAACCCAGGAACTATATGAACAAAATTACAAAACACTTTTCACACAAATAAAATGAGATCTAAATAATTAGAAAAACATCACTTGACCATGGTTAGGCCAAGGTAATATAATAAAAATGGCAGTTTTACCTAAATTAATTTATCTATTTAGTACAATATCAACCAGACTACCAAAAAAAGATTTAATAGAGCTAGAAAAATAATAACAAAAATAAACTGGAAGAACAAAAAGTCTAGAATATCAAGGGAATTGATGAAAAAAAATGCTATGGAATGTGGCCTTGCCATACCATATTTTAAACTGTATTATAAAGCAGCAGTCATCAAAACCACTTGCCACTGGCTGAGAAATAGAGTGGTGGATCAGTGGAATAGAGTAGGTACAACAGATAGTAGTCAATGATTCTAACAATCTACTGTTTGATAAGCCCAAAGACTCCAGTTTCTGGGATAAGAACTCACTATTTGGCAAAAACTGCTGGGAAAACTGGAAAAGCATATTGCAGAAACTGGGCATAGACCAATATGTTACACTGTATACCAAAATAAAGTCAAAATGGGTTCATGATTTAGATAAAAAGGCTGATACTACAAGCAATCTGGGAGAGCAAGTAATAGTTTACCTGTCAGATTTATGGAGAAGGGAAGAATTTATGACCAAATGAGAGATAGATAGTATTATGAAATACAAAGTAGATAATTTTAATTACATTAAATCGAAAAGGTTTTGTACAAACAAAGCATATAATCAAGTTTAGGAGGGAAGTGGAAAATTGGGAAAAAAGTTTACAACCAGTGTCTCTGATAAAGGCCTCATTTCTAAAATATACAAAGACCTGAGTCAAATTTATAAGAATACAAGTTATTTTATTTTTTTTACATGCAACTGGGAAATAAGATATACAGGCACTGGGGTATGGAGATCCATCTTGCCCTACTGGAAAGTCGGAGGGGAGATGGGGGAGGATATAGGAGAGGGAAAATTAGGAAAGGGAGTATTCAGTGGGATCACTGTTTTGGGGTGGTGGGTAGGGGAAATATGGGGAGAAAAATTGTAACTCAAAATTTTGTGGAAATGAATGTTGTAAACTAAAAATAAACATAAAATTCAATTTACAAATTAAAAAAAAAGAATACAAGCCATTCACCAATTGAGAAATGGTCAGAGGATATGAACAGGCAGCTTTCAGAGGAAGAAATTATAGAAATCTATAATCATATGAAAAATGTTCTAAATTACTATTGATTAGAGAAATGCAAATCAAAATAACTCTTAGGTACCACATCTCACCTGTCAGATTGACTAACATGGCAAAAGAGGAAAATGACAAATGCTGGAGAAGATGTGGGAAAATTGGAACACTAATAGATTGTTGGTAGAGTTGTGAACTGAACCAACCATTCTGGAGAGCAATTTAGAACTATGCCCAAAGGACTATAAAAATGTCCCTATCTTTTGACCCAGCAATACCACTTCTAAGATTGTATCCCAACAAAATCATACAAGTGGGTAAAGGACCCATATTTACAAAAACATTTATAGCAACTTTTTTTGTGGTGGCAAAGAATTGGAAATCAAGAGGATGCCCTTCAATAGGTTAATGACTAAACAAGCTGTGGTATATGAATGTAATGGAATACTATTGTGCTATAAGAAATAAGAAGCAGATGGACTTCATAATAACCTGAAGAGACTTATATAAACTAATGCTGAGTGAGGAGAGAAGAACCAGGAGAACTTTGTACATAATTATAGACACATCATATCTGTGATGACTAACTTTGATAGACTGGGGTCCTCTCAGCAATGCAAGGATATAAGACAACTTCAAGAGACTCATGATGGAAAGGGATATCCACATCCAGAGAAAGAACTACAGAGTCTGAATGCAGATTGAAGCAAGCTACTTGCTCTCTCTCTTTTGTGTTTTGTTTCATTCCTTCTTTCTCATTGTTTACTCCATTGGTTATAATTCTTCTTTATAACTTGACTAATGTTTAATGTGAAGGTGTAGAACCTATATCTGATTGCTTGACACCATGGGGGGAGAGGGAGGAGGAGGGGAAGGGGGAAAAAATTTGGAACTCAAAGGATTGTGGAACTGAAATGTTATAAACTGAAAGTCAACAAATAAATAAATAATACCATCTCAGAAAAAGAAATTGAACAAGCCATCAATGAATACCCTAAGAAAAAATTTCCAGGTCCAGATGGATTTATAAGTGAATTCTATCAAACATTTAAAGAACAACTAATTCCAATATTTTATAAAGTATTTGGAAAAATAGGCAAAGAAGGAGTCCTACCAAATGCTTTTTATGATACAAACATCAAAATACAAAATACAGAGAAAGAAAATTATTAGACCAATTTCCATCATGAATATGGATGCAAAAATGTTAAAATATTAGCAAAGAGATTATAGCAACTTATCATGAGGATAATATACTATGACCAGGTACGACTTATACTGGGAATGCAGGGTTGGTTCAATATTACAAAAACTATCAGCATAATTGACATACTAGGTGGGGGACCTCAACTTTCCCTCTCAACAACAAAACTAACAGAAATCATATGATTATCTCAATAAATGCAGAAAAACCTTTTGACAATACATAACACCCATTCTTATTAAAAACACTAGAGAGGACAGGAATTAATGGAATCTTCTTTAAAAGGATAAGTAGCACCTCTCTGAAACCATCAGCAAGCATTATATGTAATGGGGATAAACTAGAAGCATTTCCTATAAGATCAGGAGTGAAACAAGGATGTCCACTATCACCTCTCTTATTCAATTTGGCACTAGAAATGTTAGCTTTAGCAATAAGAGAAGAAAAAGAAATTGTAGGAATTATAATAGGCAAAGAAAAAACAAAGCTATCTCTCTTTGCAGATAATATGATAGTATACTTAAAGAATTGACTAGAAAACTACTTGAAATAATAAACAACTTTAGCAAAGTCACAGGATATAAAATGAACCCGCAGAAATCATTGACATTTCGATATATTACTAACAAAAGCCCAACAGCAAGAGATAGAAAGAGAAATTTCATTTAAAGTTACTGTAGACAATATAAAATATTTGGGAGTCTACCTGCCAAGACAAACCTAGGAACTGTATGAACACAATTACAAAACACTTTTCACACAAATAAAGTGAGATCTAAATAATTGGAAAAATATCAATTGCTCATGGGTAGGCCGAGCTAATATAATAAAAATGAAAATTCTACCTAAATTAATTTATTTATTCAGTGCTATACCAATCAAACTACCAAAAATTATTTTATAAAACTAGAAAAAACAATAACAAAATTCATCTGGAAATAACAAAAGGTTCAGAATATCAAGGGAAAATTTTTAAAAAATGCAAGGGAAAGTGGCCTAGTCATACCAGATCTTAAATTGTATTATAAAGCAGAAATAATGAAAACTACTTTGTTACTGGCTAAGAAATAGAGTGGCGGATCAGTGGAATAAGTTAGGTACACAAGACGGTAATCAATGATTCTAACAATCTATTGTTTAATACACCCAAAGACTCCATCTTCTGGAATGAGAACACATTATGTGGCAAAAACTGCTGGGAAAACTAGAAAATAGTATGGCAGAAACTGGGCATAGACCAATATCTTATACTGTATAACAAAATAAAGTCAGAATGGGTACACTATATAGTGAATATAATGATCCTATGAGCTAATTAGGAGAGCAAGGAATAATAGCTTGCCTGTCAGATCTATGGAGAATCGAATTTATGACTAAACAAGAGATAGAGAATGTTATGAAATGCAAAACGGATGATTTTGATTAAATGAAAAAGTTTTTGCACAATGCCAATGCAACCGAGATTAGAAGGGAAGCAGAAAGCTGGGAAACAGTTTTTACAACCAGTGTCTCTGATAAAGGCTTCATTTTTAAAGTATATAGAGAACTGAGTCAAATTTGTAAGAATAAAAGTCACTCCTCAATTGATGAATGGTCAAAGGATATGAACAGGCAGTTTTCAGAGGAAGAAATTAAAGCTATCTATAGTCACATGAAAAAAATGCTCTAAATCACTATTGGTAAAAGAAATGCAAATTAAAACACTGAGATACCATATGACATCTATCAGATTTGCTAACATGACAAAAGAAGAAAATTATAAATGTTGGCGGTGTGGGAAAATTGGAACATTAAACATATAAGTTGGCCGAGTTGGAACTGAAGCAACTAACTATGCGTCTGAGTTGCGAGCTGATGCAACTTTCACTGGAGAGTAAAAGCAACACTACTTCTCTAGGCCGTCGCTAGGTCCTAGGCCCGGACAGACCGGGAGGTGGCTCCTGGCTCCGCCCCCTGCCCGGCGTGCAAAGGACTGAGTCGGAAGCGGCCGCGAGCCTTGCCCAGAGCCGAGACGCCCGAACCGGGGGGCAGGAACCCTGAGCCGGGATCCCTGAGACGGGAGCCAGGAGCCCCGAGCCAGGAACCTTCAAGCCGGGTCCCCCAAGCCTCATCTCCCGACCCAGGATGCCCGAGCCGGAAGCTCCGAGCCAGGACCGAGCCGGGACCCCCGAACTGGGAGCCAAGAACCCCTAGTCGGAACACCTGAGTTGGGAGCCAGGAGCCCCAAGCCGGCACCGCCGAGCCGGGAGCCCGATCCGCCGGGACACACGGGCCAGTGCAGCAGAGCAGCGTAGTAGCTAACATCGTTATGGGCCACGGCGCTGTGCGGTTCTTTGCACTGCTCGCGCTGCTGCTGGTGAGATGGGGAGACTGGGGGTGGGGTCGGGGTTACCTTACAGCAGAAGTGCAGGACTTCAGGGTTGGAGAGCAACTCCAGACTTTTTTTTATCTTGAAAATATTTTGCCTCTCTTTCCAGGTTATGAGAAAATCAGAGTCAGCCCTGCAGTCCAAACAAAACTATAGAGCATCCCGGGAGTCCTGTGACCTTGAAAATGAGTATTGGCATGTTGGGCGTTGCTGCTTGCACTGCCCTGCTGGTAAGTGGCTCCTACTACCCAGGTCATTGACCTCCTCTCTGCCCTTCTCCCCCCTCTCCCCGCACCGCCCCAACCTCCACCTCCAGCTATTCTCCTCTCCGTGGGGCTTCTAACTCCTCTCCCTCAGTCCCTATCACATTTCAGACCTGAGGCTTAGTCAAAGAGTTTGGTTATTTCTAGGGCTCATTAAAGTTTTCATAGCAATTCACCCTGCTTTAAACCCTGCCTATGGATTGAGTACCACAACTGTTCTCACCCTTACTTGTTGAATGTAAAATCGGAGGTTAGACTTCCCACCTTGCTCTGATATGTTCAGCGGATCACTACTTCAGGTAAAAATACCAACTCCTGAGCCTGGCATTTTTTAATCCATTCACTGAAGGCTCCAGATTCCCATGCCAGTCTTATCACACTTTACTCCCCTTCACATGCCCTCTGGTCCAACCACGCTCAGCAAGGCTGGCCTCACTGAACTCTACATGCCACCTTCCTACCTCTTCTGGCATTTGTGCGTACTGTTCTCCAAACCTGAAGAACAACTACCCATTCCCACCTTTAAGAATGGTTACCTCCCTTTACAGCATCCCCTGCAACCCTCTCATCATCCACTGCCTCAGCTTCTGCCTTCCTTCAGACCCTCATCACCGCTTGTTGATTTACTGCAATAGATTTCTTTCTGGGGGGTCTCCATGCCTCCTCTTCTTCCCCTCTTCAATCCATCCTCCACAGTGCTGCACAAGTTGGCATTTGTAAGACAGACCTGCTCGAGGAGCTTCTGTGGCCCCCTATTGCCCTTAGGAAAAAATTTAGAACTCCACAGCTTGACCTTCCAGGTCTTTTCCAGTCTGGCTCTGATATTGGAGGGCTTATGGGAAGACAAGAACACAAGAATACATTGTTGGTAGGAATAGGACTTGGTTCCCTACTCCTCCCTCCCTCCTCTTCAGAGGTGGGCCTTCCCAGGAAGGGTGGGACAGAATACTGTGTACACTGAAAAGGGAATCTTCTATTCTGTAACCAGGAGGCATTAGTCACTTCTGAGTCTCATTTGGCCTTTGTGGTCTCCTCACACAGGCACCCATGTCAAAAAGCATTGCACCATGTCACACACCCTTGGAGACTGTAAGGAGTGCCCTCCTGGAAAGTATGCCCCCAAGAATGAACTGAAGACCTGCCAGCAGTGTGCCCAGTGCAGAGAAGGTTAGTATGTTGCTACAAGCTTCCTTGAGGAGAGGGATGCCAGCCCAGGGGACCTGGGGCATCAGACCTGGAGTGACCTCCTCCCCTGAGTCAGAGTTGGGCATTGATAGCAGACCACTGCCCGCACGCATCCTTCCACCCCAAGCCTCAGGTCTCCAATTTGATGATTAGGAGAGAGAGTTGGAATGGACAGGAGAACCTGCATGGGAGGGGGCATCTCATTCAGGACCCAGGACCAGCCTACTTGCTTCATCCAGAGAACAACCTGCTATCCTCTTCACCATTCTGTGCTGGGGAACTGGGGGAGGGATTGAAAGAGGGCAGAGTTTGGAGAATTTTGAATTGTCCTTCAAGCTGCTAAAGGTTGGCGTGAGTATGAAAACGAGTCCCTTTGTAGCCTTCCCTGGATCCCTGGTGAGGAGTAACCTAGGTCCCAGGAAGGGTGGGCAGTAGGGACACCCAGGACAGAGACTGGTCTTCTGGGGTATATCCTCTATGGATGCCCCCAGTGTCCTGCTCCTCAGCTCTTCCCCAGTCAGAGGTAAGAGTGTGTCTAACTCTGGGGAAATCTAAGTAGGAAGAAGAAAGTCGCAGAACTTTGGGTGGGAAAGGCTAATTCTGAGACTCAGAGAATGTAACTGAGGGACTGAGGGATAGGTGGGGATGTTGAGGGACTTGAATTCCCCCACCTCCCTCCTGCCAGGGATGTCCACCTGGCTTAATTCTACAGATACCCTAATTGTTATGCTTTGCTGCTGAGGCAGCCCCACATTCTGGAGATTTCAACATCCCCACCTATCCCTTAGTCTCTCTCACATAGACATGCCTACTATTTCTTTCCTGCTTTTGTGGGTGGAATGGAGGCCCAGTTACTGAGTGGCCCCCCATTCCTGGAAGACTCTGCCTCCCACACTTAGACTACTTACCTCCTGGCTTCTTTTAAGTCTTAACTAAAATCCTATCTCCTACAGAAAAAACTTTCCTCTTATTTCTAGTGCCTTCCTCTTTTAATTGTTTCTTATTTTTCCTTTATATAGCTTGTGGTGTGGGGGTGGGGGTGTGTATGTGTATACACACAGATACATATATATGTAGATATGTTTCCTTGTTGTCTCCCCCATTAGATTGTAAGCTTCTTGCGGGCAGGGATCATCTTTTGTCTCTTTTTCTCTCCCTGGTGCTTAGCATAGCACCTGACACATAGTAGTTGCTTAATAAATGGGTATTGAATTGGTTGTATAAGGGAACAATAGCTGCCTATGGCATCTCCCCTTACCCAGACTGGTGTGCAGATAAACCAGAGTTGTGTGGGGCACAGCTTCTTTCAGGGCCTACCACTTTTGGGTAATAATAGTAGCAACAATAACAGCAAGAAAAAGCATAGCTGGAAATTATGTAGTACTTAAAGTTTAGAAAACATTTATATTTTTATATATTTATAAATATCTCCTTTGGTCCTCACAACAACCCTAGGAGTCAAACACTAATATTATCCTTACTCTACCCTTGTGGAAACTGAGGCAAACAGAACTTTGTCCAGGGTCACATAGCTGGTAAGTAGTTGGATTTGAACTTCAGTCTTCCTGACTCCAGGTCTAGAGCTTTCTCCAGTGGACCACCCTGCTGCATAGTAGACTGACTAGGTGTGGTGTTGGGCAGGCTGGGTACAGTATAGAGTATATATAATATATATGCTTCAGAGACCAGGAGAGCTGAGTTCAGTGTGAACATCTTGCTAGGGTGTCCCAGGGTGCTGCTATTTTTGCCCAGGTAGGCTGGAGGACTGCCTTCTAGCATCCCTGTGTGCGGGAGGGAAGCTTCACACCAGGGCAGTCACTCCTGGCTGCCATATTGGAGCTCTGAGGTTGTCTGGCCAGCTGCCTGGCCAAGTGAGACAATAGCACACTTCTGGACATTTGATTGTTCCAGGGATGCTCCCCTTGGATATGGCATATGGTTAGCTTGATGGCCTCTCCAGAGTTACATTAATCCAAACCTCTCCCTTTTTGGCAGACCAAGAGATGCTGATACCTTGTTATAAGTATATAAACACCAAGTGCCAGTGTAAGGAGGGGTACTTTTGCGAGGCCCCAGATTGTAAGGTGTGCCAGCCCTGTACCAAGAGGTGAGTTTATCCAGAGTACATACAACACGAATGATTCCAGGTGATCTTGGGAGGGGCTGTGCTAGCAGCTGGGGTGGAATGGGGGAGTGTGTAGAGAAGGGATCTCAGTAGAAAAGATTTCATGGAGAAGGTAGAGCTTGAGCTGAGTCCTGAAACTTTAGGGTGAGGTGGAGCATTGACTGATGATGATCTAACCCCACTCAAGAATATTTGGAGGGGCAGCTTCTTGATGGAATCAACCAATTAGAACTAAGGGCCAGAGGAGGTCTACTCTGATTGTGTGGGGTTTGGAGAACTGGGGGGTGGAAGTGGTCACTAGTTGAGGAGCTGGTATGAAATCAGAAAGCACTTAAAACCAGACAGAAATTCTAAGTATCTGGCAGCAGAGAGGAAGGAACGAGGACATACTGAGGTCACCCCAAAAGACCTGGCCTCCCCAGGACAACCATTAAAAAGGAAAGGGAATGAGCATTTATTAAGCACCTATTATATGGCAGGCTCTGTGATAAGGTATTCATTGATACTTTCTTAATTTAAAAATGTGATCTTATTTGAAAAGAAACAAAGGTAGGACTGAGTTGTGGCAGAGAAGGGAGAAATGGAAGAGGGCCATGGACTCCACTGACATCTTGGAGCAGAAAACATGGGCTGATGCTGCCAGTTATACCTACTTCCTCAACTCTTTCCCTCAGTTCCCCTCCAAGTGCCTACCTATCCATATATGCTGTCATCCATTTGGCTGTCCTGGCCTAAACACTTCAGTAATCTGAATTTTGCTTCCACCAACAAGAACAAAGGGGCTAACTAGGCAGATATATGAATGTAGACTAAAGCTGAAGGTCTGATCTCTGCCTGAACAGGGAGAATTTTCCTACCTGGGGGCTCAGAGCAAATGTGATTATATAACTAATTCTGGCCTAAAAGAAACTCTCTATCACTGCTGCAAAGGAGGGAAACGTACATTTGAGGGACCATTATGTGGCCTCTAGGATTAGTGTGAGCTCATTATGGAAATAGGGTATTATAGAAAGAAACCATGGACTCTGAGAGACATGAGGCAATGAGCATTTAATACATTCTGACTATGCCAGGCACTATGCTAAGAACAGCATTTCTAGCGTGAGGGACATCCAGAGCAAAGTCAGAGAGGGGAAAAGGAGTCATCTGTGAGTGGAAAGGCTCCAACAGTGTGTGGAGGGGAATGAAGTATGAAAACACAGGAAAGGTAGCAAGAGGCCAGGATGTGAGAGGCTGTCAAAGCCAAAGAGGAGACTTTATATTTGATCTTTTTTGGATTTTTAGAGGGGAAAAGGCAGGGCAATTGGGGTTAAGTGACTTGCCCAAGGTCACACAGCTAGTAAGCTTTAAGTGTCTGAGGCCAGATTAGAACTCAGGTCCTCCTGACTCCAGGACTGGTGCTCTATTTACTGCGCCACCTAGCTGCCCTTTTATATTTGATCTTGAAGTCAATGGGAGATTGTTGAGTAGATACTATCAGAGGGGGATCTGGGCGTTAGCTCCAGAAAGCCCCCTGATGCAGAATGACTTGGATTTGGGAATCTCGAAGGGCCCCATCTTATTGACTTTTCTGGCTGACACTGAACACACAGGACTGGAATTAGTGAAGGTTTTACAGACATAAGTAAAGAGACCTCCCTTTGTCACTGGGTTCAAGGAAAAGACTTGACTTTAGTCTTCTTGGACCCTGGGGGGAGAGGAGGACACAAGTTGAGCAGCCTGAGCGTGTGTGTGTGTGTGTGTGTGTGTGTGTGTGTGTGTGTGTGTGTGTG